>NW_024581072.1:6956934-7368668 GCF_017639235.1 Corvus kubaryi
AAGAAAGAAAGAAAGAAAGAAAGAAAGAAAGAAAGAAAGAAAGAAAGTAAAATGACTATAAAAAATATTGACATCTCACAGAATAAACCTGTACTGCTGGTTGGAAGATGCTTCACATTTATATAGAAGTCTTATTTGGAGAGTGCAAATCATGCAGAGTTGATACACAACAAAACTGGTGAAGGGGCTGGAGCACAAGTATTATGAGAAGGAGCTGAAGGGGCTGGGGAAAAGGAGGCTGCAAGGACATCTTATTCCTCTTCAGCTACGTGAAAGGAATTTGTAGCAAGGTGGGTGTTGGTCCTTTTTCCCTAGTAACAAATTTAAGGGCAAGTAGAAATGGCCTCAATTTCATCTGGTGAAGTTTAGTTTGGATATTAGAAAAAATTTCTTCACTGAAAGGCTGGTCAGGCATTGGAACAAGATGACCAGGAGAGTAGTTTTAAATATCTAGAGGTATTTAAAAAGACATGTAGGTGAGGATCATGGTTTAGTGGTATACTTGGGACTGTTAGGTTAAGGGTTGGACACTCAGGGTCTTTTCCAACAAAAATAATTCTATTAATAATAGCATTTTGTTCCTTGGTGGTAAAAAAAATAGCTGACCTGCCACAATGTCATGGGAATAGTTGAATGACTACAATAACTTCTGTCCATTAAGTAGCATTATATAGCATGAAGTGAACACTGGAATGGAAGACAGGGATGTTTGTGTCTTTTGTCCTGCACAGAATGGAAAAACAGTACAGCAGCTGACAGCATGCATTCTGGCAGGTGGGAGTTGGGAACAGAAGAAATTAAGAAAATAAGATGTAAGAGTGAGTTAGAGGGAGCACATATTTTCCTGAAGCAGCTTAATAAATAGCTTTTATAAAAAAATGGCTGTTGTTTCCACCCCTGCATTTATCTTAATTATATTAAATATCACTTTAAACTCTTGTTTATGGGAACATTAATTTGATTAGAGTCTCTAATTTTAAAATATCTGCTATTATATTGCAGATGCTGTAATGATTTTCTACATTCTTTTTTCAATCTGTTGTTTGAGGAGGTCTTGTTTAGTTCCACTTATGACAAGCTATTAAAATTCCTGTGGCATTTCAGTTTAGGCTGACATCATAGCCAAAGATGCTGTGCTTGGGGGATAGATTGTATAAAACAACATGCTTGGAGGCTGTAATAGTGGTCATTGGGATGTGTTTACAACAGCATAGGAGGGCTATTTTACCTTGGTCTTCCATCCTGCTTTTTTAATACCATTTATTACATGGTTCACTGCAAGATATTTCTGATGCTAGTCTTCCTGAGGATGTACTGAGAAGACAGGATATGCTTAAATTTTCAAACTACCTGATGTTGACAGAAAATGAAGTGTTCTGGGCTGCTTCCTTTCTATACTATCCTCTTCAGTACTAGATGGGAAAGGATTTTTTCCCAATGACACATGTGACGGTATTAGCCAGGCTTGAAATTGCTGTGACTGATCTAACAGACTCAAAAGATAACTCATCTGTAGGCCCTTGGTAGCTGGGCACTTGATGGAACATGAGTTGTTCATGGAAAATGATTTCTAAAGTTTTGGATAGCAAGAAATTGGTGTCCTTTCTCAGTTAAAAGCATGTGATGTTTGCTGAAGCTGGACGATACCAAGTAGTAAGATTGCCCACTTATCTGCTTGCTTGAAAAATTATACTGAAAAGAATGCATTTCTCATGAAGTGTTCCATCTTCATCTTACAAAGTGAGAAATGGACTTTATAATCTTCATGTAAAGCCAGACAGAGATAAGAAAATCCCAATATCTCAAACAAACCAGAAATTTGTATCTACCAGGTTTTTTTTAAGAACTAAATTCTTTCTCTGACATGTAGATTTTGAGAAGCCTGTTGCTGTTTTTTTGAAAATCAGTTTGCATCTGTTCCCTTACCTTTTAATTTTGTGAGGTATCAGTCAGGGAACAGAACAGAGTGACTGAAACCACAAGAAGAAGGACAAGACTTGTTCTTTTTTTTCCTCTGGGAATTGAATTTGGATTTTCTTACTTTTGCTGTGCACACAAGCTGACCTCTAGCTTCTCCAGGTCACTGCCACAAAAATACATTTTCTAGACTTGTGCCTTTGATTTTGTAAAGAACTCTCTGTAGTGTATGTATATGTATTTGCCACTAATGCTATTAGACATCTTTGATACTTATGGTCTTATTATTGTTTTTGTTTTCTGGTTCTATCTATGGGATTATAAAGTTTTCTGTTTGGAACCTGACAAACATTTTCTGCCAAATATTTCATTTTTATTTAACAACATTGATGTTGAAATAGTGTACAAAGTATAATTTCTTAATTTTTATTATAAAGATAAGGAAGTCAGGTAAATTTGATTATTTCAGGTCACCTAGCCAGCCATCATCAACAGTTCAGAATAGCAATCAGCTGCCCAGAGCATTATTTGGTTTTTAATTGGATAAGTACATTAGGTAGTGCTTAGATACTTTATTTGTATTTTCATTTCAAAATGTCCATTCTATCCTTTGAGTCAAAGTCGTGTCTTAGGGCCTGTAACAAGATAAATACATTTCAATTTTAAGTATCTTTTAACTTTTTCCAATATATTTGCAGGAACTCAATAATGTGGATAATGAAATCAAGTACAAGAAAAGTAAACTAGAATTGGAGGACTGGAAATAAAGTAGCTTACAGCCCAAGGATGACAAGTTTTAGGTCAACATGTCTGGGTTTCTGTCTCCATAACTGTAAAGGTAAAGGCCTTGAAATTTTAGTCAATTTCCTTTCAGATTAAGTGTTGTTTGAATGGAGATTACTTTTGCTCAGTCAAGAATAGGATACAAGATATACGGGATACAGCAGAGTGAAGGAAAGTGTTGTAATTTTCTGATTATACCTGTTTTCATTTAAAATTCACAAAAAATGATCAATGCCAGAAACAATACTTGGACTTCAGAAGTCTGTTGTAGCCTAGAAATGAAACCATAATTACTTGCACAAAATTAAATTATTTCTTTATTCTCTGTGCAGAATCACAGCTATAATTGCAGTCTTGGCTGTAATAAATTCCTCAAAACAAATATAACCCCCCAGTATGCTGTATACTTCATATTTTATAGTCACATGCTCCAATTTCCACTTTTTCCTTCTGGACTGCACTTATTAATTTTTATATTATCTCAGCACTAACTGTAATTTGTAATAATATTCCACTCCGCACGTCTATTTTCAGTCAGCTACACTTTCTAAAGCAATTACCTTTGGGGTTGAAATACTCTTCTTGTATATATAAAACTGCATTTCTTAAACTTCTTGTAAAGTTTTAGATGAAAATAAAATTTGGAGTAGGAATAAAGAAGAAAAAATTGTTTTAATTTTAAATAAATAAAAAAGGCAGTACTGAAAGGATGAGATGCCCTGCCAATCTACATCTTTCTTAAAATGTATTGTTTTCTTACTTTCCTGTCTCTTGGAGTTTGTTTAGTGGTAAGTGAACACTCATCTTTTCAAAGTCAGTTTTGATTTTGTGGAAATATTGTTTCTCAGCTTAAAAAGGTAACTGGGAGCAGTGACCACAGAGGGTAAGCTGTGCTGAATCAATTGAGAATTTTTCCCAAAAAATCTTCATAGACAATCAGATGAAATTTGAGATAGTAAAATGAGCTGGAAACTGGCTGAACTGACAAGTGTAAAGATTTGTAACACGTGTCAAGGGGTTCAGTTTAAGACTGGCCAGTAGTGATGGAACCATGGGGTGGATATTGTGGCCAGTTTCTTGAAAGTCTTCATTACTGACCTAGATGTTGGATCAGATTGCACCCATGGCAGTTGGTACATGACAGAAAGCTGGGAGGAGAGGCTGATACACCAGGTGGGTGTGTCACCATTCAGAGGGGTCAGGACAGGCTGGAGAAACAGGTTAATTGGAACAGTGAGAAGTTCAATAAAGAGAAATGCAAACTCATAAACCTATGGAGGAGCAGCCACAGGCACCGGAATAGGCTGAGGTTTCTTCAGCAGGAATGCAGCCTAGTGGAAAAGGACCTGGGCATTCTGTGCATGAGGAAAAGATTAATAAAATGTGCTATTTATTGCGTCATTGAGAGTGGCTAGCCATGGGCTGTTGCTCCAGTAGCTTTCATTCTTTTTATTTAATTCACCCTTTTCCTAATCCTGTACCTTTCATTCCTGCTCCATTGTTTTGGTTGTGCAGAATTTCTGATTTATCTTCCCTCTAAGCCTTATCCATAATAAAACACAGGGCTAAAATAACAAAAAGGAAAAAATCCTAGGTCTACATCATTCTTGTGTCTTCCCTTGACCTTTTCTAGACAATGAGTGTTTGAAACCCAAATTGGTTTTTCACATAAACTGAAACATAGCAGAAAAACTTAGGTAGCTGGAAGAATTATTTATGGAAGAAACTAAGTTGTCATGAAAATTGCATTTTTTCCTCAAAATCAGAACGCATTTCCTTAACAACAAGTTATTCTGGCCTTAATGTTGTCACATATGAAAATTTCAGTGTGTTAAATTGGTCTGGTAAAAGTCATTGCGAGGTCACGCAATGAATAGAAAAAAAAATCAGAGTTGATTTCTGTTTAGGTTTATACTATTAGAGAAACACAAATTTCTTAACACCAAATGGTTATTGAGCATTGGAAGTGGCTGCTCATTACCATCCCTTGAGGGTACTTAAAGAACACACACATGTGGCACGCAGGGACATTGTTTAATGGTGGACTCGGCAGTGTTAAGCTTACATCTGACTCATTGATCCTAAAGGTCTTTTCCAAATTAAATGATTCCAGAATTCTATAAAAATCTAACTTAGCAGCTGTATTTAGATTTTTGTTTGAAATATTTGTTCAAAATAACCAAGATTTGAAAGTGATGGATGAAACAGATAATTGATCATTGTATGTTTTCTCCTGAGATGTACATGAATGCAAAATAACTGGCAAAAGCAGGAGATTGAATGTCAAATATAAATAAGATGTAGTGGTTGGGTTGACAATAGATTGATGCATTCTTACAACATAACTGGAGGTTAAAAAATGTTCAATAATATCTTTCAATACCTGATAAAGCCTTTTTTCCTTTTTTTCCCCCTGAATCTCAGAAGTTCAATGAAGAAGATGAATGGGGGAAGCTTGTAGACTTGAGTTAATAACCGATCACATCCTTTTCTCAGAGATAAGGGACCTCACATGTTGAAAAAATAATAATTATGTTTCCTTCTGGGGTGGCTGAGATTTGCTCATGATTTAAACAATGTAACATTGTTTGGCTAGGGACAAAGTAGCTGGTTTTTGAAAAGCATGTTTTAGAGACTGCAAAGTTTAACTAAAACCTTGAAACAGTCATTCTCCCTTTCTCTTTTCTGTTTCCTTTAATTTTCAGGGGTAAAAATGCTAACCCAAACCCATTGTATGCTGTTCTACAAGAAATATTTTCTTTCTTTGAAGCCTGCAAATAAAAAAGAATTTATGCCAGAGTCACACAGAAATAAAATCCCATACAGCTGTGTATTTCCATATGACATGACTCTGAAGGAAAATTCTGAGATGAATTTCAGGAAATTGCATGAAGATTACGAAAATTTTTAGCAGAAAAGCAGTTTTGCTACTAAAAAATGTTATATTTTGGCATATGAGAGAATACAAACAATGCATCTTAACACTAACATTCACAAGAAATGGCCTCTCTCACAACTTATAAGTTTCTGCCATATAGTTTTATTGTACAACTTTCTCCCTTTTTGCCTATTGTGTTATTGCAATAGAGGTCCAATACAGTCAATAGTTCCATTCAAATATGCCCCTCCAGCCTACTAAAACGTGTGCTTAATTTTGGTAGCATGGTGGAAAAGTAGAGATAGAAACCTGATTTATAATGTAATAAATTTTGTCATTAAGAAGTAAGAACTCCTTTTTGACACACCTTTCTGAAATAAATCATATTTTTGAGTTATTTGGATATTTTTCTTTACCACTTCACTCACGTTTGGTATTTTTTTATTGTGTCATTTAGGATGCAGCTCAGTTCCCCAAAATGTAGCTTAGTACAATTATTATACGTATCAGGGTATTTGGGACAAGTGTACAAGCAGTCAAGGTACAGGACCTGTGGAATAATGCAATTTCTTTTGTTTGTTTGTTTGTTTTGTTTTATTGTTGTAAGATTTCTCAGAAAAAATAAATAGGGTAGTTGTAATATGTTAGATTTCATTCAAGGATTCATTCAGAGAACAAGCATAGCTACTCATTTAGCAATGTTTTAGAAAAATCTGATTGTCTCTTTGTTCTATAACTGTCAATATAGACCTGTAAATACAGTTCCTCTTTCACTTTTCAAATCAACATAGAAAGGATCTTGCTTTGATTTCTTTTGTCAAAGTCATCAGAACAAATAAAGAAAGAAAATATTCTCTTAGCTCTTTTCTTCGGAGTAGCATTTTTGTCCCACAAAGGAGTATATTAGTGAAATTGGTCAGTACATGCATCCTTTGTTTTGCTTGAGACTGTGCTGTACAAAGCTAACAGCAACCAGCATGAGGGCTTCTGCAAACAGCATGAGGTGAATGGTAAAGTCCTCTGTGATGCTTATTCTGTACATAAGATATATTATCTCATTATTTTATGATATGATACAGATCACATGATGCTCAATTGCACCTGAGCAGCATAATGTGAAATTTCAGCACCAGCAAATACAAGCAAATTTATGATGCAATGTAATTAAAAGCTTTATTCTTCCACCGTTAGGAACAGCAATAATAATAACAAACACTCAACTGAGGAAAACACTCAATGTAGCAGGATGACATGAGAGTCAGCAAGATTTTGGAATGGGTGACGTATCATGCCTTCTCTGTCTTAAGCCTGACTGCTAGCTTATAACCTCTGTACAGAGTCCTTCAATGGACAATTTTTACAGAATGTCTTGAGTTCTCTGTACAAGTGGAGCAGCTCTAGATACTTATGAATGGAAGAGAGGAAATCCTGGTGATATTCATTCACTCCAGGATGCTAGCAAGCTCATTTTTTTAATTGAGATATCTCAAACACACAATCAAGAATATGAATTGCTTTCCCTTTGGTAAGGAAATTTATTGCCAGGATGTGAAGTGATGGGAGTATTCCTTCAGAATCAAATTTGAGATTGAAAGCTTTTTCATAAGGCTTTGTTTTCACACTAGAATCTGTGACTGAAGAGAGCTATTTTCAGAAAAGCTATTTGCTATTCAGTAAGTCAGTCAAAAGTAAAAAAATATTTCCTCTAGACTGCAGCATTTTCTCAAAGAATTTTTTCATGACTCATAAAACTCACGTTTTGTTTGAAATGAAAGAAAAATAAAAAGGAAATCTTCAGTTCAAATGAAAAGTACGTAATTTCAATTCAAAGCACATTTTTGTGTCTTGGATTAAGGAAAAGCATGTTTCTTAACCTGCTTCATGGTATACATGATGAAAATGGAACATTTGAAAAAAAAAGAAAAAACAAACTCTCAAAACATTACCTTATATAGAAGAATATTTTATCTTTCCTCCTCAAAAAAAATCTGTTAATTCCACTAGTAGAAAGCCTATTTGAAGAACAACAAAAAAAATCCAATTACATACGGAAAGTTACATAGAAAAAAAGGTAAGGTTTTTCTTCTGTTCTTGTTCCATTTCTGTTTGTTTTTGAAAAGACAGTATAATATGAATGTTCAAAATAAAAAAAAAGAGAAAGCATAATGGAAAATACATTTTTAGAACCTCATTTTTTAAGCTCTAAGGAATAGCAGTAGAAATTATTTAAAATAAATTACATTTCATAATACAATCTAGTGACATCTGACTTTGTGACTTTTATGAACAATATTTTTATGGAAAATTTCCCAAGATATTTTAGATAAGCTAAAACTTTCACATAACAATTTCAAATACTGCATGTTGAGACACCGTATTTTGAAAATGAAGTATGTTTTTTGCTGAAGACTGTTATTATGTTATTGACATTCTTATCAGACATTGAAAGTAAAAGCTTAAATACTGTTTGCAGAGGTACATTCATCCTACTGCAGCTGTGTTCATTCTTGCCTCTTAATCCTTTTTCTGAATAACGTGAAATATTCAGTTCAGTAGAATAACACTTCTATTTTTTTTGTTGTTTTTTTTTTTTTTCAATCATATTTTTCCATTATCCCAAGAATAGTACTATGGAGATGCAGCGCATCTGCATTGCAGTTATATAGAAATGCACACGTTCCCCTGGATGGAATTTAAAAAAAAAATTATTTCTTTTCAATGTGGTAGAATTACTTAGCTCTGGAAAACAGAAGCTCTTACAGACAATTGCAGGAACACTGGCCCTACTGTAAAAGCAATGACAGGAGTCTTCCTTTCTCAGCAAAGCTAAAAAGCTGATCAAAGGAGGGGATTGTCCTGCTTTTCTCTGTCTGGTGCAGCCTTACCTCAAGTCCTGTGTGCAGGAGATATAAAGCTATTAGAAAGTCTCCAAGGGAGTGCTACAAAAATTGTAGAGGGTTCTAGAAGGGAAGAAATAGGAGGAATGGGTGTGGTCACTTGGCTTGTTCAACCTGGAAAAGAGGAGACTGAGAGGAAACTCATGGCAGTGTACAACTTCTTATGAGTTCTACAAATTCTATGAATTCTTAGGATAAGTAATAATCAATATTACCATCTTGTTTTAAAAATAATGGTAAGCATTTGTTGAGCTACAGGCTGAAGAGCAGCTTTTTGTCTTGGCCAAATCTATTAATAGATTCATGTTAATTAATTCATAATTAGACATATTAATAATTCATATTAAAAATGTCCTTGATTTTCATAGAATGATTGAATAGCCTGAGATGGAAGGCACCCACCAGGATCATTGAAGTCCCACTCTCTTGTCCTGCACAGGACACATCAAGAGTCACACCATGTGCTTGAGAGCGTTGTCCAAACACTTCTTGAACTCTGTCAGGCTGGTGCTGTGACCACTTCCCTGGGGAATCTGTTCCAGT
The DNA here is from genome assembly GCF_017639235.1 of Corvus kubaryi. Lineage (NCBI taxonomy): Eukaryota > Metazoa > Chordata > Aves > Passeriformes > Corvidae > Corvus > Corvus kubaryi. Next base: position 6,965,953 of record NW_024581072.1, read on the forward strand.
GCCCAAACACCCTCTAGGGGAAGAACCTTTTCCTAATACCCAGCCTAAACCTCCCCTGACACAGCTTCAGGCCATTCCCTTGGGTGCTGTCACTGCTCACCACAGAGAAGAGATCAGTGCCTGCCCTTCCTCTTCCCCTCACAAGGAAGTTGTAACTGCAATGAGGTCTCCCCTCTGTCTCCTCCAGGCTGAACAGACCAAGTGACCTCAGAAGCTCCGCATACGGCTTCACCTCTGGGCCCTTCTCCACCATCTTTGTGACCCTCCTTTGGACACTCTCTGTTAGTTTTCATGTTGTGAGAAATGGGGGGAAAATGACAGATGAGGGTAGATTTCAAATAACAGCATGGTAAAGGTAACTCTCCTTGCTTCATTTCATATTTCCTAAACAGCTCTGCTGGGAACCCTGTTCAAAAGCAAGGCTTTACTGAAAGGCAGTGGATATCAGTTATGTAAAAGATAATTTATTTTTATTTAGAATAAGAAGCAAAAGAATTTAATATATAAAAGCATTTGAATAGTGGCTGTATTTTAGTAAGAATTTGTTTACATTTGTTAAAATTCTTTGTGTTACAACAGGCACCTGACTCCAAAGAGTATTCAGTGCTATTGAAATTCTACAGATGGCTCTGTGAAATGACAATTCCATATTCCCTCTTTAATTCAAAGATTTTATTCCAAAGTTATTTATTTTATGAATTAGCTACATTATTGTCCTGGGTTGCAGTGTATTCTGTTACCATCCTCATGAGCTGTTGAAATCAGCTGGGGCAGTGTTTCCTTGCCTCCTCCCCCCAGACTATCTTTCTGTTAATTGCCCATCATTGTCCTGCCGCCGGACTCAGAGATAACTCCCTCCGGACTATCTGCTGTTAATGAGCCTAATCAACACTTGGCCTCATGACTCAATACCCCATTGTGAGATGCTCCACCCAGAGGGAGGAACCAAGCATCCCATCGTGGATATAATCTGGGACTCTGACCACCAGAGACCCCCCTTCCCACTGGATTTCCAGAGAACAGGAGCTACACAGCCACCACTGGACCTTCTGAGGAAGAGCAGACCTTTTTTTTCTACAGGATCACCGCTTCAGAGGACTGCAACCACCATTCTACCAGATTGCTACCACCACCCTGCCTAACAGGGACTCAGGTTGTATCTTGACTCTGTCAGTTTGAACCAGTGTTTTCTTTTAGTCTTTCTTTTTTCCCTTTTCTTTAATTTTCCCCATTAAATTGTTATTCTGACTTGGTGCCTCCCACTGGTTTGTTTTCAAACTAGCACAATTATGTAAGGAATAAGGACATGAATGTGAGGTATTATATATATTTCTGTAATTTTTAATGGCAAGATGCTGTTTCTTTTACTTGAGTGTGCATCTGTCTGATAATTGCAACTTAAGGTATTGCTGCTGTTTACAGGTATCCAATAGAGATTTACAGGAATATTAGTATAGCAGCATCAAAAGGAAGCAAGAGCTATCAAAGTTAGTTCCTTCTTAATAGTCTGAATTACTGTTTCTTTATTGCTTAGAAAGTCACTCGGTTCATAGAGCTTTGCTTAAAGAATTTAATCAGTTTTGCAAAAGTAATTTCATATTTTATCTGTTTTTTCCAGTGATATGTTCTTGTTGATAGCACAAAAATAATATTTTAGTATGTGGCTGGATGAAATGACAGTTTTGCCATTTAACGACCACATATCAGTATCTGAGCAGAGCTCCAGACCTCCGGCTTAGCAACCTGTGATAATGTTGTTTAACAGTGTTTTATGACACACTGATTAGCAAACAGCATGCACCAAAGGCTTAGTAAGCTGGAAACCTCTTTGGCCCTGTGATGTGATGCTGTATTTTACATCTTACGGGATTTGGGAAGGGGAATCCAGCGTTTTTCTTTGGGAGGTGTATGAATGAATGTAATAGGTGTATGTATGAATGTAATGAATATGTATGACAGGAAAAATACATTGTGGAAAAGACTATAGGGTATTTGAAGAATAGTTTCTGTTATACACTAGGGCAGAAAGATAAAACGCAATTTGCGTATTTAAGAAAATATTTACAAGGTCTGAGCGAGGGTAAGAGCAGAGAGATAATATTGACTACTTGATGATTTTGACTGCCCAACCTGAAAATAGGACTGTTTGCTTCTCTTTAGTAAGTGAAAATTTATGATACAGCTGGCTGTAAATGTATTGACTTTAGTTCTGTTTTTAATCTTCATGGGGTGTGCCTTTCAGATCCTTAAGTGATCTTTTAAATTGCTTTATAATTTTGTCTTCACATTAAAGCAAACCTCATTTTGATGGATAGCATCTAACCTAATAATTTACTTCCAAATTAAGGTTAAAACAAAAGGTTAATTACCTGCATAATAATATTATTGATGATCTTCTTTAGCTGTTCTTGTTATAGTGTTTCTGTAAGTACACCTGCTACAGGGTGATATTTCCAATTCTCTGTTATGAAGAACTAGGGGTGGTGGCATATCAATATTCACCTGTTCAGCCTAACATGAAATTTCAGACCCACCAGCGAGATGCAGCTCCAATTTGTGTTAACATTTCACTGGTACTAACGTGTTTCCCCAGCCTCCCTTTTACACCAAAATCCCAAAAAGGAACTTACAGAAATTTCTATTGGTAGAAATTTTCTAATGTTCCTACTGTCAGAAAACATCCCATGACTGTGGGAATATATTTATTGACTATTTCTAGACTACCTGAACTGCAATTTGAGTCCATAACGTCCAGATTAATTATATTCTAAATAAGCTGCTAATTTCCAGAATAAATAAACTTGAAATTGACAAGGTTTAAGCTAACAAAATTTATGGAGTTTATTTGGACCGTTTCATATTTCTCAGTGAATTTTTGTGAAATGGAGACACAAAGAGGGACCCAAACTTTTATATATCACATATATATGAAGGAGGGGTATACTGTTTTAAACAATCAAAGACTGTGCTTTTTTCATGGAGTGGCATTACAGTAGGTGTTCTCCTCAGCTGGTTATCTATGCTGACTTCAAGTGCTTTTTACAGCTGCTGGGTTTCAGACATTACCCAGCACTATGGTTTGGAGCTCAGCTGTAATCCCCATTTCTTGGTCATTTTTTGTGGGGTAGGGCACTCTGCCAGAATGCCAGTTGTACGAAGCCCATTGTGCCAGAACTCCTGCCTGTCTTGCTAAAAGAGTTATGGAATTTTTCTTAACAAATTATTTGTCACAGAGAAGTGTAAATTGTGACTTTTGAGATATAAGGGGGTCCATTACTCTATACTTCTGAGAATATTCTTTTCCAAAGGGTGGGACTGTGGTCAACAGACAGGAAAATCAAAATGCTTGTAGAGCAGTTCTCTTCAGTCCAGCCACTACAACCTCTCATAAGCTCAGTCAGATTTCTTGGCTGTTAGGCTGTTTGGAGAATATCTTCTTTTAATATAGTATGGTAATTGTGGTAATTGTCTTATTTCCAAACTCACCAAACAGTTTTCTGGAACTTTTTTTTTCTAATTAATGGTAGCAATCTATTGTGAATTATTGGAATTTGTGTTACTGTTTGTGAAAGTTACTAATTTGACAATGACAAGTATCTATAGATAAAGACTCTAATCTCAGTGAAGACAAGGAATTACATCAAACTATCTTTTTATATCAAAATATGATGGTTCAGTATCTTCACCAGTGTGCAAAACTGAAGATCAAATACATTTGACAGTAAAGAGAGATTATCTGGAAGCAATCGTGTTTCAAAACACCAATGAAAATGTAATGAAATGTCCACAGAAGTGATTTTTTTGACGAGAAAATAATTTATGTTGTTGTTGTTTTGTAATTCTTATGTAATGTGTTTTGAGAGACCAGATACAATACTTCATTACTCCAATTTTGTTTCATTCTAGCTCTATTGACATTAAGAGAATTGAACCGGTGCTCACGTGAAATGTAAAAGTAAATCAGATGTTCTATTTTAATTTTTCCTCTTTGGTTTTACATTTATTTAAATTTTTTTTAAGTCAATGTCAAAAGCCTTCTGGGAGCAGAAGCATATTAGACACTTGACTTCTTTCACTGAAACTGTCAGCTTCAGCACAAAGTTAATCTGCAGAGAGAAAGCAGTTCTTTAGAAGTATTCCTCAGTCTTTTCCTCTTCTGTAATGTGTTGATTTTTATTTTTTCCATTGTGTAACACACCCATTTGAGTTTGAGTATAAAAATACACAAAAAGTGATACTAAAATATAAGCTTTTAAAGAAGAGACTTGGGTATAATATCTAGCATTAAGGATAGACTTTCCATTTGTTGAAAACACTTTGGACTCTCCCTCCAATACTTTCTTTATATATTCCCATAGCTATTTGTTTTCTGTGTTTTGTCAGCAATTTTCTCTTTGCTAGGTGTTATACTCTAGCTTCCATGAAAAGTTTGGACCTGTTCAGATGAAATTGCAATATGTGATGGCCAATTCTCAAGCATATTGCTTTAGCACAGGCAGTGGGGAAGTTTGGCTACAAATGTGAAGAAAAAGCAGTTGGAATTCTTTGGCATGAGAGATAATACTGTAAAAAATAAAGACAATTATTTTGAAACCTTTCAAAAGTAACAAGCTCTTTTTTCCTATGTATTACAAAGGCATAACTTGAGAACTGGAACTGAAATCATTAGGGTATTGGTCTTGCAGCTCTTAAAGGAGATAAAAACCATTTAATATAAACATGTACATTGGAAGTTATTTAGAACAAATTTTTAATATTCTGGGTAAATCCGTTATTTATTCACTGCTTTGGTCTGTAAAAAGAAAACTGTTTGAAAGAATAAGTAATGTGGCGAGAATACAGAAGATAAAAACCAAGACATATTTTACAGAATGTTGAACTCAAAACTAGCATTAAGATTTAGTTCAGAGGAAAAAGAGCCTGAAAGCTTTTGAGTGGAAAGGCTTAACCTGGGAAAGGTTGAGAATGTAGTTTAAAAGGAACTGTAGAAGTAGAACCAAGATCTTGTTTTCTCCATTTTAAGTTTGGCCTTTTGCAAAGTTAAAGGCAGATGGAGCAATTGAATGAGACTTCAACATGCTGAACTTCAAGCACACTGAAGTAGCAGCTGTGTGTGTTTTATCCCCTAGGGCACACATTACTACAAGGTAAGACAGGGACATTGCATCTTTCTTTTTTATGCACACATTCTCAGGAGGTGGAACCTCTGTTCAAAGAACACAAGCCAGCTGAGGACTTCATAAGACTGTCAGGGTCATTAAGAATTCCATTTGTTCACTTTACCGCTGATTGAGAACAGACAGGCACAAAAAAGAATTGAGACTTTTTATTCTTAGTCAGCATCTTGAAATCTGAGGATGATTCTGAGGGTGGCCCATGTTTCCCTCCTTTCACTCCTTCACTGCATATGTTCCATGTCATGCTACAGGATGAATTTTGTATAAATGGACAGTGTCCTCCAGAAATCTTTAGTGCTCACAATTGCTGTTAACCAGAGGACATGATCATCATGACCCACCTGACAACAGGAGACAGTACAGGGGTAGATGGGACTGAGGAGGAATAATAATGACAAAATGAATGAATGAATTTTTTGACAGGTCAGCTGCATTGTACATATGTGCTACTTGATGTCATACTTGTTTCATAAAATGTTATTTTCGTGGATTCTGGATTACTCATAATCAGGAAAATTATTTAGCCATCAGAGGCAATATGTTTCAAAGGAAGACAGTAAGTCTGTTTAGGTAGACTATCCTATAAGTGACTGAATTGTGTCAAAATTTAGGCTGAAAAAAACCCCAAAAGAAAGTAAAAGAAATAAACAACTGGAAAACCTGTCATTCTAACCCTATCTGTATCTTTTCACACAGTAAACACATCCAAGTGTCAGGCTACAGTTTGAAGTTAATTCATTTTTCTGTCTATCTCAGCTGAATATTTTTGAAAAGCAGAAAAAAATAAGACTTTAAGCAAACTAAAAGCTCATAAATGCTCAGAAGAAGATCGCAGAGATTTAGTATATGCAAGATCACAGAATCCTAAAAGCATAGAATTTTTGGAGTTGGAAGGGACATGAAAGATCATCTAGTTCTAACTCTCCTGCCATGAGCAGGGACACCTTCCAGTAGACCAGATTGCACAGAGGTCTGTCCAGCCTGGCTTTAACACTTTCAGGGAAGGGGCACCTACAGCTTCTCTGGGCAACTTGTGCCAGCAACATGTCTCAGCACTCTCATAGTGAACCGTTCCATCCTTGTAACTAATCTGAAGCTGCCCTCTTTCAATTTAAAGCCATTCCCCCTCATCCTATTACTACATGTCCTGCTTTTCTGTAGGCCCCATTTAGGTATTGGAAGGTTCTATAAGGTTTCCCCAAAGCCTTCTCCCATCCAGGCTGAACAGCTTCAACTCTCTCAGCCTGTCTTCAGAGGAGAGATGTTCCACCCTCCTGATCAACTTAGTGTCTTTTTTCCTGACTTGATCCCACAGGTCCACATCTTTCTTGTGCTGTGGGCCTGGCACCAGAAAAAATATCCCAGGTGGAATCTCACAAGAGTAGAGTAGAGGAGCAGAATCAGCACCCTCTCCCTCTTTCCCATGCTGGTTTTGCTGTGGCCCAGGACATAGTTGGCTTTTTAGACTGTGGGTGCACATTGCTGGGTCAAGTTGAGATTCCTGTCCACCAACACCCCAAGTGCTTCTCCTTAGAGACACTTTCTTTTCATTCTCTGCCCAGCCTGTACTTGTGCCTGGGATTGCCCTGGCCCAGGTACAGGACCTTGTACTTGGTTTCGTTGAACTTCATATACTTTACATGAAGGCCCATTTCTCAAGGTTGTCTAGGTCCCTCTGGATGACATCCCTCTCCTCCAATGTGTTGACTGTACCACACAGCTTGGTGTTGGTGGCAAACTTGCTGATGGTGTCCTCGATCCCACTGTCCATGTCACTGACCAAGATGTTAAACAGCAGCGCCAGTCCTAATACCAACCCTTGAGAAAAGCACTCGGGCATTTGGAGCTGTTTGAAAGTGGACAACGCTTCATGTGTATATATAGAGGAAGCAGCAGCAAAAAACTGCAAAAGCAGCAAGCATACATTATTAAACTGGTAGTAGAAAACAATACATAGATAATGTTCTAATTATTATGTTTAATATCAAATTTTTGAATATTACAATTTCTAATCATATTCACTTCTGGACTTTTTTTGTTCCGATGAGATACCCAGCTGTTGCATGTATTGAACATCTAAGAAGATGTCTGTTCTCTTGTGTTGCATAACAATTTGGTCTGGATACATCAAACTTTAATTGGTAAGCCAACACTTCCTTGCTTTCTGCATCAGCTTTATCAATCCATGGATTTCAATCTCTGAAACACTGAATAAAGCATTTACGGTCTAATAAGTTCCCTTCAGGCTTTTATTTTTCCTGATAATTATTCTAAAAAATTGCTTCCAGAATAATTTCTCTCATATGATTTCATAAAAGCAATTATAAAATTTTGCAACATATAATTAATGTTACTTCAAAAATTTTTTTTTTGGAAGCAGGCTAAGGCATCAGAGAGAGTTCAAAATGTAAAAGCCCCACCCCTGCATTGGCAATGAAACAAAAAAAGATGCTAACATTGGGACAAGCAAGCAGTGTTTATCTACCTCACAGTATACTTAACTTGGAACTGATTCTGTCTGTGAATGGGGATTTTTCCTCACATGAAAAGTATTTGATTGATCCTTCAGTGTCCAGTAGCTAAAACTAATTCAGCAGCAGTATGCAAAGGTCTCCATTCCACATGAAGATTCCTAATTTTGTTGATGGTATAGGGTCTCAGGTGGGAAATTTCTCTCACATTTTGGTTCAGTTGGTCAACAGGATTAAAACCTACCAACTTAGAAAGAGAGGAGAAATACACATTTCATTCATTTCACTTAATCACAGGCTTTCTATAGCTACCGCTAGCACCTGTTCAGTCAGCATAGGTGGCTGCTTTCCAGAGTGCAGTTCAATTTTTAGAAAATTCAAAAGGAAAATTTTCTAGAAACTTTGACATTATTCTGGATTTACCTTAGTATACCAACCAAACCCTGTTTTATATTAGGATACAGAGAGTTTCACTGTACTGCCAGTTCATTCTACACTGGCAGGCCCAATGACTATGTGAAATGACAGCCAGAGTTGTTGACATGTTACATATGTTCTAAAATACCCCCTTAAGTCTTGTAAGTCAGGTACAGATGCCTCACAATGAAGGGAGTAATAAAATAATAAAATATTCCTGTTTTCACTTTTTTTTTTTTTAACATAGAAACCCTATTTTGGTAATAGTACAAGAGCAACTCAAAATGGGAAAGGTGGGTTTGAAGAATAAAAGACATGATCAGACTTCTAGAAAGACAGGTGAGAGTGGAGTCTAGCTTTGCCTGCATCAAACACTTGTTCTGTTGGTTATGGCAGTGTATTTCATCTTGTAATCAACACTAGTCTTACACTTTACGGACTAATAAAATGACTGGATGCAAAAACAGTACTCATAAAAAATGTTCTTAGGCAAACACATCTTTACATCAAAACCCTACTCTACTGTCCAGGGAATAAAGTACAGCTCCACTGTAATTTAGTCCTGACACAAAACCAAAAACTGTAGCCTTACTGTTGAGGAGTCATAAGTGAAATTAATTTCCTTTCAAATTCAGTTGTATTATCCCAGGTAGCTTTTTTTTTTTTTTTTTTTTTTAAATTTCAATTGCTGCCACAGTAAGTTGCACCCAAAACTGAGAACTGTATGTGGTGCAGAATGTACTATAGTTACCATATCGATTAGCATAAATAAAAAAGTGAGGTAAAGTTAAAATATCTTCTTAGGAGATCTGGTAGGAAACCCAGTAGTACATCAGAGAAGCTCAGGTGGGAATACAAGTCTGTGATTTATTTTGGAATGTCTAATGATCAATAACATATTTGGCTCAAAAAAATGGTTCCAGGAAGAGCTGCTTCAGAGCTGGCAAAAGGCTTTTCCATATTTTAACCATGGCCTATTTGCAGTCTGTCCTGATTTAGGAAGGGGTACTCAACATTTTCTCGTTTAACATTTTCTTCTGTTTTCTTAAGATTATTTAGTTCACTGATTAATATCTCTGAGAAACTTAGTGAAATCATAAAAAATCTAAAGCCTTCCAAAGCAGAACTGGGAAAATTGACACATATTTGTATGATACCAAGTATGCACAAATACTTGTACCAACTCCCAGGCTAAATTTGGTTGAGACAAATTATACATCCATAAGACAAAAGTAAGCTTTTCCCCACACCATTTCTTTTTCTATAAAAAGACAAAATAAACTTAGCAAAATCAAACTAACAATACATAAAATAGTTTGACTAATATTTACTCTCCCAATAAGTCGCTTGTGATGAAAACACAAACAAATCACAAACATTAATAAACTAATAAGCAATTATAGTGGCAATTGAAAGTTCCATTGGCCAGCCCCACACAGTTCATCTGTTAGCAAGATCCTATTAAAAAATAAAGTGAAATTTGCCCTAATACAGACCAATTATAAAAAGGAAGGGAAAATTTTTTGTCTGGCATAATGCTACTAAAGCAACAACTTAGTTTGAAATGCTGGCACTCCTGTATTTATCAAAAAGGTAACCAAAAACTAAAAGAACCTAAGATAAAAATGATGATCATATCTTCATGTTCTCTGTGAGCCTTTTCCTGGAAATCTGCTGGCAGTTCCCACACTCTGCTTTTAATCTCCAGGGTGCTGGCATTCCTAGAAAAAGAAAACAATACAAACTTCCTGGCACATTACCCATTAGTGAATCAAGTTTTTTAACTGCGTGAACTTAAGTTTAGTTTCAACTTCTATTACATGAAGTGCTTGTTCTTTCCCCCGTACTTTCAGGGGGGGTCTCCTCTGCTTAATTTCTTGTCTCGAGGGAGTGATACTGCCTGTAAAAATCGACAACTGCTGCAGCTTGTGGCTTAGGGAGTTCTTTAACTGCTTGAACTGGGTCTCTTTTTAGGGTTTTTATCACGTTTCTTGTTCTCACCCCAGAGCCATGTATTAACCTTATCAGTTGACAGATAAGCCTTGCTTCACTTACTCCAGTGATTTTAACTCTTTGCTGTCTGGCATCTCTCTGCAGTAATATTGACTGGATTTCAATCTTGACTGATTTATGATCAGAGTTTGATCTCAGAAGCTGTACATGGCACCATTTTAGTAGCAGTTTGCTAACCCAGGCAATCATTTGTGGTTTCAGTTCTAATTAAGAGTTGACATGTATTACCGCAGGCCTGGTTCCTATGGTATATCACCGTGTCCCACAGCTATAGGGAGGAGGAGGAGGAGAAGATCCAGCAGGCAGGAATTGTGCAGCAAGATTGATTTATTTAATTATTTTACAAACTCTTTTATAGACTTTTTTCTTCATAGTCTAATTGGACAAAGGACCAGTCACCCCTTGGGGGTGATTGGCCAAAATCCTAAAACATCCATTATCAAAATATTTTCTACTATACCATAAACAAGACTTTCCAAGGTTGCAGGTGGCTTGGTTGTTTACATTCCCTGCTACCTCTTCTGTGAGAGAGAAAAGTCTCTCACGGACTTAGAAAAATAACAAGAAGATCCTCACTAACAGCATTTTTGTACCTACAGACATGCTAATTCCTCATTATCAGATGTCAATGCAAATGTTACATTTTGCTCTTTATCAGAACGACAGACTTGCTCACCATGTCTCAGCTTCTCCAATGAGCACAACAAAAGATCTGAATTACTAGACCATGTTTCAGGAATGTTTTATGGGTTCTATGCCCTTCAATTCTTCCTGTAAAATTCTCTCTCACCGCATTCCAAAGCTCTGCCTGAAGCTTTTGGACACTATCACATTTGGCAGCAAGCAATGCCTCTTCCTGCAGCCTTTTTTTTTTGTTTTCCTCATTTAACTGAAGGAACAAGTCTTTCACAAATCTTGTGAAGATAATATTATCTCATCTTCATATTTTTGCATAACCAATTGCTCATTATTCCAATTTTTTCATGCCAACTCCACTCCAGGGATGTAGGGCTATTAACAAATTTTTCCAGGAAGGACAACAAAATATTTTCTTTACACTGGCCACCCAGAAGAGCCATTGTCCCCAAAAGCTCTCATACAGGGAGTAGCTGGGGCAAAGTTTCCAAGAGTTCATACATAAGGAACCACACAGCCTCCCACAGAGGGAACTGCACAATTTTCAAAGGCACTTTCGGTCAGAGAACAGTATCATGCAAAGACTACAGCAAAATAATGTTATGATCTCAGAGGTGGCTCTGCCCTATTTAAGGTACAAACAAGACCACATACCAAAGTCAATAGTACAGATTTTATTTTGCAGTAAATATGGGGGAAAGAGAGATAGAAACAGGAAAGGGAAGAGCAGGGAGAGAAAGAGTGAGAGAGAGACAGATTAAGTAGAAAGATAGTCGTTACCCTGTGGATCCAGAAGCATCCCATTTATCCTTTTCACCCTGGGCTTGTCAGTGGTGAGGGTCCTGTGAAATATAGAGTTCAATGGGTTAATATACATTCAGCTATATGTGGGAGCACCCAAGTACCTTCCCCGTGAGTGGGATGTTTTACACTGTCTTTTACAGCAACATTGTGGATCACACGCAGTCCTCTGCTCGAAGGCCTCAACAAATGAATCTGGGGGCTGTGGCCTCCCCTCACCGAACCCAGCCAGAGCTTATTTTCAACACAGCTGCTGAGTTGGCTTTCCACATGGATACATTCTTCTCCCCCAGCCTGGTTTATTTTTTCTTAAACCTGAGATAATTGGACAATAGTACCACCTTTACATTATCTCAAGTTCCTGTCAGGTGGCTTAACTCACATTCCAAATTCCTGGAATCCAGGAGGCATATTCAGAGGAGGATGAAGGAAGGAGAGGGAAGAGTATGGGCATCAGTAGTGCAGATAAGCAGTTGTTTCTTTGCATAATTTGCAAAGAAGAGTCCTTTAGTGATTTTAACAGTGTTTAATACAATTATTATTTTTAAATCTCTTACATGTGGCCACTAAATTCTAGATTCCAGGTTCTCTTTAAAGGCTAATAAGGTTAAAAATAATACCCTTTGCTTCTACTTGTTTAGTGATTTTGCTGATGACTTGGCTGACTTTAAATAATTTATATTTTGTGAAGAACAGAATGTGGATGTTTTCAATTAGATTATACTAGCACACTAAAAATTGCATTGTAGTTAAGAGGGAAAACAAAACAAAACCACAAAATTCACACAAACCAACAGGTTCTTCAAATTAAATTTTTTTTCATCTCTATAGTCTGTTATATTCAACAGCATCTGGAACACCACAGTAACTGAGGAAGAGTTTTCATTTGGTGACTGCTGTACATGGGCAAAGGGAGAGGGGAAGGAAGGAACATTCCATGATGCTGGTGGACTAAACTGGGACAGTAGAACTAGCAAAAAGTTTCATATTCAACATCTCTGATTAAAACATGATCTTCCAGTTCTCTTCCCTGGCTTCCCTTTTAGTCATATCTGTTTTGCAGACCCTTTTTGTTTTGATCAAACTCATAATGAAACTGGCATTTGCACGTTCCCTTGGTTTGCTTTTCAATCACCAGCTGTGGTAGGTTTATGGAAATATGAGAGTTGAACTGACTGAACATGCTTATGTGGATGTGCACAAGATATACATAAGGCTCACAATACGTGTTCTTTCCAGATGGGTGTCTTCCCTCAATGAAATTTCTGTTCGCTGCAGAACAATTATGTTCAATAAATCTTGTCACTAAATCAAGCCTTGTACATTCAAGTAAGAATAACTAGAATAAGATTTAAGTAAATGTCAATGCAACTTTTCAAAATCTGCAATTATACTTGCACAATTGCAGTCCTTACCACAAACTTGCAGCCAAAATATACTCCTGTATATTTTGTCTACTCCTGTAGACTGCATTACCCATTCTTTTATTACACCTGAACCTCAAATTAATTTTTCATCAAGCAGAGCATTTTACAATAGATGACATTCTGTAAAGTTCCATGTGTTCCTCAGTGATATGTTTAGTCATGCCAAACTTAAGCTTTCTTAAAATTAAAAGATTTGGATTTAAAGATATTTAAGAAGAAAAAGAAAAAGAGTGAAAGAAAAAAAATTCTGGTCATATACAAACATTATTCTTACCCTCTCCAAATTAGGTACAATCTTTTGTGTGTTCACTAGAAATAAAATTCACTGCAGCACAAAATAAGTAGAAATTCTCCAAACATTTTTTTCCTCAGAAAGTTAAACACAAAGGTATCGATAGCAAGCCATTATGAAGTCCATGCAATTTTCTGTTGTTCCTTTTCGTGTAATTGTTTTCTGAAACCATTCTATTTCTTCTAGTTTTATTTTAAGTTTGCATCTTTCCCCAATAACTTAACAAACTTAGAATTCAGAAATTAAATTTACAAAGTCAACTTTCAACATTCTTCTTTGGATTATCAGCATCAGAAAAAGTTCTCATTGCAGCAAAGTAGAATTTGATAGTGACAGGGAAAATACATTCATTTTAGTGATGATACTAAATCATATTTCATAACTAAGTAATCAAAACACTTTGCAGATAATAATTAGCCCTAACATCCCCCTGTGATCTTATTATAATGCTTTTACACAGAAAAACACAGAACAAATTAACAAAAAGTCATGTGAAATCAGTCCTGGAGATGGCATGATAGTGTTCTGAGCACCCTCACTGTTCACCATGTGTGATAACATCTATTGCATAACTGGATGGGTACTAAATTTCCAGTCATTTAATTTTGAATGAGGGCATAAAATTTTAAAGGAGTATCTTTGCTTTACGGATCTCAAATTTACATTTACTTCTTCTTTTAAGAATACACCAAGTTTCTAAATTCCCTAGAGTTCCTTGTAATATTCCTAAAGGAGGAAGTGACAGAGAAAACTACAGCTGTTAGGCAACTAATTAGGTACAACCAAGTTTATTATCCCTTTAATTATATTGTCTTAACTCTGATTTACTTCTGTCTCCACCTATACTCATCAGCAGTTAAAGCAAAGGTCTGCACAATATTAATCAGTGTACTCAACATAACTGTGTCAGCTTAACGTAAAATGCCCAAAAAGAACATCTTCCTGGCTGAGTAACCGACCTGTAGATTATCTGAATTAGTAACAAAACACGGTGAAAAAAATAGTCCCAGGGGAACTAGCACTGCAGTGTAGGCTGTTAGGATCTACTGCAGATTCAAAAAAAAGTCATTTTACAGTACTCTGGAAAAGATTTCAGTGGCGTGAAATCACATGTGTATAGACAGCAAGTAATTTTAATTAGAAGGCTAGTCACTAGAAATTAATGATGGGTGCAACACTACTAATGCTTCAAACCTGAGATATTCCTCTTTTTAACACAATAGAAACTCTAATGACATAGTTTGTTTTCATATAATATTTTCATGCTAAATATTCTTGAAAGGTTTTTCCAAGCAACTTACACTAGGTAACAGTCAATTTTTAGAAGGTGATACTCACACACAGTTCCACTTTTTTTCTATATATTCATTTAAATTAGCAGAGAAATAGCACCTACCATGTGAAGTAAAATTCTCCACTATCTTCTTCCAAAACCTGTATTTCCTACTGATTTGTGACGATTGACAAGTTTTTGGCATTTCTGGGTCAACCTCACTTTATTTGGTCCTGATTTTTGCCTATTGCATTCTTTATTGGAGGTCTCCTTGTCTATCTGCATACTTTACTGTGAAATAGTAATGTCAGCTTGAATTTTGCCTCTGGCTTGCCATGGACCTGATTTAGTAACAACTTGTCATACAGCAGCCTGATAAGCAGCCCTGTGCTTCCTTGTCCTCCCTAGCCTGCCTGGTACTAATCCAATGCCTCCATGATGGGTGCCTGTTGGGGGAACAGCTCTGGAGACCTTGTTTAGCCCCATCAGGGTCTACCAACACCTGAGCAAATTTGAAGTCAGCTAACATATCACTTCCAGACACGGGATTTGCTTCCCCATATGTGTGCTTCAAAGCTTGAAATTCCACTGCAATGTCTACACTGTGGCCCTCTATCCTAACAATTTCTTAGGTATGATCAGGTCCTCCAAGAACATCTGCAGGAAGCAACTTACTCTCCCAAGGTGTTTCAGGGTTTTTTTGTTTACTTTTGAACTCAGCGTCAAAACAAAGCCATACTCTTTAGCTGAAATTTATAAGGCACTTAAAACCAGGCAGATTTCCTGTAAAAATATATATGCATAATTTCTATTTCATGTGTGTTTATATGCATTCTATGAATGCTTTCAGAGCTCTTTCTTCAGATTCCCTATGTATAACTTGTGAACAGAAAGTTTATGGCCTCATAATTAAAAAACTTCTACTTCAGGTAAAACATTTAATTCCTCTACAGTCATTGTTGGCAGTTACGACTTTTATGTAGAGTCAAATAGATAAACAATTTTCTGTGAAAAAATGTTATTATTTTTGTTCTACTTTCACTGATATTTTTGTTGGCAATATAAAAAAAAAGCTTTCAGCTTGCACTATTACTTTCTTCTTCTCAGCCACAAACTGAATAGATATTGAGGGATATATGGATACCTCCTTCCCAGAGAATCATGTTGAAATAAATGAATATCTCTGAAGATCTGTCTTCCTTTGGTTATCTTCCTTTCAAAAACAATAACAACAAAACTATTTCAGTGATAGCTTTTTCTATCACCTGAGCTTTTTCTCTACCAAAAGTTAATTGTTATATTTAAGGAGAAATTTTTGAACGAGTGCAACTGTTTTAAAAATAATTTTTTTAGTAATTTAAAAGACATGTTGCTGATTATTAGCATCATGAACTTAACATACCAAAGGGAAAAAAAAAAGCCTCATCCCAATTGTCAGAAGGAGAAATGAGAAAGAAGACAGAAGGAAAAAGGAGAAGTGAGAAAGCGGAAAGCAGAAAAGGAAAGGGGAAAAGGGAAAGGAGAATGAAGGGAATGACAAGGCAAGACAAGGCAAAGGAGTAGCATATGGACTCAAATGGACGCATAAAACACAGGCACATATGGCCTCCTCCTCCTGAAGTTTCTTGATGGCCACACACCTAGTGTGAGTGGCAAGGCTTGTTTATCATCACAGGCTCCTTGTTTGTTTTGTGAGGTTTCTGCATGTTTTGGTTTTGGTTTCATGTTTTTGCCTTTATTTCCCAATTGCCAGAGATCCCTATAAGATGTTGAAACAATCATCCTCAGTCTCTCCCACACTGTCATCAGTGAGCATGACTGACCAGGCTTGGTTCTCATCACTGCATCTTTCATCATTTGTCTGTCTTGTTTCCAGGCACAGCCTCACATAGAGCCACTCCACTCCTTAGCCTGGCACAAGCAGGAAATTTTTTAAGCTGTCAAATACCTGCACTATTCTGGAACTCTGCCTTCTGGACTATAAATAAACACAAATGTACATCAAGCACAAAACAGAATGTGCCTCTGTTGTATTCTGGCACTTAGTCCAAGAATCGTTATTCCACCTGTAGTTGATATAATACTCAGAAAGCTGGAAAATCTTTAGGTCATAATGACATTGATATGCACACCCTGGCCTAACTTCTGCACTTCAGTGCGATGTACCCACAAATGTTTGTGGTACTCCTTACTGGAGTATATCTCACCAGATAGTTATACATTTCCTTGGAGTTATGCAGTGCCACAACACAATGCAACAGAGACTAAATACATCAGTGGAGATTTTGATAATATATTAGGAATAAAAACTACACTGGACAAAGCCCTGGGCAGCCAGATCTCAGCTGACACAGCTTTCAGTGAGGGATTGGATCATGGATTTCCAGAAGTTGCCTCCAAGATAAGTGTAGTGGTTTGGTCCAAAATACTCATTACTGTTTATCTTCTGTGAGATAAGAATTAGGAGAAATGCAAAGCAGGCACCAAACTTGAACGAATATAAAGAAGTTTATTAACAGACCTAAAAGAGGAAAAAAAAAATTATACCACCTTCAGAACTCTCCTCCTCCCCCCACCTTCCTCCCTTCTCCCACGGACAATGTAAAAAGACAACCCTTAAGATGTTCAGTCTGTTACCACTTCCATAATAACCTTGTTCAGTCCATTTAGAAAGAGAAGTCTCTTCTTGCTCATGCTATGAAAACATTATCACAACGAGCCAGCTGCCCACTTCCAAATATTGTTCAGTCCATTTAGGAAGAGGAGTCTCTCTGCCTGCGTGTGAGTCCCTTCCCCCGACTTGCAGCTTTTCCTGCAACTGCTTTTGAGGGTTCACTCTTGAAGTTTTTTGGGGTACAATTTTAAGGTTGAGCCGTTCAGAAACAAAAACAGAGGCCCTTCTCCTTCCCTGGGAGCAAAGGGTCTTCATCGTCTTCATCTCTAGGACTATCTCTGGGAGCATCTCTAGGGACTGAGGTTTTCTCCTTTCCCATTTGGAGTAAAAGTCCTCATCTGGTTCATCTCTCCCTGTTCAAACTCCTCATGAAATTACAGCTGCGTCAGCATCTGCCTATCTCAGTGCAGGTGCTTTTGCTCACGAGTTGAACACTCCACCCCCCATATCTTCATGGAATTACAACGGGATACTCTGATATATCATAGATTCACAACAGAATTTCAGCTTTAAGCATCTCCTCTCTTCCCTCAGGTTTTCAGCTCTTCAAGCAATAAAAGGGTTAATCTCACCTCGGCCTTGCAGCTTTGCAGCTGGAATGTTGAATCTTTCTTACCGCAGTGGAGAGGGGGGAGAGCCGAGCCGCTCCGGCTGCCCACGGCAAGGCAGTGGGGGGGGTTCCACGACTGGAACAGGTCCATAGACTCCAGGAGGGCCGTGGCCCGGCCCGGCCTGGCCCAAGCAGGGCCTGGCTGGGCCCACTGGCCCCCACACGGGGCCCGCAGCCACCTGTCCCAGCGCCGGAAACGAGAGAGAGCTTGGAGGGGGAGTTTGCCTATTCTTAAATGTGGATCACAGAGGTGGTCACAACTTTAAGTGGGTTAGAGAATTGTCCATATTCAAACTGGCCAGCTGATAGGTTCTATCAGGTCCCAGAGGAAACTGTAAGCACCCCTTAGCAAGGACATCCCTTCTGGGACTATGCTTGCTAACCTATGACAGTAAGTGATAGTTTGATTCTGCCTGATGAATGTTCATGCTCCACACTAGAAAAAGTTGCTAAGCAGCTTACCTTGTAATCTACTGGCTAATGTTTACAATGACAAAGGTTCTCTCCAATAGTCTCAGTGGCTGCCATAGACAGTCAAAATTTAGACTGCCTTTCTCTTGTAAACGTTGCTTGGGAGATAAGTGTGTTACACAAGGTAAACTGAATAAAGTGTAATTTTTCAGGGCCATATAGTCATTCCTAGTTCCACCGTGAGTCTAAGCAATTTCTATTATATAACCTATGATCTTAGTGCTTATTCACCAGCTAGTTTTAGACCAAACATTCATTACCCTTCCCCTCAAATGTAACTTTTCCATTTTACATGTAGTTAATCTGAACTAAGTAACCTCAGATAAACAAAGCCATCTTGTGTTCTAGAATTTAAATAATAATTACAAATAAAGGATTATTTATGAAACAGATTTCTAGTATTGATTAAGGAATAATTAACATGTTAAATGAGTCATTAAATCACCCACAAGGAGAAACAAGTATACATATTGGAGCAATAATTTTTTTATGCAGAATTGTCAAACAAGTATCCTCTCTGAACAGATTTCTATCAATAATAGAGAGGGGTAATCTCCTGCAGTAACCTGTTGCATTTACTTTCCCACATAAATCTCTTTTTATGGGAGTGATAATTCTTTTGATTGTAGGAAGATGAAACTACAGGTAAAACCTATTGTGAATTAAAGCTAATGTTAAGTAACAAATTAACTGAGACAAGGGAAGTTAAAAACCCCAGGCTGTTATATTTGATTCCATGTGGTGGGGCAAGGGTTTTGATCCCTGGCATTTCCCATATCAAAGGTAGTTAAAAGGCTGTGCAATACCTTTACCAGATTAGAAAAGAAACAAAGGGCGAGATGCTTCTGTGTGATGATCCTTCTAGTGCCTCTTTGGGCCATCATTCAGGAAAGGAAGGGGAGACTGGAGAAGAATATGGCTCTTTACTGCCATTAGAAAACAAGGTATGATGGCTTCTTCATCTCAGGTACATAATCTAACAATAATTAGAAGGAACTGGGTCAAAGAATATCAGATGCAAGAGGAGAAGCACAAGATATCTTGTCATAATATGAAATCCTACTTTTCATTATAAATTCCTTCTTCTTATCACACCTAATTAAATATAAAATTAAACCTGAAATATTTTTCTGTGAAAGTCTAAGAAATAGAGTTTGTAAAAGCACACAACATTAATGACTAATAGGAGAAAAAAATCCAAAACTGCTTGGTCTAATCCTAAAAAATAAGAGAAAGGAAAAAAATTCCCATAGGATGGTCAACCCAACATATGTTACAAAGAATTCTTAGTAGATGAAACCTCATCTGATAGGAAAGAGATTTTTATTAATCCTCTGTGTTAAATTCAGGCTTATAATTGATATATACAGTTTGGCAACATTACAGAAGCCTGGAATATTTCAAAAGGAAAATGTTGAGGTATGTCATGGCAACCATAGAATTTATCTGCAAGGTTTCCACCCATCTTTGTAGGCTAGTCTCTTGTCTCATTATAACATCCATTTAGAAACTTAGTTTTAAGTCTAATTAAGGAATAACGGTTCTATAATAAAAGACATATCATTCACTTCATAGAAATATTCATTTTGTAGAAGAGAATGGTGAAGTGTTCCTAATAATTTCAGCTTTACTGTACAAATACAGAAGACAGAGATAGCAAGTATCTTATTAAAGTGCTTATTTTTTACAGATTTTTAAAGTTGTGAAAAAATCTAAAATCTTTCACAGCAATTAATTTAGTGAAAGAAAATTTTATACAGTAAATGTTTACACTTTACATATATTGATTCTGTTCATGTTAAATATATGAATGAAATGTACCATGACAAATGTCTGACTGCTAAATTGCATTTTGTATGAGAGGCCATAATTATGTCCTTACTTTTTATTAATAACTACATGTGTAACTGAAATGAAACCAAAAAAAAGGTAGTAGCTTCATATAAGGTATATTAATTTAACTCTAGCCCTCTTTTGTTTTCTAGTATTTTAACAATGACAACATTCCTTCACAGCTGTGACTATTAACTTTCAAGAAATGTGTTTAATTACCTGCTCTCTACATGAAGTAGAAGTTGCATTATTTAGACTATGACTTTCTTTGAAGGTTATTTTTGGGGACATAGGGAAAAAAAAAAGTGTCCAGGCACACAAACTGCCTTGGTATTTCACACTGACATGAATTAATGAACCTTCAACAATGGGAAATTTAATATGTTGAGAGTTGAATGGAATTGCTAAATGGTTGCTTAGTAGAATACCAACACACTTCTTCCCCTCATCCTCCTCTCTTCTCCCCTTTCTTTTTTATAGACATTATGGTAATTATCAGTCACTTGAGGAGTTTGGGAAAAATTAGATGCTGGTTGGTGGACCTGTAAGCACCTTAACGTGCTGAGATTAGAGATAATATGGTTATATTTAGTAATGAGAGTACCCCTATGTCCACGTACGAAAAGTAGTATGTCCATAACAAGACAGATGTTTTTTATCCTCAAGAAACCAGAAGATGTAATAAGAGGATACGATACTGAAATATTTTATTCAGTTAGGTGCTTATGGGAATTCCATCATCCTATTCTGATTTTAAATTACTCAGTCTTAGATTTTCTAACCTTCATCCTGAGACTTTAGTCATGAAAATGAACCTATTTCAGCACTGTTTCTCTTGTGGAGAAAAAACCCCAACAACAAAGAACCAAACATTTTTAAAAAATCCCAATCAAACAAATAGCACACAAAACACATTTAACAAAAAATACATTTTAAAAATCACTAGGACAAATATTATTGTCTCCATTAAGTACTCCAGTTAGAGCATAAACTTTAATCCCAGAAGATTCAAGAAGAAAATCTAGATGTATCATGTAAATTGATGAACAGATATTTTATACTAAACAGTCTGAATGTCACAACATTGTGAAGAATATGAATATTACAGTTCAGAGTCTCTTTTTCAAATAGAATTAATCTTCTGGGAAAATATACAACAATTACAATTTAGTGTCCATTGATGATGAACTTAGTTTTTCACTGTGAATTTGGATTTTTCAACTACTAGTTACTTCAGAATAATTTAAATTGTTTGCTGTTACCATGGTAGAACTTAATTATGTCGAGGCATTCTGTTTATCTTTCATCTGGACGAAGGAATAGAGTGTATCCTCAGTAAGTTCAGAGATGACACTAGGCTGGGTGGGAGTGTTGACCTCCTGGAGGGCAGGAAGGCTCTGCAGAGGGATCTGGACATGCTGGATGAATGGGCTGAGGCCAACTTTTGAGGTTCAACAAGGCCAACTTCCAGATCCAGCACTGGGGTCACAGCAACCCTGTGCAGTGCTACAGGCTGGGGCATAGTGGCTGGAAAGCTTCCCACTGGAAAAGGAACTGTAGATGCTGGTTGACAGAGGACTAAACATGAGCCAGGGTGTGCCCAGGTGGCCAAGAAGGCCAATGGCATCCTGGTCTGTATCAGCAGGACCAGGATGCAGGGATTGCCCCTCTCTACTGGGCACTGGTGATGCCACACTTTGATTCCGTGTCCTGTTCTGGATCCCTCATGACAAGAAAAAAGTTGAGGTGCTGGAGTATGTCCGAAGAAGAGCTAAAGAGGTGGTGAAGGGTGTAGACCAGAAGTCTTGTGAAGAGCAGATGAAGGAGCTGGGGTTGTGTAAGGAAAGAAGGCTGAGAAGACCTCATTGATTTCTACAACTGCCTGAAAGGAGGTTGTGGTGAGATGGGTGTAGGTCTCTCCATCCAGACAACATGAGATTGGACAAGGTTTAGATTACATACTAGAAAAAAATTTTCACCTAACGGGTTGTCAATAACTGCAGCAGTCTGTCCAGGACCGAGGTTGAGTCACCATCCCAGATGTGTAGACATGGCATTTAGGGCCACAGTTCAGTGGAGCACTTGGCAGTGTTGGGCTAACTTAATGATCTTAGAGGTCTTTTCTAATGTAAAAGATACTATTCTATGATTCTGATATGTATGGAGAAAAAAAAAGTAAACTGAGACGATATTTCTTTAAGTACGATAATTAGCCAGCTGACAGCTCTCCAAGTTTAACCTGAATTTACTTTTAATTACAGGTATCAAAACTTTATCAGAGAGAAAAAATGCAGAGAGTTCTATTTATTCCTCCGTTTTGGGAGAGCACAGCTTTCCTGCTGTGCTCTACCTTCAATCTCTGTTGAAAGTGAAGTTACAAAGTAACTGATGTTACCCTGCCATGCATGTATTTATTTCTTGTAACTTATTCCTGCTAAAAAAGAATTTTCTCTGACTTTCTCAGAAAGTCATACCCATTTCTTACTCTAGATTTCTTTGGATCTTGCATTTGAATTGTATTTAGTCATTTCACCCTATTAAATTTGGTGATTTTTGGATTATCTTGTAAATCAATACTGTATGCATAAAGAAGCAGAAGCTACTATCTTTATGGTCTTTCAAAATCATGTCTATCTATACAAAGTGACCTAACATGAAGATACCTATTGATTTAAAACAAAAAGAAAAAAAAAGAGAAAAAGAAAGTTGAATTAGTCAAACTAATTAAACCATAAAAATCAGACTGCTTTTAAAGAGAACTTGAGAAAAGTAGGCAGGCAAAATTTGTAAGTGCAAAATGTAGCACAGTGCTGAAAATTGGAAATGAGGCAGTCGTAACAGGCTTCTGAAGGGAATTAAGGCAGATAAACCTAACACAGAAGCACAAAAAAAAAAAAAAAAAGCTTTTGAAAAACCATAGAAATTCTTTCAGTGAGAACATGCACAATCACTTCTCCTAACTGGTATAAATAGGAAAACTCAAGTGGGAAGTATTTCCAGTCAAGGTTTTAAGTTACTCACATTATCTATCTAATCATATTATTTTTTCCCCCACTTTAGAAAATACAGGCTTCCAAATTGTTCATTTCTCTAAGCCCCTTTTCTTCAGAGCCACCTTGTCCGGATCTGTTACTTTCCTCATTGTGTTTCCTGTCCAGTTCACAAGAGAAAGGTTAAACACAGGTCACAGAACACACTGATCTCTGTCAGATTAGTCTTTATTAGAAAAACAGAAAAGCACAGGAAGAACAAAAGAATGAATGCTCTCATTCAATATTCCAGCTGTGTGGCACTAGGGTTTCATGTGAGGGAGTTCAGTTCCTTCCTTCCAGCCGTGTACCAACCTTCCCAATTGGAAATGCAACCTGCTCAAAAATCTGAGTCCAGACTACTTTGTGATGAACAGCAGGAGTGGTAGCTACTGTTTTCAAAGTAAATCTATTTAAATCCTCTCTGATCAAAATATTCTTGGATACCCAGTGTTGACTGCTGGCATTTAAACACCTTAATAGCCACCAATTGTCATGTACAACATACATGAAGACACACTTGAAGGTAACATACATAGACGTAATTTTGCTCTTTGAGTTTGTTTCATTTTCATACATCATGCCAAATCCTTAAAAGTTTGGTTAAGTCTTTTTTTTTTTTAAAGCTCTTAACTTAAGGTACCTTGGAATTCATGAGCTTAAATCAGAACAGACCAGTGGGACACCATCTCTAAGAAATTAATGAAATAGCAATTCCATAGTGCAGGACCTCAGAAACCAAAACTTACTTTAATTTAATAGTGCCATTTTTAAGACTTTTAAGTTTGTGGGAATATAGACCTAGAAGGCTTTATCCACCACAGTATTCAGTCAATTTACCTCAGCACACAGTTGACCTTGCTTTGATCTCTTTGATCTACAGTTTTAGTGATTGTTGTTACCCATTACATGTTTTAATTGTTCTCTTTCATTCATTTATTTCATTCCTCACCACCCCCCATCTTACTCATTTAAGAAAATGGCTACAGGACTTTTTTTAATATCTGCAGGAACATATTTCATAACTATTACCAATAATTTGATCTGACTTTTAAAGGAAGAATTCTATCAAAATTTACAAATTATTTGAGGGCTGTCATCAAAACTTACATAATAGAAAAACCCCAACATTATTTACTTATTAAACCTTACTCAGGTAAGAAGAAAAATAGTTTTGTTGAAATTCAGTGTCTGTATGTGGGGTCATGTCAGAGGAAAGAATAAAAGGGATTTCTGAACTGTAGCAGAGATTACTAAACCATTAAGCAAACATCTCTCTGACACTTTAACAATTGTTTAAGGAAACATATTCACTCACTGCTGTCTAATAACAATGTCTTAAGGGTTTTAATGCATATTTCTGCTTGAGCTTTCACTTTGTGTATGGTTTCAGGATAATCTCTAACAACAAATACTGATTGTATTACTGTTCTTAGCATAATAGCTTTGCAAGTATAGTACTGTAAAGATACCACTAAGAGTGGCAGCAAAGATTTAGGAATGAGAAATTCCTGTGGAATTTAGAAACATACCCACACAAAGCCTTTCCACTTTACATGGTTACAAATTATCTGGATCCTAGGTAATTTTCTCTTCCACTCTCCGAGGCATATGAAAAATAAATTTTGTCAATAAGCAAATTTAATGTTAATTTTCATTTATTTCATTCACGACAATTTTCTGTGTACCTTCAAATGTCCAAACCAGAGGAATATTGGTAATATTTCTTGCATTTTTTCCAAGTGGTCTATCAGCTGCTAGTGTATTTCTGCTTTGTCCATCAGTGTGGACAATGATCAGTGATACTTCTCTGTGCTGCAGTTGATTCCCCAAGTCTCTTTTGCTACCATGATCCCTTGGGTTCTGTGGGGCACAAGTATTCATCTGCTCATCTTATGAATTCATAGCCTAGATTTTACTTTCTTCTCAACTTTTCCTCTATTTTATTTTCAATTTCTGTCTTTTTAGATTGTTATTATACTTAAAAAACTGGGGTTTTCAACCTTTATATAAAATGATGAGCAGTGACACCCCCACCACATATGTGACAAACCTTCTAATCAACTTGCAAAGCTGTGTGACAGTGAAACCAGACAATAATGATGCCTACTGTAATCTCTTGTGCTGAGTTTACTGCCAAGTTTTCTGTGACAAGTTGAGGTCAGGTCCTTCTTTAAAATAAACAGATAATGATGTAAAACACGTCATGAGCCAACTCCAAAGCCTGGAATAAAGGTAGATACCTTTATATGTGTTTAGATGACAACTGCAATGGTCATTCAACTTTGGTCAGCCTGAAAACCTAAATTGCAAGTCTCCATTTAGCCTGAACCTGCAGGGATCAGAGCCCTGGACTACTAGATCAAATAAAATGCTCTACATGGATGGGAGGCTGCTGAGATCACATTTCATATTTAGTTGTCTCTCTGCAGGAGAGCTTTCAGTAATTTGAAAAAGTTTTCTGCCATTTGAAGCATTTAGGGGGATCAAATCTTTGTCCTAAACTTCAAACCGTTGTTGACTTGCAGGTCTCCAGTATTGTCTGGTGTGAAGTACAGATGCTGTATAATTTTACATAGCTTTGCAAGGTAAGGCTGGACTTCAGGTGTCTCCTCTCAGGACACAGGCCAGGAGACAGGTGAGCTACCACACACATCTAGCCAAACGTCTTTGTGGTCTCTAGGACAGTTTTTCTTCCAGGACTTACACTAAATGTTATCTGTGAAATAAATTTCTACCCTCAGTTCTCTTCTAAGCTTTTTAAGCACAAATAACCATGACTTAACTCTCTTTATCTGTGATGTGGAAATATTAACTGACACCAAAAGTCCATCTTAAGCCAGTTAAACTTGTGACATGTCAAGCAGAATGTGAAATTCTGAAAACAGATTTGAAATAACCCCATTCCAAAGCTGGGTTAGTTTTCTAAACCAAACAAAACCAGACAAAGCAAGGATTGGTGTTTTTTTGCTCTTTTACACACTTATCCTAATAGTGCACTCTATCTGACATTTTTCCTCAAAAAGAAGGCAACTCCCTTTTCTTTTTTTTTTTTTTTTTTTTTTTTTTTTGAATTAACTGAGATTGTGGCTAGGCAACCATTTTGCTAGGTTCCATTAAAACTGTTGACCGTAAATATTGGTGTGTATTGGGTTCAGGTCCCAGAGACCTCTCCAGATTGTTTCAGTCGGCTCCAAAACAGACACACTGCTTAGACAAATCTGAGCCCATCATTTAGGCTGGTGGTGCTTCTACAAAAACATGTTTAAGATGTTAAAATACTGCTGCACAGAAGATGTATGAGAGAAGAGTGAGAATATGTGAGAACACCAACTCTGCAGACACCAAGGCCAGTGAAGAAGAAGTGGGAGGAAGTGCTGCAGGAAGTGGAGCAGAGACATGGTGACCTAGATTGTCCCCTACCTATGTCTTTGTTTCTCACTATCCTACTCTACTTTTTTAAAGGCAATAAACTGAAACAATTTTCCCCATGCCAAATCTGTTTTGATCATGATGGCAAATGGTGAGTGGTCTTCCTTGATCTTTTGTCAACCTACAAGAATTTTCATCTTATTTTTTTCACCCTGTCTTATTGAGGAGGGGAAATGAGAGAGTAGATTGTCGAGCACCTGGCAGAGACAAGATGAACCCACTATAACTTGGTCATAAGTAGATGAACATCTTCCTAAGAAAAAAGGAAAGATTTTTTTTTTCTTGTAAACCTACTCTGCTATTATTACACGTTTGTTTTTCCCAAGTGGATGTAACAAATGAAAGATTAATAATTATGTGTGATAATGAAAGGCATTGGGTGAGCTTCAGTGACCTAAGCTCACTTCAGATTTGTGCAATTTTAATATTGTGTTATCAGCCAAATACAAGTATTTCTTCTTTATTAATGTGATTGGAGAATATAGTTTTCTCATTCATCAAGCTTTGATTTCACTAATTAACTGTTTTCTGAAATAGTGAGTGGTTGTTTGTTTTTAAGCCTTCCTTCTCAAGGTTTTAAAATTCTCAGCAGGTCTGATTATGTCAAATGTGTGTCTATAAATACCCATTCTCAAGTATACATGCTGGAAGCCATTAATAATTAAAAAAAAAAATCCAAGAAAGCAAACAGAAAAACATGTGGTGAACACTTTAATTCTATTGGTACTGAAGTAATAAATAATTCTTGCACACTTTAAAAATGAAACAAATACTTGAGAAATGTTTTTTTTTCCAAAATGAAGGGCACTTTTTTTTCCATAGAAACAAGTGAAGCAAAGAGGTGGTTAATAACTCTGAAAAGTGTGTAAGTGTTAACACACTGGATAAAAGAAAATATGCTTTAGTTTATACCCTATCCTTAATGAGAGAAATTAGTGAATGAGGAGTGAAATCGATGATATTATTCCAGCAATAATAAGTATTGGAATCTTCTGACCTGAAGACTGTATCTGGACTATTATCTACCACCGCATTCAGGAATTATATTCTCCAAGAATTTGTCTAATTACTTTCTTGCTTCTGCAGCTCCTGTAGCATAGTCATCCATTGCCACTACAGATGCTGGTGTTGGAAGGTAAGGAAAATTTCTGTGGGTTTGGTCAATGTTTGCTGCTCTGTAATGGTTCATGCTCTTCTTTTTTCCACTGTGAGAAATAGTAAATAAACCTACCTTCCTTGTTTCCACAGAGTTTTCATATTTTGTGAACCTTTGTTTTTAATCTCCTTTTGTGAACCTTTGTTTTTAATCTCCTAACAGACTCCCTAAAGTGAAGAATTCCAATTTGCTGAAGATTTTTCATACAGAAGGAGACCCATCTTTCTGATTTTTTTTTTTTTTTTTTCTCATGAAATGACTCATGAACATACATTGAGGTGTCAGGAACAGAAAATTAGAACTGTTACCAATTACCTGAAAACTTTTAGCCAAATACTTTTACTTGTGCAAAAGAATTATCTTCTGCTTCCTCAGTTTATCAGCAAATTAAGAGGGACTAAATTTCTACGTTTATTGTGGGTTTCTTTTCTGACATTTGAATTAATTTTTTCCCTTTAAATGAAATAAAACCTCCTTTAATTTTTGATAAGGTTTTGCCCAAAGTTCATTTTCATGAATCAAAAAACAAAGGAGAGGAGAAAAATGGTGGTGGAGGGTGGTGTGCTTTTTCTGCAGAGTCTTTTTCAGACTGACAGACAAAAAATGCACTCTACCCATGTAGGACCCTCAACTTTCTTCACTACTGTTTGGTTTCCTTGAAATCAACAGCACAGGCCACAGACTAATAGTTTCAGAATTCCAGCTCTAAACCCTGTGACAGGCAGAGTGGGTGGTGTTGAAGGAATTAAAAGCTTTTGCCGGAAGTAGTGGAGGCAGTCTGGACTTTTTTCAAGAAGTTATTGCTAAGTCTTCCACTTCACGTGCACATAGACAAAAGGCTGAGTTACAGCAGAGAAGACATTAAGGAACAAGAAACTGAAAAGACAGGCACAAATATCAAGGCTGATTTAAAAGCAGACACTGTCATAGTGTGAGAGATAAGTTTAAGAAAGGGAAGAAACGTGCAATAGTCAAGAGGGAATGCAAAGGAGATGTTCAGAAGGTGATTTGGGTTTGCATAGGAGGGATTGACTGATAGAAAGGCTGCCTCGCCTACTAGGCCATTAGGAGATAGTATGAAAGAAGACTAAGAGCAGAAGAAAGAGTTTTGTATTTCATGTAAGATACCAATTAAATTTGTCTTGCTAATTTCTTCCACAGCTCCACAGCCATTCATTCCTATCTATCCTTTCTCAAATGAAACTGCAAAATTTACCCTTTTGGTTTTTCACGGTATACCTGACCCTGCAGATATTTTGGTGCCCACAGAACTGAGCCTGCCTGAAATCATTGAAAAGCCACCCATGGTAGATCAGGCTGCTTTCTACAGAGTGAGGATATATAATGCTGACTAAATTAATAATAGCTTTATCCATTTGTGGAGTAATATATATACATGTTGAGTAATATGGAGTACATGTTTGCTCACAAATGATCCCTGAGTTTATTGTAAATGAGAGAACAGTTCTCAGTCACTATACTAATGTTAATTTTCATGTAGTTCTTAGTTCTGATCCCCATAATATTCTGATGCCCTAGAACATCAGAAATAAATCCTTTCTTATATATGCCAATTAAGAGTGACATTTTTAGGGAACAAATTGCAATTGTATGTCTCACTGGTCAATTTTCTAAGACTCCTGATGGCTTTTTGTATGTATCTTGTATTTTTTTCAATTGGCCATGCATTTACAAACTATTTGACTGAAAAATTTGCAAGTAAAATCTCAGAAAATAAAGGACTGTCAGACTCAGTCCTTTGTGAGATAAATCTTTTGGTGTTAAGGAGGTCTGTAGTTCTTTTTACTCACTTCTCCCAATGAAACACACATCTCTAAAGATCAATGCAAGGAGAACAGCTGTGTTTTACTCACAGAGTGTAACAGAGAATTCAATCTTATGTATTTATATGAGGGTGGCCAAACTTTAATATTTTGACAGCTAGCATTTTTAAGCACATGTTTTTTCATGACTGATAATTCTTGTGATTACCATGTGATGTTAATGCTTGAGTACTATGAATATTAAATAAAAACATCTTTATTCAGAGGGAGAATTTTCTGGAAAAGATCACTGAAGAAACAATTCACTGAAGAAAACAAACAAACTAACTAACTAAAAACAAACAAAAAGACCCTTTGAAATTGTTGAAGAAAAGGCCTGTGAAAATAAGGGGAAAATACAAGCAACCAGAATTAAGATAACAAATCCTTATCTTGGTTATTGTATCCTACTGACCAGATAACTGTTCTAAAACCACTTGTTATAATAGTAAAACAATAGGATTTATTTAGAATAAGGAAAAACTGGACCTATTTTCAGATTTTCTTCATACAAGACAATACAAATTGTGATGCATTTTTTGTTGGATTGGATATACAAACCAGGGGAGGGCAAGGCTATGGATTCTAGACTCTGCAGATACTCTTGCAAAATACATTGTCATTGCAAAGGATGTTTTAATGTTTAATTTGTTATCTTATTTACCTTTTAAGAAACAGATAAGTGTTTTGCATAGGAATGAGCTTATTGAGTGCTGCTATGTAGAGTAATGCATAGTCTCTTCTAGATCCCTCTGTTCTGTCACACAGAGTAATCCTTTGCTGCTAAAGGGAGTCATGCTATTCAACATAATTAAGAAAGACACTAAAGTGCACAACCATAACTAAGCATTCCTCTCCACTAGCAAGAGGACACTATTCATTTTGGTCAAAACTTGAATTATTTTTCTTGAGATTCTGTCCGATTTTTTTCCCTTTTCCCTCATGGCTTCCTACAGATGATGAGCAACTACACTCACGATGCACTAATTTGTTTTCTATGGTGTAGAGAATGCTATATGCTTGCTGGGAAATTAAGAAACATCATAGCCAGGACATGTTCAATTAAATTTTTCAGAGCTCACTGGGAGATAAGGAGCTTTTGGGGAATGATCATTTATACTCTGTCTTGGTGTGCTGATGGAAATAAATACAGCGATTGTGCTTGGCAGGGAAAATAAGCATACTTCATGACTTTTCCTATAAATTATTTGAATGAGACTCTGTGCTGACAGAAAGCAGAGTGAAAGAACAGCTGAACCATTCAGTTCCGTCAGGTCCTTGGATATTTTGCAATTCAACCCCAGAAGCCTTACTCTACTATTATTATGAAGAATTCAAAAATATGTCAGATACCAATTTTTGAATTTCTCGCTACGTCAGAAAGAGGAGTAGGAGTGATCTCATTTAAATAAAACCTTGGCTGTTCTTGAAATCTTAAGGTACTTTCAGTTGAAATATTTCTCTTAATTTTCATGCTATAAAACTTTATTAAGCCTTTATAAATTTATTATTATTTCAATTGTTCTTTAAATTTCTGAATCACTGATTTATATTAATCCAATTCTAGGTTTTGTTCTAGTGATAACAATGAGCTAGGAACCACAGGAACAGAAATTACTTCCTCATCCAAGCCTGCAATATAAAAAAAAAGGGAAACTTAATCAAACTTAAATTAGGGCTACCACACATATAAATACATGCCAGAACTGAGACTTCATCTGGACTTCAAAGGCTCTTTGATGTCAGACTGGTAACGTTCAGACAAATGGTTTAATATAATGAGAAGGAATGGCAATCTGATTCAAAATGCAGGAAAAGCATGGAGAACTTCTAGAGAAATTTCAAAAGTGGCAGAGAGCTATGAACAGAGTTCACAGTACCAGTAAAAATGGGGCTTCTTCATTTTAAAAGCCTTAGGATTTGTAAGGTTCTGGGACATCTCTTCTCCCCAAATCAACCTCCCCCAAAACTGAAAGAGTTAATACTTGCCTGATTGTAGTGTGTTAGGAAATATAGTAGAACACATAGGGTGTAGTGGTCTTTCAATCATCTCTTTGCAGTAACACTGGTAATGATTGGAATTGCTCTCAGGCTTCTGATCTTTCTGACACAAAGTAATTAGGGATGTCTCTTTTTCTTCTCTTTTTTTTTTTTTTTTAATTTGTTCAATGTCTCTGGGAATTACCAACACAAGACAGTGTGATTTGAGTTGTTATAGGCAAATAAATAGAAGAGTCCCAATAAATACAAGATTTTTTTCAGATAAACTTTTTTGTGTTTTAGAATCCTGCTCCAAATGAGCACAACCTATCTTACTTGTCAGTATAAAAACAATGTGTTGCATAAATAAGATAGGTTAAAGTGTTATACTTAGTTTTGTGAACAAAACATTATTTTAACTACCTAAAAGCCCAATAAAAACTGAATTTCTTACTCCGTAATGTATTTTCAGTGATATTTTGATGTTAAGGACTTAAAGAAACGAACCAAATCTTAAATTGCTCTTAGTTTCTTTATCTTTTTCCTTGTGCAGCTTTTATTTATTTTTATACTGACTATGTAAGCCTTTCATCAAAAAAAGAAATTTAACTCTACTTCAAACAGAATTTTAAAAATGCATATCAAAAGATCTGATTGATCTGTTTTCAAATTACGGTATTTTTTACATCCTTATGTGGACTCTGCATGCTCTGCTTAGACAAGGTGAAGCATAAAACCCATACAACCCCAATAATGATAGATATTTTCCATTCTGTACTAAATCTCTCCCTGTGAGGGGTTGGGATTTTTTTCAGCTTGAATGACCTTGCTCAACAGCTTGCAGTGTAGAAGACTCTGCATTGCCAAATCTAGGATTTGTTTCAGAGAAACTGAGATATAATCAGATTTTAATTCTGTACTAAACAGAACAACATCATCTGTCATTAAGGTATCATAAAACTCATTGTACCATCTTTGACAGAAATTTGAGCATTGTAATAGTGAAGGAGTCTGGTTTGATTCCAGGCAGGTGCATGTATAATTTAATTTTCTGCATCCTCTAAAATCACAATGCCAGCTACAATTTTTACCTGTAAAATATTTTTGATTTTCTAATAAAAAATACACTAGCTGCATAGTAAATTTTCATTATATTTTTGGTTGCAGGCCATCTACAGCCATGTGTGTCTACATATGATTGGGGAAGATAAAAATTTCCATGATAGATAAGGCTAGCATTTCATATACTGCAACATCCCTTCTTTAACAAGATGGGTGAAAGGTGGAAGAACTGGATGGGACAATTTAGAACTGTGTAACACATCAGTAATTCATTAACTAAGTGACTTAAACAAAATGAACCACACAGTGGTACACTCAGGAGGTTGCTGAACCCTGTGGCTCAAAAGAAGAAAAGCTGCCACAGGTCCTTTCTCCAGGGCCAGCCAGAAGTATAGGCACAGGTATACAATACACATGGGCTGGGTAGGACTTTGTCCCCTGACTGAGGTGTCTCCACCTACTCAGATGTCAAGATGGGCCTATATCACATGATTAAACAAATATTAAGTCATTAAGTGAATTAATTCTTAATTATTCGTAGTCAATTAAATCTGCTAAGACAAAGATTTCTGTTTAATTGAAATATGGTCTGCTCTAATAAATTTTAAAATTCTGATTTTAAAGATGCTTACTGTAAAACATGTAAACATGTTTTGTTAAAAAACGAGATTTCTATATCTGGTCTTACTGCTTTGTTACTCTCTATGCCTGCCCAGATCAGCTGTTGTTTGAGCCCTTCCAAATCTAGAATAAGAAATATCATTTAAAAGGAGAAAGCTATGGGTCCTGTTTTGGGCTTATAAACATCACTACTGTCTGTTTTTCCTTTGGGCTTGGTTGAAAACCCAAACTGTGTAATATTTTTTTTCATTTCCTTAGAAATCAAACCCAGTTTCTCCAAATTGTTTTCTTCACAGCTGTTTCACCATCATTCCTTTAAACAGAAGATGGCAGATGTCAGAGGAAGTAAAACTCTGGGAAAGAGTAGATATCTTGTAGATATTCCAGAAAGGATTTCAGCTTGATTTCCTAATTCAATAGGAAAGGCATACAGTGAAATGAACTGAGGGTAGATGGGTCTCCTTGTCAGTTAAGTTGATGATGCATTTATTTCCCTATTTTTACTGAAATTTGGTTTTGTCCTTAATTCTGACAGATGGGATTTATCCAAAATTTTGAACTGGTACAGCTACCACACAGAGCAACTAAGATCAAGTGCAGAGGATCATATTGCTCTGTGTGCTGTATATACTCTGTACTAACTTATGCAATTATAAATGCTCTAAAAATATACTATTTTCTCATATTTTAAGAGATCTATTGTAGCTAGTGAGCTGCAAGCTGAACACTTTCAGTCACTAGTAAAATAGTTAAAAGACTAATTTTGTTTTTCAACTGGGCTAAATATTTCTGTGCAACAAGAAATTAGTAACATTATTTTCCAGCAGGAGTACCTTGCATTAGTAATCATGTGCAGCTATTAATATTATTTTTCATATTGACAGATACCCTATTCTATTCAAAGTGATACAAGGTGAGCATTGTGCTCACTGTAAATGACATTCCTGTTCACAGGCACCCAGGGCATGTACTCACATAAATCTTGAATTTCAGACAAGCTTCTGCCTCTTGATGGTATGCCACAGAGCTCTGCTGGTTGCTGTTGGTGGCCAGAATGTCTTGTGGCATACAGAGATTTGTATCACCTCTTTACCCATGTCAACACGTGGCTCTGCAGCAAAATTACATAATTTTTTCCCCTCTTCCTTGTTTGTCAATTTTTTTTGGTTATTTGCCCATATATGACTTTACGTTGGTTTTTTTATAATCTTTAATCATCCTTTTGAAGATATGTTGACAAAATCTTCTGGAACTTATTAAATTAACCTTGTTAGAATCTTTACTTTCTTTCAAAACATTGTCTAGTGGGCAATAGGGATATTAGATTATGCAATAATGTTCTTCCTCTCTTATCCTCTTGTAGTGGTTGTTCCAAGACAGAGATTAATGTTGAAAAAATAGTCTTCTAGTTTGGGAGATTATATTCTTTACCTTTAAAACAATCCTAAAGTTATACTGCTGCACTAAGCTGTGATGTACCATGCCTTGGATTATGATGTCATTCAAATTAGATGTAAAATCTGAATTTTCACAATGTGAGATTAGACTTTTGCATTCTTTGCCTCCTAATTCAAAGCAAATTCACTGACTTTCTCTGGATGGTAATTATCAGTATATACTCAGTATAGCAATTGCTACATTTGTGCTCTATCTGGTCTTATAGGTGGGTTCTACTTCACTAAGAAAATAGCATAGGGAAAAAGGTATCAATGCTAAGTGGTTAAAATTTCATTTAACAAAGTAATTTTCTGTGAACTCAGCAAAGCCTACAGAAATGAAGTGAAAGAGCCTAATTTTATCTTTCTTGCCATTACTCAGGAGCAGAATGGGGCTCTATTAGAATGATACTGATATAGTACAAACAGCTGTACAAATAGCAGCTACAGTATTTAAACAGGTTTAAAATTACTAAAAATACCTGAGTCAAACAGCATTGGAAAAAAAGAACCTTCCCTTCCTTTTTTTTGCAGTGTTCTCAGAACACATAAGCTTTTTAATAATTTATTCTGGAAATGATAGTTTGGAAGGGAATACAAAGACATCTGTTTCTGATGTTGTCACAATGCTGGTGTTCAGATCAGCTTGCTGAGATAGGACTCGTGCTTCTCTTACCCAGAGATGCTGAAATAGAAGATATTCTTTCTCTAAACTGTCACAGCTAAATAGCCATGTGCAATTTCATTTACAGTGATGATTTCTTAATGCATTGTTCTTTACATAGTAGATTGAATTATCCTCTTTGTCAATGTCAATAGGAATTTCCTGCATGCAACAGGGGAAAAAATGTCTAGAGCTATCTTTCCTACCTGAACACACTTGTTTCCCAAGTAATCTTGGGGACTTTGTTACCATAACTCAATATTTTGCAATGCCAAACCCATGGATAACTTACTGTGGCTTAATGAATAATAAGTGGCCTAAGAGTCAGATTATCTACGGGGACTTTCTATACCAGTTTGAATTTGGGGCCTTTATGAAGACAGCCTTAAAATCATCACTGTCATCCTGATTTACCTTACTCCTACAGTATGGAAGCTTACTGATACAGCAGAGCAGCCTGATCAAGCTTAGAGAAACAGATTGCAACAAAGACCTTACAAAAAACAATTTCAAAATGTGACCTCTGAATTAAACTTAGACTATCAGTCTATCTTTTTCTCTCTGTATACACTTCTTTGTCTAGAACTCCCAAGACACACCCAAGTTTATGGCTACAATTTTAGAATTTACAGCAAGACTTTTTTTATGTTATCTTCAGTTCTTATATTGTCTTAAAACAATTTAGGAGGAGCCCCCTGGAAATATCCATAGTATTATGGCTGAATGGTATTATCTTAGTAATTAGTCTTAAATCATGCTGTGACAGCTCTGAAACTCCATTCTTAAATGCTATCATTCTTAACACTTTGTTTTGCTACTGGCTAAATGTCTCAACTCAACCTGTATTATTCAGAATCCCTAATTTCACCAAGACTTATTACTTTGCCAGTGTCAGTTGTACGGAAAAATGAGCCCTTTTTATTTTGTAAAGCTCATGAATCTGGCAACACCACCCTTCTGTAGAGACCACGTGCAATGCTTTTGGACATAAACACGTCAAGGAGCACAGCGTACCAAAAAAATTATCCCAACACCATGAGTTGTCAGATTTTTTTGAGTTTTATCACATCAGTTCCATCTTTCATGTGACAAAATACATAGTTTTCTCTCTTGAGGGCAAAAGGTTTTTTGACAACACTACCCCTCAAACTTCTAAAGAATTCTGAAGAGCTGCTAGCACTGTAACATGTCACAGGAGACAAAGTTGGGTTGCAATCATGAAATTCCTTTTGCCTCATCTGTGATAATTAAGAGTGGAAAGACACTCAGTGATTCCGAATCACTGTAGCTCCTGCACAGAAAATAGGCTGGTACAAAAATTTGGATATAGCTCTAGCGTATTCCATTTACTTCATACGGCATGTGAGGAGCATGCATAATTATCTGTGTGCAGTCCTCTGCATGGGACCATTTGGCCAAGGAAGGGGTAACATCTTCTACTGACATTACATCTGTAGTAGGTCCACATCTTCTTATTTGTTGGCTGAGAAAGACACAGTCTCTGGATCATCTGAAACAAGAAGACTCAATGAAGAAGACATGGAAATCAGAAAGGTACGGGGAAAGAGCTGCATCGCATTTGCTGTGAAAGGGAAGTTTATTGCTGGCAAGAATTATGTATTTTCTTTGCCCAGCTGAGCTGATTTCAGAAGAGATGCAGTTTAATATATAAATGCCCCATCCTTCTTTTAATTGTGCATAAAGACTGTTCCATGACTGTAAAATTGATAAAAAATAATTTATTAAGGGGGGTAGAACTATGTGAAAAGGGGAAAAAACCTCAAAGAAACCTGAGGAGATTTTGGAACTTCTGTTTGCCTCTCTCAGAACAGTTAAGATTTACGAAACTGTGGAGATAAAAGGGAATGAAACCTAGAAATCTCCTGTGGCTTACACCTACCCTCTGGTTGCAGAAGTCTTTGAATCCTCAAGACTCTTTTTTTTTTTTTTTTCATAGTTCCCCTTCTTCCAAAACCCATAGGTCTTTGATATTGCAATATTCAGTGCTATTGGGGAACTTTCTCAGCTTCTTTCAATTGTAAAACATCAAAGGAGAAAGAGAACTAACTCGTGGAAAGGTAGATTAACGTCAAAGGGAGCGCTTCTCCTGAATTCCATAAATTTACCAGGAACCTTCTTATTGGAACTTGCATTAAAACTGGGGGGAAATGGGGCTATCTTGGGGAAATAATTATTTAATTTATCTTAACACAGAGAATTACATTAGTAAAAATTACCTCAACTGTACTTTTATGTAACAGATTTTAAGCATCATTGAGGGACATAAAGTGAAGGTGAATAGCAGCTTAGTCATCAGTTTGCAGTGAGATGAAACTTCCCCAAATATGCAAATGTTGGCTGCACACAGCACAAAAAGCATAGTATCTACCTGGAAAATGATGAAATAATATATTGCTTGATTTCTGAATTTACAGTTCATTTCTCTGCTACTTCTTGTCACAAAATTATGAGGAGATGATGAAAAAAATTTGCTGGGAGCAGGGGCTGGAGTGATTCAGGATTTCAAGGTGTAAACTTTAGCAAAAAGATTAAAAAGTAACAGAATCTATATACAGATGAAGCAGGTAAATATTAGGCAAGGAAAGGAATTTTTATCTTCCTAAATCACTTGTAAAATCATGTAATGAACTAAACTAAAGAGAAGGTTTAGCTAAAAAGGAAGGATTGACAAAAGTATAAGATAGACACCTCAAACATTTGAATCATTTTATACGGTAGAAGTGCAGTTGCTAATAAATATATTCAAAAAAAATCAAATACATGAAAGTGAGGATTACTAATCATTGGAGATGTACCTTTCCTATGTAATTCTACTCTTTGCAAATGAGAATAATTTAAAAAATGAATCTGCATAACTATCCTAGTTAAGATGACATTTAGGCCTACAAACAAAAGAATGAGAAAACCTATTCTTTTACTCATCAATAGATTTTTTTTGACCCCATCTCTCAAATTTGCCTTTTTATTTTTTTTTAGAAGAAAATTATTCGCAACTTTTGGTAGTAAAGAATATAATGTCAGAGATTTTAGTAGAGGATGTTTCCCTGTGCAAGCCATTACATTGCACGTACATAAAATACGTGTCTTACGTTAGTTGTTTCTTCTACAATTATGTGGTTTTTATGTTTTTTAAAACTGCAGAAAAAGAATGTTTTTTGCAAATCAAATTACAAAGATAACTACTTCACAAAACCAAGCCAAATGTCATGTAATACAGCATTTTAAAAAGCATAGAAATTCAGAATTTTTGTGACTTTTAACGTATAGGTGAATAGAAATATGTTTATTTTCCACAAGCAATTTGAAGGACAAAAGTTGTTTTCTTATGAGAGATCAGTGTATGCAGTGTACAGTGAATATTAGTGTTCTGATACTTTTCTGAGTAGACCCTGAAAATTCTTCATAATATAAACCAGAAAGGAAATATTTTCACATAAAAAAGATTAAATTATTTGGAATGTGAAAATGATCAAAATCAAATTATTTTCTCCTTTGCTTAAAAAATCTCCATTAAAGCAGGCATACAAATTAATCCTGTGTTACCTGATGTAACCAGTCCTTCAGGAAAGAAATGGGGTGAAAAAAGAAGGGAAGTGTCCCATAAAATCTTTTAGATCTTGCAAGGGTATTATTTGCGCAGGTACAATTGGGTTTGTGCTGTGATAATCTCTTTTCCTTAAGTATAAAATACAGTATAGTGGTACTCACTATATATATTACAAAAATAATATAGCACTTATATAAAAAGGTGTTTCTTTCCCTCACTCTGTCACTCTCAGTGCTTGAACACCTGAACAACTCCATCATATTCTTCAAAATTTCTTTTAGTACATACTGGTGAACAGAAAGGGGAAGATCCTTGAAAACAGTAGGAGTATTGATGGTTCTCTGAAAGATCAGTAGTGTTCATCAGTTGGAGATAAAATTCCCACATAATTTCTGGTTACAGAACTATCCAATGTGATGTAATTTTTTATTTTTTATTTTTATTTTTTTATATATATTCTTGGTCTAGTGAAGACAGTGACTTTAATTTTCCTCATATTTGACCTTTGTAATTTTGATTTTTGTCACCTTCATGCCAGAACCAGGCAGCTGATTACAGCCCTGTAGAGCAGAAAAACTCTGATCAGATTAAGGGGCAAATATATCTCAAACTGATAAAGAGAGAAGAGTAGACTTAAATGCTAAGTGCTATGGTAAGTCCTCTGGCTCCTTTTCCTTCCTCAGGTCACCTCAGAGTCACAGGTCTAGAGCTTCTGGTTGTCAGGATCCTGATGAAGACCT
Organism: Corvus kubaryi; assembly: GCF_017639235.1. Taxonomy (NCBI): domain Eukaryota; kingdom Metazoa; phylum Chordata; class Aves; order Passeriformes; family Corvidae; genus Corvus; species Corvus kubaryi. The sequence goes on from NW_024581072.1 coordinate 7,005,559, forward strand.
ACCTCAGAGCCCTGACACTTTTTCTGAGACAAAGCAAAATTTGACATTTCACTACCCTTTTAATTAGAACCAGAATATTATTAGTAACAGATGCTAAGTGGTAATATCTTTACTTCAAATTAATCCAAATCCAAGTCAGCATAGAATTTTGGAGTTAGTGGAAGCTGCATTACTTTAGGGAAAATTTCTCTTGGCTATGAAAAGTCTAAGGTTATCCGGCAGCATTCCTTGTGTGGAAAAAAATTCCCACTTAAAATTTATCACACTTTTAATAGCAGAATAGAAGCATCAATAAGGAGTAAAAAAATGCACTCTTGTGGGATTTTTAGGAATGGATATACATATGGATTTGAAAAGTGTTCATCTTCTCTTTGGATTGTGTTACTTGATCAGAATACTTCTGTCTCCTCTCTTTCTCAAAAAACTTTGGGCAATAATATTTCCCTTGTAAATTCTCTCACATTAAGTACTTTACTCTTTTCACTACAGTATCTTACTTGGAGGCTGTACTTGCTCAAATGTTGATTTTGTCTTACTAAGCAATGCTTACTAAGCAACTGCCCATCCCCACCACACCCTATACCATGCCTTAGGCTGATACGTTCTTGTAAATAGTGTGGCAAGACTCAGTAATTCTGTAGAGCTTTCTGGAATGATGAAGTTTTCAGTTACTGAAGAAGAAACTGACCTTTTCATTATCAACACAGGTTTTTCACATCTCCCCACTGAGCTACCCCATGCTTTTTCTGGTGCTTTATTGCATTCAGCCTGTATTGTACATATGGATGACCAGGGTAGGTTTTTTCAGTATAAAAAAATCAAGGTTATTGCAACTAAACCCCAAATTAATTTATCAACTATATATGGATTTAGTGGATTTTAAACAATATTTTCATTCAGTAAGAAATTAAATTTCTTTTATGTGATTTTAAACTTCCTAGAGTTTTTATAATAAGTTACAAGAAAAACTTGTGCAAAAAACCAAAGAGCAGTTCTAGAAAATAATATGCAGGGAAAAGATCAGGTAAAATTTACATTGCAATCTTCAAAGACTGCACATAAGTGTTTTTCTTCCAAAGACCCATAGAAATTCTGACTAGGAAGATACCCTATGTTTCAAAAAACAGAGAAGGCTCTCTGCCTTCTCTGCCATAGATTACAATGTAGCAGGAAATATACAACATTTTACATAGCGGAATAACTACAGAGAACTTCCTTCACAGATCTGAAACTTATGGCATCAATTTGTTAATTAAATCATTCCCTCCTCATTTGGACTCAGGACCTCCAGCTTTTCTCACAGACTCTAATGAAGAGTCTGGGGGAGAAGGACAGAGCAAGAACCTAAATCTGGTACCTCAGAGTTCACTACCCAAAACTAACATGGGTCAGAGACACAGACAGTCTGTTGTTAAGAGAGTATCTTGAGATTTAGAAAATGAAGCAAGGGAACAGTGAATGAAAAATGTCAAAGAAATATTGGTAAAACTGCCACTAAATGCTCTGACACTCTTTTCCTTTACTCACTAATTATGCTGATCACACAGTCCCTTTTTTACTATTTTACCAGCTTATCATGGTTTAACTTCAGTGTAGTGGGTGGGGTGACCTGCTTTATCAATCCCTCCCTCAGCAGGAGAGGGGACAGAAAATATAATTAACATCTTGTGGGTCCAGACAGGGAGACATCCCTCAGCAATTACATAGGCAAAACAAACTCAGCTTGGGGAAATTAATTTATTGACAATCAAATCTAATAGTGTAAAACAAAATCTTTAAAAGCCCATCCCTCTACCCTTCCCTTATTAATAGCACCAGCTTTACTCCCCATTTCTCCAGGGTGCAGGTGGACAAGGAATATGGACTGCAGTCTGTTGCTTCTCCCCCTGCTTCCTTCTAAGGGTGAGGACCCTTCATACTCTTCATGCTCCAGGACAGTGAGACTCCCACATGAGACAGTCCTACATAAACTTCCCAACATGGATATTTTCCACAGGCTGAAGTTCTTCACAAACTGCTACAGCATGAGTCTCTTCTATGGGGTGCATCCCTTCCAGCATTGTACCTCCCCAGGGTCACAAATCCTGCCAGCAAACCTGCTCCAGAACAAAACACAGCACACATCTCTACTGGGGTATTTAGGTATAACCACCTCCACTTTCTTGTCTCATAAGACTATCCTGTAACATGTCACCCTGGTTGATCAGCCAGGGAGAGATGTAAGTTTACTATTGTGTTAGATCTGTTCAGGATGGATCTCCTACCATCTGGGAGCATCTGGGGACAGTTAAGCACAACTCGTTCACTCCTCTAGGCTGAAAGTGTGTACCCTCACCTATATCTGTGTGTTTTTCCATGCAGCAAAAAGTACCAATCTTATCCAGAAAGTTCATGTCACCATGAAATGATGCAAATTAAGATTAATCTTCTTTTTATAAATAAATATTTGTAAGTGATAAATACATGTATTTTATGACTATTAAGGAACTAATCAAAAAATCCTTGTTTAATTTTTCTCCATACGTTTTAATACATGCTTTCACATTCTATTTGGAAGTGCTTTTTGAGCACTCCTTTGGCATCATAAAACTCTCCTAAAGTGTCTTGAAAGTTACAAAAGCTTCTTGAAAAGAGTATGTTCAGTGTCATAGGTGAAAATTGTGGGACAGGTAAATCTGGTACTAGTGTACAATGAAAACAGAATTTTATAGTGTCAGTGAAACACTCCCCTGTGCAACTGGAATAAGATTTGTACCTTTTCAATTCACATACTACTAAAGTCAAAATAGCTCTTTATTTTGGTTATGATTGTTTTATAGGTTTATTGTTTGCACTCCGGAAATATAAACTTTCTAACTTTGTCGTACACTTTTTTGCCATATTTTGAAAATTAACACCCAAATTGATTGGCAAATTCAAGATATCTCAGTCAGTTTTTTTGAGTCAGGAGCACTGTGTTTTCAGCCATGTTTTGATGCATGCAATACTTTGACACCTTAACAGTTAACGGTGTGAGGCAGGTTCACCTCTATGATAAACTGTGGAGCTTCCTACTCTTGAGAAATGAGAGAAGGAATGTTTACTATTAGCAGCAGGAGAAAAAGCTTTGATTAAACCCACAGCAGAAGAGCACAGCACTACGCTTGTGTGTGAGTGTCTAGTTGATATTTGAATCAATCTTGAGATTGCTTTTCACAGATGATAGGAAATAGGAATACAGATCTTAATTCTGTTTACTAACATAATCTATGCTCATATACTTGCTATAATGCAAATTCTTAGGTCCTCACAGCAACTTTGAACGTTTTTATTAATAAAACATAAATAAATAAAAACCCCAAATTAAGGTATTGTTTGTTTAGCTTTCTTTGTATGGTATAGTGGACATTATGAAAACCCTGTCAAAAATATACTATGAATATTTACCTTGTAAATAGAAATGTGAAATCTCTGTGAAGCAGAAAGATGTTGCAGTAGGTAAGACACAAAAAATGTAGAAACTCTTCTTTCAAATGCTTTTTTGTTTCTAAATTTTCATCAGTGACCTGCAGGTTTCTCAGAAGAAAGAAAATCCTTCTGACTTATTAGTTTCTTTGGAAATTGTTTTGAAAGCTGTCACTTTATAGTGTGTATCCATAAGAGTAAAGCTCAACTCTGTGAGAAAGCAATATAGCACAGTACCTCTTTCAGAAATGTTTATATCTATTTACCAATCCATTTCCTTTTAGAAGCCTCAAATGAACATTGAAATTGCAAAATTTAAGAATACAGTGTCTACACTTTTGCATACACAGCAGTACAGAAAAAATCCTTTTGTAAACATATGTGCGTACATATCCACTTGTATAAAAGTGTACATCCATGCATATATATATATACATACACATATGGTCCCTTCCAGCTCAGCATATTCTGTGAATCTGTGATATAATCCCTAATATCAAATATTTCATGCTTTAACGACTAAAAAACTAACCACAACTTCAAAATTAATTGTAGAATTGATTGTGTATGTTGAATAAAGCAGAATTGAGCACAGGCACACATGGATTGAAATTAATGATGGTCCAGATATTTGTCTCAGAAACTGTCCAAAAATTTCAGTTGAAAAGAAGAAAAATTTCATGATATAAAAATATCAGTGAGGAGAAGAATTAGAGAAAGATGCTACTACTAGAGTTCAATTAAGACTTTTCATTCTTGTAGTTACAGTTTTCACTCAATTAGCTATAAACCACTGTTTTTAACCAATGGGATATCCAAGAACTATTTGAGACAAATTTTCCTGTCCTGGTGTGTGCATACTGTAATTTGTTATCGATTTGAAAAATGAGCATCTCTGCCCTTGAATTATTTTTTCTCAAGAGTACTGCCACTTTCCAAAGCCTCATGGAATCAACAATATAGCTGCTGTCATTTTGGTAGACAAAATATTCATATAATTAGATAGTGATGAACACCAAAGTGAATTATAAAGAAGTTAACCTTTGAGATTGTTTTAAAGTTGTGGTTTTGCTTTCACTACCTTATATCATGATAACAAAATTTCAAGTGTCCCATCTAAACTAACTGGGCAATGCCTGCTACTGGAGTTGAGGGTGCCTGACCATTATTTGTAGCTGTAGTTAATGGTAGACTTTTACAACTACCTGTTTTGAATGGCAATCTTTCCCTAGTGTGCTTTTCCATGAAAAAACAAGAAAGTAAAAAAAAAAAAAGGAAAAAAATATTTCTTTAATATATGATCTAATTTTTTTAATATGTCAGAATTTTCTCATTATCATTTGAATTTGGTATTTATGTCCCAAAGGAGAAGAAATAAACATATCTGTTTTTACCTGTTTCTCCAGGAATATAGCTTTTCCAGATTATTCAGAATGAATTGGTGGTACAGGTTTGATCTAAATCTCCCTGGCATCTCAGGAGTATAAATGTCACAATTTTTTATGTGTTTTATCATACCAATTTTATCACTTTAATATGAAAATGGGTCATTCTCCACTAACCCACTGACAAAGCATGACATTTTTGCTATCACTGTTACCTCTGTAGTGCACTTAAATTTGATTTATGAGAATGTTTTATAGTATGTTTGTCCTTAGGAGGCAAGCAATGAGATAAAGAATACTAATGTGAATTGTTTAAAGAAAAAAGAAGAAACCAAAATACAAACAAAATAACCCTGAGAACTTGCATATGGATTGCCTACAGATTTAATTTTAACAACAGAAAACAGAAATTAACAAGAAGAGATAGTTATGAGATGCTCTTAAAACTGTTGAATAAATAGAGAAAAGAGATGAGGAGTTAAATTAAGCCTCTGTGCTTGTAAGTACAAGATTAAAAAAAAGAATGTGTAAAAATCCCCTAAAATAACATCAAGCAGATTTTTTTTATTAACTTGAGTGTCAGCCTTCATTTAGATATGGTCAGATCTATCCTCTTACTGCTGTCTTTTCTTTCAATGAGGCTGTTAGAAATGAAGGCTTTCCACTGAAGGTTCACCTGCATTTCCTCATCGTACTAATGGTATTAGATGGCTCAGATTTTGACTGTTGAACTATGATTAGCTGTGAAAGTGAGATAACAATTGGAGAAAAAAAAATCTTGGTTCCATCTGAGCACTGACCCCTTTAATCTTGAGTATTTTTAGATATGTCCCACTTTATGTATAGGTAGCTGTTCAAAATCTCTGTCATTTTTGAAATTCCAGTTAATTTAAGGTTGTGCTAAATGTTTTGTTTCACTTATGTTAGGGCATTTATCCTCAGGGGAATCTATCTGGAATTGTATAGGCAGGTCTTCCTCAGTTGAATCCTTCCATCTTCAAATGGCATTAAACATTTGAGTTATGATGCCTAAATGGTTTCATCTTTCTCATTTGGAAGCCAAGGCATTTCAGAAATTTATCGAGTAAAGAACAACTGGGAATTTCAGTAGAAATTTAGAAGCAAATGGCTGTGCTAAACTCGGAGGTTTTCTTTCTTTTAATTTTCATAGTGTGACTTAGTATTCATAAAAGTATGCAGCTTAGAGCTCCTGACTCCATTATAAGTACATAAACGGTTATTTTTGCCTTTAAAATTGAATTAGATGTGTTGCTCTGCTAGGATCTCATGTTCAGAATACACAGAATTAATTGTTCTGAACAAATGAGTGTCATATAAAAAGAAAAATATGCAACAAATTTGTGTAGCTTTTAAGATGCTATATATTAAGCAATAAACAACAACAATTTGTTGCAAAACTGAGGTCTTTGTTTATTCAGAGATCTTGTCTTGTCTCTGACAAATGTTTCTTTCAGTGTGCTTTTAATGAGGATATGCTCAGTGTCTCCACAAAACTGCCCTTCCAAAAAAAAAACTTCCTTTGAAAATCATAATCCTACACTGTTTATATTATTATGCATATTCTTTCTTTAGAACTTTCACATTCCTTTATGCAAGATATATCTTTTGCTTCAAAAGCATATAATTCTCCTATCTGAAACACAAAGAGTCTACATTTGCTATTAGGGGTCTGTGGTAAGGCTCGGGAATTTTTGGATGTTGAAAAACAGGTTGCAGTGATGCAGATACTATGGAACTTTAGTCTGCAAACGTTTACTTCTGTAATGTGTCCTTACTCCAGCTGCTGGCTTCAATCAGTGATCTGAAACATGAACTGTTTTGATGAATATGAAAGTATGCAGATAGGGGTCAGTTTTCTAAGGTGATCTTTCTTTTTCTTTTTTTTTCCCATTCTTCAAATTCTTCATAAGCAGTAGATGCTCCAGTATATCTAAGAACCACTTTGCAAGGTACCAAAACTTGTTCAGTCTTTGATCAGCAAGTATCTAGTCTATTTGAATCTTAGTTTGTGATACTAATCCAGAAAGGTATTTTCATAAATAAGGATGTTTAATTTTTTTCTACAAGATTTATGCTTTTCTGGAACTTTTCAAATGTATTCTTTAACTTTTTTGGTTCAACATTAAATGAAATAACAGAAGGAAAACAATACTCCTGGGAAATCCATATGTGTTGAGAATCAGTGTTCATCTCACTCGTTCTGACAGTTTTGCTATAGCTTTCATCACCAAAAGATTCTGGTTATTGTAAGGTACTTTTGGTCATGGTACAGCAAAATGTGAAATATGTCTGACTGTGCTCTCTTAAGAGCTGAAAACTTAGTTCAGGTATGGAAATCCAATATTTAAGTTTTTCCTTCTCACTTATGTAATGAACACCCAAAATCACCAGATTACCACTTGTTTGGAGGGAGATTTCTCTATCTGTTTGTCTACAAACAAAAAGACAGATGTTTATACACTGAACCAAAGACTAAAACCAGGTACTGTCTTGGAGGCTGCCAGACAGATGTCACCTAATATCTGAGTGCCCAATGTCTGAGCCTTGCTCTAATGAATGTTTTAATTATCTGTGTGGTTCCATCAAGGTAGAATGACTCCATCAAGAGAGACTAATCATAGAAGCTTAGAATGACTAAGCTTGGAAGGGACTTAAAAGTCCCATGCCTCCTGCTGCAGGACAGAGGGGAACTAAGAGAAACTATATCCAATCAAGGTCCCAGCATGTAGCAAAAGTTAATTTGCTATGACATATATGCATTTAAATGGTTGCTAGTAGCAACATGAAGCATAATTCTTAATTTGTAACATTGTTAAGGTCAGGATTCATAATTATTTATGGTATATCAAGCATGTAATTATTTCAATGTATATTCAAAACTGATTACAGACTGTTTCAAGCATGCAAGATTTTTTTAATAATAGGCAATTATGCTAATAAATAAAATTATCAGTATGATGCTCATGTTAACATTGAAAGAATAAACTAATTTTTTCTCCTATTGAAGCTCTCTGTTTCTAATGAAAATTCACTTACTTTATCATGTGGAGAAATTTTTGTGACAGTAATCCCTCACAGTTATTCTTCATTCTCCACTCCTCATATTTGCCCGGATATGACTGATGCAGGTGGATTTCTGTTAATAGAAATCATTCTGCACATTTGCTTTTGCAAAATGCAGAGCTCATGACATATCTTTCATTATTACTTCTCGGTGACTAACAGAGAAAGAAATACTGTGCACATTGCTTAAATTTTTCTTACAATTTTATTGCAACACAGGCCTTGAATGCCTGAACTATTAGATAGGAATATTATTTTGCTTTCAGACAAAAACCATGTTTCAAAAAACTCAAGCAGATGTGTATGAAATGTCGGTCAAGTGTTTACTAATATGTCTAAATGTCCCTGCTGCTTGGTGGTGGATCTTGGCAGAAGATTTTATGTCCTCTAGATTTATAGTTCGTTTGGAACTAAAGGAGAGAACTTTTATCTCCATGGCATGTGATGCATCATGTCATTATTGAGAAATAACATAGCCTGAAATAAGATACTCAATACTTTCTCTAAGTTATTTTGGAAAAGGAAACCATGAGTCTTTCCCCTTTTTTACTGTTGGCCACATTTCTTTTTGTCTTTTGACCTTCAACTTCCAAAATACTTCAACAAAACTTATAGGATTTTAGATGAGTAAAATAATTTCTTTCCTTTTTTTTTTTTTTTTTTTTTTTAATAAGCAGGAAAAGTGTGAAACAGGTGAATCACTTGAACACAGAAATCCATGTGATGACTAAGGCAACAATTTTGATGGCTGGAATTCATCTGTGATCTTGCAAATACCTGAAATAGTTGTATACCATCACAGGATTTACTATGAATTCAGTAAATTTATGCAAATAACAAACTCCTACCTGATTTCTGGAACAGCTTATCAGGATATGAAAGCCAGAATGGTCATCTTGAATCATGGCATGAACAGAAATACAAGACAAATAGTGTTACAAAAAAGGTGATTTGGAAATTCTTTTTTCAGTAGCCCTAGTGTTTTCCTGCAGACTTAACAATTTGTGTGCCAGATGGCTTTTCCATGTGTTATAATCCTCTGAAAAATAAACCAAGTCTATTTGGCAGCTTTAATATGTAAATGTATGTATGTGAGAGATCCAAAAGTTGCCTTGAACTTACAATTTAGGAATTGATTTCAAAGGAATAGATGTCTATCTGAATTACAGAGGCAAAACACAGAAAGTTTACTATGGTCTCATTTTATGTGTTTATGTGTTGCAATGTCAGTATTTCCACAAGAAGAACAAAGACAAAATAAAGAGGAGACGTCATTTACTTTATGGTTGATGATTCAGGTAACATTGAAAATAATAAAAAGCAGTGAAGCAAGCAAGTAAATGGTGATGAAAAGACAGTATCACTTCCAGGGACTGCAGGTTTTGTGGGGTTTTGTTTGCTTGGTTGGTTTGGTTTTTAGGGGAAGGGTTGAAGTTTTGGTTGTTTTTGCTTTTTTTGTGTATGTATGATTTTGGTTTTTTAACCCTGAATTCTGCATTCTTTATAACTCCAAAATTTCAGAGCTGATACAATCATCTTTGTGTAACGGACCTAAGTTAGGGGCTTGCTTCATTTACACATCACTTCCTGCATTCTTCTGCTCTGTATTATAGCGTGGGCAGGAATGTTGGTCTGCTGAAGGTTAGGAAGGCTCTACAGAGGGATCTGGACAAGCTGGATTAATGAGCTGAGGTTGATTTCATGAGTTCAACAAGGAAAATTGCCAGATCCTGCACTTGGGTACCAACAATCCCATGCACTGCTGCAGACTTGGGGCAGAGTGGCTGGAGCTACCCAGTGGAAAAGGACCTGGGGGTGCTGGTTGTCTGAGGACTAAACATGAGCTGGGAGTGTGCCCAGGTGGCTAAGAAGGCCAGTGGCATCCTGGCCTGTATCAGCAAGAGTGTGGCCAGCAGGACCAGGGCAGCGATTGTGCCTCTGTACTTGGCACTGGTGAGGCCACAGCTCAAGTACTGTGTCCAATTCTGGGCCTCTTATGACAAGAGGAACACTGAGGCAGTGGAAAGTGTGGAAGCTCTTGAAGAGTCTGGAGCACAAGCTAATGGGTGGATGCAATGATCCTAGAGTTCTTTTCCTACCTAAAGTATCTATGATTCTATGATCTACACTTTTTAATAGCCTTATTTCAGAGCTAAGAATCAATCTGAATCATAAGTGCTCTATTCTTCAATTTTTTTTTTTTTTATCATAATGAAGGTGATGGCATGGTGATATTTTTGATGAAAAATAGTGTTTATGTGATGGGCCTTCCAGAAAAGTCTGTATGTTCAGTTTTTAAAAGTTAAAGATCTTCCTGGATCATATTTTATTGCTACAGTATTTGTTAATGGTTTGATTTGTTGGGATTTATTTTTGGTAAAGAAATGGGATTTAGATTTACTGAAACACTGAGATGAAAGCAATACCTAAGTTCTCTTCTTTCTGCTGATACGTCATCATGATGTCTAGTCAAGCACAACTCACCATGAGGAGAAGTGGCCAAAAAGATGCCCTGAAATCCTACAACTTCTAAAATGCTTCTCCTAGTTGTCCCCTGCCCAATATACCCTTCTTGATCAAAGGATTGTGGGTCACTTCCAGCTCTGCCTCCCTCAGTCAGCAGAAGTAGGTGAATCTTTCTAAGTTCATGCAGACAGAGAAAACTGCATCTGGATCCAATAATTACTTTTTGTCATTTCTGCATTCAAAAACTAGAGTGTTCATGAGCACTGGCCTGGTGTAAAACAGGAAACCCTGTCCTTATGCAAAAGCTATTATTTAGTGCTAAAATAATACATATTTTGTATGGCTTTACTAAATTTGAAGTATTATACATATCTTTTCTACTGTTATTGAGGGAATTGGAACTATAGATATTAGAGTTTAATTGATTCTTATTCAGTTGTTGTGGCAAAAAGGAATCTTAGATAATCTCTTCTACAAGAAAGTTTAAGATGATACTTCATGGTCCTGTGTACAGAATTATCACTGCCAGTTCTATTTGGTTTTCTGTGTTATTTATCATGACATAGGGATTATTATGTACCAAATGCAGTAATTTGGAAAATCAAAGAAATGTACCTAAATTATGATCATGGACCACAGAATTTAATAGAAGTAAAATCTGGACAGGAATGACATCTTTTGTTCAGAACTTCTGTGGTTTGAACTCTTGTTTTTTGTTTTTTAATACATTTTCTCAGGAGGGAAGTGTATCTATGGAGTGAGCAACATAAATTGATGTGACCATTCTTTCTTCATAAGGCTTCATCACATCCTCATGCTTCCCTGTATGGCATCATTTATCCTGTCAGGGGATGAAAATAATAACACGTGAATTATGGCTAATAACCATTATAGGTAATAACTGCTAATGAAAACACTATAGAAACAGAACTAAGAAGCAAGGCAAAGGATAAAAATCCTTTTTTGATTAGAAACCCTATAAAGCAACTAACTAAATGCACAGTTAGATGTGGCTTTCAAAAATGCCGAAGAGAATCTAGTACCAGTTTTCTCTGAGTAGTGAGATGCTCAAAATCTACTGTCCTCATGGTATCTCTTTAACTATCCCACCCTCAAACCTGCTACAGCACAGAAACCTAGTTAATTGTTTTCTGTAAATACTACTGTAAGCATGTAACAGTGCAAGTGGGCCCGGCCACTCTGGCCACGGAGGAGGACACCAACACCAACCTGTGGTGGTCAAACACCCAAGTTTTAAAGCAGCTCGCTCGGTGGGTAGAGTGAGAGTCCACAATCCCCCAGTTCTATGATTTACATGTTTTCTTATGATTGGTTCATGTTTTCCCCTCCTAGTTTTATGTATAAGTTCATGCCTATTCATTTTCCTTGTTTACTATGTATAAGTTCTAGAAAGTTCCTCGTACTAGACACCCCATTGGTTCCTTCCCTAAGACCCTCCTATGCATTGTTCCTATCGGTTTCCTCACTGTTAACCCCGCCTACTTGCCTTTGTCCCATTGGCTGAGATCCCTTTCCCTGCCTTTTCTTCATTATAAAATCCCTGGACACTTTTCAGAATTTGGCTCTTGGTCCCTGTCCCTTACGCAGAGTAAGCCCATGTGGGAACGATGCGGAGAGTCCCCTCTCTATTTCTTCTTTGCCTTTGCCTTTGTTCCAGTGACAAGAAGAAAGCTCCCTCGGGTGAGGAGCTCTACTCTTTCCTTTTTGTGTGTGCTCAGCAGGGATTGCCACCTTCCAGAGGGGTTGTAGCCTTGACCTCCGGGCTTCTTTTTGTTGGCACGCAAGGGGTAAACCCCCTTCAGCTAGCTCCCAGATACAAAAACCCTTCAAAAGCACTAGTGGCAAAGCTGTAAAAATAAAACTTAAGACACTTAGAGTGGAAAACCAAAGAAGTGGAGACGGCTCCTTCTTCCTCCATACCTTTATTATAATAATACTAACACTAGTGCTAATACTAACAATAGTGTCTCATTCTGCAAATAGGTGACATCTCCATGTACAAACCCCTTATTTTCTAATGAGTTTTATTATCCAAGAACATTCAAAGTAACTTGCAGTATGCCATTATAAGCAAAAGCTCAGCTTTCAGCACATGGAGACAGCCTGCTCCTGTGCCCTTAGGAATTCCTTCTTGAACAATGTCCCACCTTCCTGGACTTACTACTTTGTGTATTGCAACACAGAGGAGCAATAGTGATGCTGTTATGTAAGAGATAGAAATTTAAATACAACTTTTTTCCATGGGAGAGGCTTAAGTGTTCTAGAAACATTTTCAGAAAAAGCCTCAGATACTGTATCAGTGTTGTTAACACAGCAGAAACAACCCAATCAAATGTACTTTATCCCACAGCAGCAAAAGGTAATTCTTTCTCTCCCACACCCCTTTTATCTTCCACTCAGAAAAATCAGATTTAGCAATAACCTAGTTTCCTTTTTCAACACCAGATTCTGAGAGAATAGAAAATGGCACTTTCTTATGCTATTCATGTTTCTGGAAGAGCAGAGCTCTTTGGAGATTTGTTGCTTTAACTTTGTATGTGAGAACAAGTAGCAAAATCAGACTTCAATATTCTTTAAATTCCAAACACCAAAACTGAACTCCTATATCTTTAAGATTCTTGGTGCCAGTAAAAAATAATACAAATTATTATGCTATTAACTAAACTGGCATTTTTATGTATTTGGAACTCTGAAAGTAGTTCAATGTCTTCTTGAGTTACCTAATTATTTCAATCCAGAATTTATTGTTTAGATTCTATTTTTTTTTTAAGGTTAAAATTTTTCCAGCAAACTTTTGCAGAAAGCAAATTTTGAACCTATCTTTGTAGTAATACAACCCAAAGGATTAGATATCTTGAAAAAAGCTGGGTTTTTTTCTCTTGGAGAAGAGAGTGGAGAAAGAATTTGTAGTAGTCAGCAGTAGAACAATTATCAATGCTGATGGTTCAGCAATGGAACAGTTATGAATGCTTGTAGTTAAACCAGACATATCCAAAATTAATTCATAGCTACTGAGATGAACGTGGTCTTTAATATTTCCCAGAACAGCTGTTTAAAAGTGTCTGCAGACAGATACAACACAGTGCACTAATGAATTACAAAAATCATGTCCTCAGAATTGTTTTTATAATCGTTGAAATGTATGAAGCAAATGCAACAGAAGAGGATGGAATTGTGTGGTTAACACTGACTTAATGCAACTCACAAACTTAGGATGCTGTAAAAGTCCTTTGTTAGCTTATGGAATCATTTGTGTTTTGTAGAAGTCATTTTCTCCTAATAAAATTCAGCTATGCAAGAATTGCACAATATATTTTAGATAAATAGTATCATTTCATCTCAGTGCCACAGAAATATTAAGGTGTACAGTAAGTGATTTTCTTGGTAGAAGAATGTTCATCTGTGATGTGCTGGTCCCTGTGGAAGTTGGTGTTGTGAGACAGAAAAGGGAGAATCCAAAGATAGCTCTTGTTTTTGTTGGTGTTTCTTGACTCCCAGAAAAATGCTAAAATTGCATGCTGTTCCTCTGTTAAACAACAGTGTACAGACCACTTGTTTATAAAATTCATTACCAAAGTGTGTCTTATGCATCTCTAAGCAATGGTCCATCCTATGGGACCATCGGGAGTTGCTAAAAAATAGAGCACACTAACAGTAATTTAGGGCAGGAGAAGAAATTAGACAGGGACTAGTTAGACTATGCAGATCATGACAACAGCCTTCAGCTTCACTCTGTTGTGGAAAAAGCTTTTTGCTTACACACCCACTTAAAAATTGTGAGCACAGAAATAAAATATTAAACCTCTGTTTGTCTTCCTGTCCCAGTATTACTCCTACAGTGATATACTCTCCTACAAGGATAACTGCTCACACTTCAATTTTTTCATATGGAAAAGTTTTGGGAATTGTTTATTTCTGAAATTTATTTCTGAAAGCAGTGAGGATTTCTGCCCCTCCTTGCTAAAGAACTGAATAAAACAGTTGTCATGACTTGTGAAGTTGTTTATATGAAATGGAAGTGTAATGCAAGCCAAGAGAGGGTAAACTGAAGAAGGAGAACTTAAAATGAAAGGAAAACTAGTCTTAAAACCAGAGAATACCTGATTTGTACTTATTGTTGCACTGCATTGTCATTTTAAATATTGTTGGTGTTACTGTTAATAGCAGCAGCATAGTGCAGGTAGATAGTAGCACAGAAGCATCGTTTTTTCGCAGACAAGTGATACAAAGAAGATGGGAGAGCAAATTCTGTTTATCAGAACAGCAGAAAAGGTGGCTCCTATATACTTGCCACAAAAGACGTGGAGACTTTCAGCCAGAATCTTAAGTCTGGGTAAAATATTATCCTGACCACACTACCTACCCTCAGTCTTTGAGTGGTATCAGTTCTCAACAGGTGCTTCATACATGGGTTATTGAGAATGTCAACAACCTGGCCTACATGGTAAAGAGCTGGTTTTTCACAGAAGCATCTTTTTCAAGTCCATAGTTTTAAAATCTTATTTTTCAGACCCTTATTTTCTCTATTTTACTACATTTAATTTTACCATAAACCTTCTTTGCCCTAGAAGTTAAAGAGCACAGTTGTCTGTCTCAAAAACTGATAAGGCCACAGGTGGAAGATAAGCCATAAGATAAGCCACCACAGCAGGAACTCGAGATAAGCACAAAAAGGAAGAATTTGAGACAGGATGGCTCTGATTCCAGGCCTGGTGAAGGCAAGATCTGGTTAGTACATCCTGTTTTAACAGATCCTGACAAAAATTCCCACTGTGGCAAATTGTAAAAGGAAATAACTGTTCATATTTATATCACTAGTCAAACAAAGATCATCCCAAGTTATGGGACAGATGGCATCTGAGACCACCAAAGGCTCCCAAAGCATTTCCAGGCTCATTTTTGGGGCCTTCCACCAGAGGACTGTGCATTTGTGTTGTATCAGACAGCCAAAAACTAACACCCAGGGGAGGTAGCTGGGTGTTCCCAGCTGAACCCAAACATGTATTAACTCACTGAACTTTTTGTTTTGTGGGCTTACCCCACCCCTGAGGGATCAAGTTTGTGACCATCACTTTGACCAGCTGACGTCGAAATAGCAACAATCAAATCTCATTGTTTGATTCATGGGAGGTGGTACCTTTCTTCTCCACTATCTCCTCTTACCTTTTGTATCTCTTTCTTACTTTTCCTTATTTGTATTTATATTTTTATATTGCTATTTTTCTATGGATAGTAATCAAAATGGCTATATAATTCCTTTATATTGCAAATTGTTCTGAAACAAACCTGCCATATATGTCTATATATCTATATATCTACCTATATCTACATCTCTCTGTCTCTCTCTCTTCATCCATCTATCTGTCTATCTATCTATACATATATATATGTTTAAACACCAGTTATTCAGTGTCATTTCACTCTAACCCACCCCAAGGGATCTATTAACAAGAACCTCAGCTACTCCACCATAAGGGTGGGTTGTAGCACTCTCTCTCCTTTTAATTTAGGTCAGTCTATCCTTTATCCTTTAGTGAGCATTTGACTTCTTAAGTTTTTCATATATTTAAAATTTTTGTTTGCTTTTCCCGATAATTTCTTTAATAGCTTTTAAAATACTTAATATGACTATATTTGGAGTTTCTTGGTATTTGCTTGCTGCTCTCTACCTCTCCTTGATCACTATCCCTGCACACCTTTTTTTTTCTGGATGAGTTTGATTTCTATGCTATATTTCCTCCATAGATTTTATTTGAAGCAGCACTGATTCACACTGTAAAATACTATATTTCACCTCTGAGCCATCAATTATCACTCCTTAATAACTGGCTTTTCTCATTCCCTGTGCTTTATCATCTTTCTTGAAATTTCCAATATTCACTCATCATTTCTTTTGCTGTCTTGCAAGAACCCATTTTCTCCTAGAATTTAGTACGTTTTTTTAGTAATACTACTAACACTTTTCTCTTCCACTTTTTTCTTAATTTTGACTTTCTTCCAACAAAATAAAAAACAGCAACAGCCAACCAAAGAAACAAAATTCCACCTGATTTATTTGCTATAACATCATCTGTTTTGGGATGGAAAGAGTCTCCTGACTTTATCTTGCGTAAACTCTCCTCCAGGATTTATTTCCAAGAAAGCTTGCTTCATATGGTCTTCACCAAGTTTCTCAAGTAGTTCCCTGTTTAAATTAGGAGGTGGAGCTATTGCGAATGGGAAAAGTAATGTTTCACACACTTCTTGCTCTTGTCTGGCCAGAGCCTGTTACCTTGTCTCAGCAGTTAACAAATAGTCAGGTGAATGTTGACCATGTGCCTGACAGCATCACAGAGGTTCTATGCTTTTTACTGAAAAAACATGTTATTCTTTCCAAACAGTGCTAAGAAGCCCGATAAAAGTTGCCCTTGCACAGGTTTGCTTATTAGAAAATCAAGACTTAATGAAAAGTTCACAAAGAGTCATGGAGTCTTTTTCATTAGTTTGTGATCTTGTGCTCTCCTGGATCCACACAGTAGCTAGGAAGGATTTATAGTGACATGACTGGCTGCAGCAAGTCAGATCTTAAAATACTTAAGAAAACTGTGAAATTAAATATTTTATCTACAGTTCCTAAGTGAAGCAGCAGACTAAAATTGTGTCCAGAGTGAAAGTGATATTCAAAGCCACTAAATTATAGTGGATTTATAAATAAGTTGGTAATGTAGAGGTTGCTTTTAAGAGATAGACAATTGTAACTTGAACTCTTCACTCTTACTACTTTGCATATGGTAACCATGAATTCTCTTCTGTTGTGGTAACTTGGTCGGCAGCATTAACTGTTGAGGTAACCTTAAGCCATTTTTTTACTCCAAAACTCAAAAGTTGAAAGCAGATTCAGTGATGCTCTGAACTGCGAATAGGTGGAGAGGACAACCTCTAGGCATGGAATTTTGGCTTGTTCTAAATGCAGGGGAGTCACTAACTGAATAGAAATTACTCAGGATCTGCAGAACACTGAGAAAGAACTTCAGATCATTCACAGTTTTTTCACATCACTGACAGCTTCCAGACAGTGTTGCAGAAGATTTCTTTGGTATTGATTGGCTATTAATTATTTATGATACTTTTTCTACTATAGTAACTGTTTATAATGTGCTGTTTGCCTTCTGTGAAATGGATGTGCATTTTCCATGTGATCAAAAAATTATTCATGCTCACAGTCTGCAACAAGAACTGCAGCTTCTTCCTCCCCACCAATGCCCCCCCCCCCGAAAAAAACCCCACAATTTTTCTATAAGAAGACTCTGCATATTACAGATTTTTGCAAATTCTGGTGTAATTCAATAAGATTTTGTTCTTCTTAAACCAGTTTAACCATTCTTCTGACATAGTGGAATGAGAGCTATAATGTTGAAAGGGAAATAAATGTTCTGGATAAAGAAAGGGAATTGATTACAAAAGTTTTTAAGTTTGGATGAAAAACATGGTTTTTAGGTAAATATTCTGATCTTCCCCTCTGATTTATGTAAGAGAGTGGAGCAGACACACTATACCTACAGTTGAAAACACTGTAGGTATAGTGTTTTCACTAATTGGGATATTGAACTGATGAGATTAGAGATGTTCTGAAACAAGTCACATCACCCCAAACACACACGAAGTAGACAGCAGTTCATCAGCATCATCTGGTTCCCTGCACAGGCTTAACAATGTTGTGCCTCGCTATCAAATGATGTAGCTAAGACCCAAGTAGGTAAGTTTCTGACCTGTAGAAGGAAGGAAATGCTTAATCCATAGCTCAGCACCACCCTGTGAAGATAATTCCATTTAAATTTTTGGAGATACTTAGATGGGCAGGTAAGGAGGTCCTCATAGGTGCTGTGCTGCAGCTTCATGTGCAGGGATGTTCACTAACACTTTTCTTTTGCCTGGACAGTGCCTTGGGTTTATAGCTCTGCTGACAGAGGTCATGTTCCAAATCCCTCTGGGGCAGTCCTGACAGCTTCTGCAGAAAAAGAAATGTTTTTCCTCATTTCAAATTTTGAAAAAATGTAAAAAAATTACACTGAATTTCAGAAAACAGGAAATCCAAAGATGCAGGAAACATACCAGTTTTCTTATGAGCCGGGACCTCTAGTTGTCAAGAAAAATAGAGCTTTTCTTGGGGACTGTGATGGAGTTAAGTCATAGCTGTTGTTTAAAATCTCAGAGGTGTTTGCTTTCAAGGCCATCAATAATGAGTTTGGAGGTTTTTTTTCCATTTCTGTTAGTGAAATAATAATTTAATAAAATATTTACTCAGTAAAACACACAAACTGTGATCTCAGCAGTATGTTAACTCTAGTTCACAAGGGTAAAGAAATAATTTAAGACATATTTAAATTTGTGACAGTTTGTAAGGTGGCAAAATGAAATGCTAGAAGACAAAAATGAAAGCCACAGGAGATGCACAGGTTCTTGGAACTTCTAATGAATTGCTACAATTTCTTTCAGTGTTTCATCAACAGCTGATCCTGGGTATATTTTCTGAGAACAACAATCTTTCTATAAATAGGAATAAGTCTATGGGAAGAGAAAGAAAAGGTTTTGAGACTTTATTGTGTTTTTAAAATGGAATTCTACAGATGCGAGGAGTTTTAATGAGCATTAACCTACTTACATGGTTAAAAAGTGGGTAGAGGAGTCAGAACTGTGTTTTCCATATAATCTTCAAAAATAATACTGGATTGGTGCTTAGATTTTTATCAGATTCCAGATTCTCGTGCTCATCCTTTTTTTTTTTTTCCTGGGGCATTGCACTGAGAAAAAGTACCTTAAGAGACCATAAAACCACTTGTCTTCTCTGTTCTTTCTACTTGTCCTCTCTCTTGAAAATTCTAAAAAGCTCAGAGCAGAAGTTGAACATGTTTGGATATCACTTCAACTTCCCCCCAGAAAATAACCAAGTGAAGTGATAATTTCTGTACTTAAATACTCAGTCCCCTTGTTAGTCTTTTACTTGTTAAAGCCCTTCAAGCTCCAAGAATGCAACCCTGGTGCGAAAGGAATGAAAGGACACATTTTTATTATATTTTCCCTATATTTATTTCATAGTGGCATATTTTAAAAATCCCTCTCTACACCTCTCTTGACCTGCAGGAGCGGCTGTTCTCTCTGACATCAGTTATTCTCTCTGATATGTCTAAAACACTATGCACCTCAACACAAATCCCTAGTTGTAGTGTCTTCATTATTGATGGTGAAGCATATATTGCAGTCACTGACTATTTCATGCCAAGACATGATGAAACCACCCTTGAAGAAGCCATGGGATAGTATTATAGCTGTGGTAATACAGGGCTCAGCATATGCTGCAAAATAAGAATGTGGGTGTTAGCTGTGTGGATCATCTTGCAGTCGTGCTACCAGTATCCTGAGGCAAGGAATAAGTACTGGGCTTGTATTGTTTGCACAAACTGCAGGCACTTTAGTCTAGGTACACCCCTAATTATGCTTCAAATGGTTCTTTCTAATTCAAGGTGTGTTTGCACATAGTAAAATATGGTCTAGAAGTACAGAGCTTTGTGAGTGCCTAAAGCAAGATGGTCACATGAAAATCTGGTGCAGAGTAAATTGACCTATTTCACTGATTACTGATTTGAAGTCTAAAGATGAAAAGGAACAAGCAGGGAGAAGCAGGGGATGATGCGAGTAAATTATACATGAGCACCTTGGCAAGAAAATGTACTGAAAAGAAGTTCCATTATGATAAGTTCACAGAAGCACTCCTCATATAAAGAGTGGACTACTGATTTCAGGTTAATGCAGCTTACCCAAATTTAATGCATCAAGGTAAGTGTCAAGCAGGAATGGAAAATACATCAAGTGAAAAAAATAACTCTTTTTTGCTCCTTCTTCCTTCCTCTCTTCCTTTCCCCTCCCCCCCACCTTCCCTTCGTGTCAATGGATTAGTTATCCACAAAATGATTATGGATTTAGTCATTGGTAGGCAAAAATTTGATAAAGGCTTCCTAGCCTGGAAACGTTTTCCAGTAACATTCCTGGATGCTTTATTTCGTTCCCATCTATCCAAAGAAATATTTACAAGAATAGGTCTATTAAATTTGCTCTGGTATACTATTCAATTAGATGAAAACTTCTTAAATGTTTCTTGAAAGGTTTTTTGGGGCAATATAAAAATGTTAGTATAGTTGTTTAGGGTATTCTCAGGCAAATAGTACTAATAGAATATTATTGCCTCAAAGTAATAATCTATACAGGGACAAAGAAAGCAAGCAAACAAAAACAGTTAAAGAGTATATTTTGAATTAAATCCTCATCTGAATAAAGAATATCAGGTAATAAATTGAATAAGCATTGAAAACAACATTTATGTATATTTATCTAGCAAATTTCCATTTGGGGGACAATTTTAGTAAAAAGCCTGCTAGTTTATACAGTATGCAGTGGGGGGGAAAAAAAAAAAAAGGAAAAAAACCCCCAAACAAATCAAACCAAAATGAAGCAGAGGTAGATTGCCTCATTAATTTTCCAAAACAGATTTTGATGCAAAATTTGAACAAAATATTTTTTCAAAAGCAAACAGTACTGATAGAGTCTATTTTGTCTGCGCAAAAAGCTAACATATTTTACTGTTTCTTTCCTGTTCTTAGAACACAGTCTGTAAAGTTCAGAAGGTCTGTGATTCTTTTTTAGAAATACGTACTTTGTGTCAAGCCAATTAGATTTATCTTAACATGAATCTTTTTTTTTTTACATTTTCTTTTGGTGAACGTACTTGTATCAGAAGGGCAAGAGCTTGCAGAAGAAACAAAGATTAATGTTTGTTATGACAATTCAATTACAACAGATTTTCCAGTTCTTGCAGTTAAGATATTGGATCACATGAAGTTACAGTAATAGTTTCCTTGCCTCATATTTTACAGAAAACTCTGCATATCATTGCGTGTTGCAAAAAAGAAAAAAAAAACCAACAATAAAACAAACAAAAAATCAGCTATCTTAATGAGAGCTAAACCAGATATGACAGAACACTGACCTTTTGAGAACAGATTCAAAGAAAAATACAAGGTTTTATGTGCTTTATTTGTGTAAGGGGGTGCAATGTCTATTTTAAAATTGACTTTAGAAAGGACAAAGATACAGATTAAGATAGGCATGATTTATTTTTACTGTAGCTCCAGAATCCACATAGACAGGTATGTGTCTATGTGTTTCAAATGCAGCCAAATCATAAAAAACCAACTATTGAATACTTAGTCTATTAAACAAGAATTCTAGCCTTGTTTAGCCTTAATAAGAAAAGTTGTCACCAATTCTGGCTTAAGGTTTAGAAAGAAAGACTATTTAAATTTACTGCACAGCAGTCATGGTCACTCACTGATGTTTGCCAAGGCACCTCTGTGTAGTTTCTTTTCTTCATTCCAGTATTTTGAGGATAGTGAAGAAATGGAAATATTTCCTAAGCATCATCTAAAAATAGATAGAAATACGAATATAGTGCCAGTATTCTGTGCCAATCCATGATCTTTCTTTCTGGATTAATTTCTGTGTAAGAAGGAATTATGATGAATAGGATCGACAAGAAGAAAAGGGTTTCAACAAGAAAGCTGTAGTGAGAGGATAGGTATGGATATGGCTAAATGACATCATAATTGATGTGGATGAAAGTGAAATTCTGTATAAGGAACCCTGTTTAATGCAAACGCTGCCATACTGTCTTCTGCCTCACAACCAAGAAGGGCTGAAGGTCTCGTTGAGGAAGCACTGTAAGAGGCACAACCATACCTCCTCAGTAGACACCAAAATAACCACAGTGACATCTCTGGCACATTTGTACAATCTTCACATGACTTACACAGTCATGCCATAATCTAACTCAGTCTGGATATTCCTTGAAACAAAATTAAATCATGCATAAACCTCAGCCATAAGGAGAGAAAAAAAGTCTTTAGACGCTGTAGGGGAAGGAAATTAATTTCAGCATGGTTAAACAGCACTTGATTCGGAGGAGACCCTTCTAAGACATCCCTAGAAGGTGTTTTGATTGTGTTATTTTGCTGGTTCATTAAAACTCAGACTCAGCTCCTCATCTGATTCACACACAAGTAGGAAGAGGTTTGTCTTCATAAACTATCACTGCCATAAAGAAAACACATGCAAAATAATTTCCATGAAATTATTTCAAATACAGAAAACCCTTTGCACTGTAGGAGGACACCTTACTCCAGCGCTCTGCTACTAACCTGTTATTGGAAGTAGAAACGGCCCAGCTGTTGCTATATTATTATTTCAATTTCTGTTTAGTCATTATGATGTTGTCAGCTTTGGAGTTTGTTTTTTGAGTGGGAGATTTATGCCGTCATGCTGCAGTTCAGAAAAGCAATCAAACAATGGAGAAAAAAAATGTACCAGAAATTACCTGTGTTTAAAAGTTAAAAGCAGAAACTGGAAAAGTCTTGTTCTATTCTCCCCCTGCAAGTCTATTATGAAAAAATAAAGTAGGAGGAGGAGGACACAAACTTTTATGTCTATAACTGTGTGGAAAAAGGGTGGTTTTATTTCCTAAAGGTTAGACATTTTTTGTTGGAAGATAATTAAAATCTTATTTAATTAATTAAATAAGATGCATTTTGATTTTCTTCCAACAGGCTGAGAAGCAGAAATTTTAGTGAGGAAAATAAATTTTTTGATATAAGAAAAAAAAATTAAGAGCATTAAAGTTGCTGGCTGGAAAGTGGCCAGCAGAAAAGGATGTGGCGATGCTGGTTGACACCTGTATAAACATGAGCCAGCCCTGTGTCCCGGTGACCAAGAAGGTTGATAGCATTCTAACCTGTGTCAGCAACAGAGTGGCCAGCAGGACCAGGGCAGTGATTGTCCCCCTGTACTAGGCACTGCTGAAGCCATACCTCTAGTGCTGTGTCCTGTTCTGGGCCCTTCACTACAAGAAAGACATTGAGGTGCTGGAGCAAGTCCAGAGAAGGGCAAAGAAGCTGCAGAAGTGTAGAAAATAAGCCTGATGACGAACAGCTGAGGGAGCTGGGGGTGTTTAGCCTGAGGAAGAGGAGGCTCAGGGGTGCTGTTCTCACTCTCTACAGCAGCTCAAAAGGAGGGTGTAGTCAGGTGGGCCTCGACCTCTTCTCCCAGGAAATCTGCAACAGGACAAGAAGACATGGCCTCAAGCTGCACTGTGGGGGATTCAGGCTGGACATCAGGAAGAATTTCTTCATGAAAGGGGTCGTTAAACATTGGAATGAGCTGCCTGGGGAGGTTGTGGTATCACCTTCCTGAAGGTGTTCAAAAATGACTGAATGTGGCACACAGTGCCATTGATGAGTGCTGATTGATGAGGTGGTGACTGGACTCAATTATTTTGGAGGTCTTTTCAAACATAATGATTCCATGATATATTTCAGTTTTAACACTTTATATCCATACAGCCCCTTCTTGCCCATATTAGATTGGTTCTTTTGTCTGTTTATTTTTTGCTGACCCTTACTATTTTCTGTTCAGATATCTGACTCGGCCACTCTTCTAATGCAATCAAAACCAACCTACAACTTATCTTCATTACCCTCAATGAGGTCAGACTGAAGCCCACTGAAGTACTGTGATGGCAACTGTGATCACGTCTTATCTTTGTTTAATCACATAGAGAAATTTGTCCTTATGTTGATTTAATTGATAATCTCCAGGGAAGTTTGGGACTTACAGCTTAAAGAAGTGTTTCCTCATTATGTCTGAAACATGGCATATGCAGTAAACAAGCCTACATTTAGCTGCCTATGGTTTTGGTGTGTTTGTTTTTGTGTCCTCCAGCAATATTGAAAGCCATCATCTGTTTCTTTAGAAAGTTCCAATAATATATGGCAAATGAAATTTGAAAAAAGGAAATTTGAAATTTGAAAAATCTGGCCAATTTATACATATATATATATATATATATAAAACATATATTTTATATGCATTTAAATAAAACATAGTACATTATGTAGGATAAAAATAAAAGCCTTTTAAATAAAATTGATACTGTGATAAAATAGTTAATACTGTTTTTAAATCTTTTAAATAAAATTGATACTATTATTCAAAATATTTTGTGGTGTAAAAGTATTCCAGCCTCTGTGGGTGATAAAAACTGAAGTATAATAATCTTAGTGTATCTGTGGGAAAGAAGATAGGAATATTACTGTGATGATCTCCTTTAGGAACAACTCATTTGCTTTTCTGAATATGTATGTATCAGGAGTCAGTTTTGGTTTTTGATTGTGCCTGAACCCAGAACTTTGGTGAGCACAGGGCTGATGTGCCCCAGAGATCTGCATAAGCTAGGTCATGTGAAGCAGGTTTTCCAGTCCCAGAGCTAGTTGTGGCCATGCCAACCTGAACTGAACACGGCACACCATCACACCGTGGCGGGGATGAGAGCATTGAGAGCTACATCTCTACAGATATCAAGCTCATAATTCCCTCAAACACCACACTACAGAGAAGCAGCTGGCATAATATGTCCTTAAAGTAGTTCAGGTTCATTTCTATTCTTCTAAACAAGTCTTTACAGGACAGTTAATCCACTGCTGATAACTGGAGATGACAAACCTATTATTTATGAGAATTAATATGAAGTCCACAAACAGGACTTGCAATTTTTTAACAAATTATTTGTGTCATTTATAGCTCATTGTGATATATAAGGAACGTAAGGCTAACTTAGAAGCAAAGTTACTGTGTCCTTGTTTCTTCCAACATACCCTAAACAACTATTGCAGAGGCGAAATGTATGCTGTGAGCTGCTGGTGATAAACTGATACTAGAAAATTGGGGCAGTCAAATTCAACATATTTTACATCTGATAGGAAGTAGTCTTCAGAAAAAATGTTGCTGTGAAAGCATTTATTAGTATATTTTCCTGTGTTTATGCACGTTTAAAGCTTGCTTCATGAGGTGGGAAAATTAATGCTAGGAAATATACACCTTTTTGTGGTGAACCAAAACCAAGTGCCTCAGCCCGGTAAATGTGTAGTGTGAGAGGTGCCATAACTGAAATGCCTTTTAAGAAAATCCTGAAAATGGGAAAATGGAATAGTGCCTTTTTTAGGTATTCATTTATTTTTTAAGTAGCTTGGGGTTCTGCAAAGGATGAAATAGGAAAATTTAAATTTTTACTTCCTGTACTGATGCTACTTGGTCAATATGACAATTTCCTCAAGTACATTGTCCAATTTTCTAGTGTCAGTGACTCTGAGGTACAGAATATCATGTGGTTTTGTACTAAACCCACAAAAGTTTAAAACCACTGATATTTAAGGAACATAATGAAGCTCAAATTAGTGCTGTAAGCATTTAGCTGTGAAATAAATTGAGAATTTTAATTTAAGAAATTGTAGGACTACAAAGCAGTAAAAAGAGAAATGCACACAGAAACAGAATAGAGTAGATTTAAATTTTTAAAAAATGTAATTTAATTTTTAAATATATAGATTCTGAAGAGTTGAAAAATATGTATATATATTTGTATATAAACATTGTTCTCAAAAGTAATTCTTCTTTCTCTTATTCTGTTCACTTCACTACTAATCATTTATGTCCAATATAGCAACTATAACAAGAAGACACAAAATCTTCCACTAGATATTGCTTTTCTCCTGGGAATTTGGTTTCCTTAGAATGATATTCCCTATTATTTTACAATCTGTGAAAGACCAATTAAAATGTTAATATGTATCAGACATAACATATATTTAAAATCCTGCACTTAATGAAAGACCCTATATTGAAGTCTGCTGCAAGTGTACTGCAAATACATAAATAGCCATTTCTATGCCCTACCCAATATATTCCATTTAAGTTTTATTCCATATAATGTAGATTACTGTCATGAACGGCTTCTTAATAAGAAATAGAGCTTTCTGGGGTGACTTTTTTATACATACAGTATTTTCAGAGGGTACAGAGTCATTGTTTTCTGTTCTATTTAGAGATCACGATTTTTCATTTTGAATTTGTCCAAACACTCATATTGTCTGTATCCAATAACATTTCCATATGCTACTGGTATTTTTGCATAATTGGAAGTCGTATTATCACAGGTAACATATAATGGTGAATATAGGAAATGCTGTGTATTTGACTCAATAAATGTAAGCTTAAATACTTTTAAGACATTCTGAAGTCATTTATATCTTGAAGTGTGCAATAATGTGCTATGCAAGAAGCACACGTGTGGGCTGGCATAATGCTGGATAGCTGCATAAACTTTAAAGCATAGACATAAAGGTTACTGTTCTTAAATCTCTTAGACACATAGCTAAGTAGTTTGAAATACTTTAAAACTTAGTTGAGTTGGTGAAATTTTCTCTTAACAATGTCCTTTAAAGGAGTACATATATAAACAGTATGTATTAAGAGAAAATTTTTGTTTCTTCTACATCTTTATTGTTACAGCTGTTTCATTATGGCATGAACCTGTTTAGTGTGTCAATCAGAAAAACATGCTTGCTGTAACAATTTTCAAATATGTTTAAAGAAGCAAACTGCATTTCAATATGGAGATGATTATTCATATTTCTATGTGCTCTGGTGGTCAAATGAATCTATGATAAATGTATTTCTCTATGAAAAAAAAGCAAGGGAACATTTTAAAATGCTGCTTTATTAGTGCTTAGCTGAAGGAATCCATGACAACAGATGATATGCTATTTTATGTGTCTTTTATACTTGGTTCATCCTTGGAGCACTGATGTTATATGACCTACACAAGAACAAGCTTTTAAAGATTGGTAACCATAACAAAATACTTGAAAGGACCTCCCTGATTCCACAGTAAGTTTCTATTAAACTTACTAAATAGTCCATAGAACCTATCTTCTAAATTATTTCACCACTTTTCAAAACCTTTAAAAACCTTGGTGGTCCTGTGTTTGCGGAGTAATGTATTAAAAAGACCAAGAAATCTTATCCACCTCTAATTTTATGCTTCTTTTTGTACAACAGTGTTATAAAGGAGAGAAATGCAGGATTGATTTTCATAAATGAAAAATTTACTCTAAAATTAAATCTATATCATGCATTGATATTTATAATGGTAAATATTTGACTTCTGTTTGCTCTAATAAAGTGGATTTAGTCCATGTAATATGTTATTGATAGTTATGTGATTGGCAAGTTCTCTCCAAGATTACCTCAATCATTTATTTCAGGATGTGCATGGTAGACTGATGAGCTCCTAATCCTTTATTTGCAAACCTGAAATGCAGAGTATCAGGGCCAGATAACATTAAAGGTAGAACTTTATAGGAAAGTAGACCAATAAATAGTGAAAATTAGAGCTTGAGATTTTAACTGATTTCCAGGAACCTAAATTAAACCATACCATAATATTCAGAGATTTTAAAAAAACTACACCAAGATAATGAAACAATTTGGAGTTAATGAAACACTGTAGGAGAAGGATGCTAATGATACAAAATAATTTCTGTGTCCTTTGGTGTAATTTCCAGGCTATCTTTCTCTAATTTGGGGATCTGTTGGGAGGAATAGATTAAAGATTGGCAAAGAGAATTGCATCTCACTCAAGGGAGCTGGCAGCTGGGAATAACTTTTGATAAACCTGTCTGAACAGTAGAACAGTGATCCTGTAGTATGTTTAACAGTGCCTGCATCTCCATTTCTATGCCTCTGCCTGGGCACTGCTTTGGAGATGCCCTGTTTAGTCAGGTAATGGAAATAAATTTACTCTTTGTGCTCTAGTCACAAGTTTATGGTTGTTTCAGCTGCTTGCCTGTGTTGACTTGCACAGTTGACAAACCTGACTGCCTTCTCTATGAGGAAACAACTACTTCAATGGATGACAGGACAGCAGTGGGTATTCTCTATCTTGACTTCAAACAAAGCTTTCAACACTGTCTCTCACAACAGCCTCATAGGCAAACTCAGGAAGCATGGACCGAATGAGTGGACAATGAGGTGGATTGAGAACTGGCTGAATAGCAGATTCCCGAAGGTCATAATCAGTGACACAGGGATCAAGTTGGAGGCCTGTCCATAGTGGTGCCTCCCAAGGTTCCATCCTAGGCCCAGCATTGTTTGCCTTATCCATCAAGGACTTGGATGAAGGGGCAGAGGCCTCCTCAGCAATGTCACTGACAACACAAATCTGGGAGAAGTGGCCTATACCCAAGAGGGCTCTGCAGCCCTTCAGAGGGACCTTGACAGGCTGGAGAGATGGGCAGAGAGAAATCCCTTGAAATTCAGCAAAGGCAAATGCAGGGACCTGCATTTGGGGAGGAGCAACCCCAGGCACCAGCACAGGCTGGGGTGACCAGCTGGAAAGCAGCTCTGTGGAGAAGGACCTGGGGTTGCTGGTAAACCACAAGCTGCTCATGAGCCAGCAGTGTGCCGTGGGGGCCAAGAGGCCAGTGGGATCCTGGGGTGCATTAGGAACAGCATTGCCTTAGGTGCATTAGGAAGGTGCATTAGGAAGACCATTAAAATTTGAGGGAGGTGATTCTGCCCCTCTATTCAGCCACAGAGAGACAAGTCTGGAGTGCTGTGTCTAATTCTGGGGTCCTCAGTACAAGAGAAAAATGGAGCTACTGGAGCAATCCCAGCAGAAGGTAGCACGTTAGGGGACAGGAACACCTCACTTATGAGGAATGGCTGAGGGAGCTGGGACTGTTCAGCCTTGAGAAGAGATGACTGAGAGGGGACCTCATCATTGTCTGTAAGTATCTGAAGGGAGCAGCCAAGAGGATGGAGCCAGGCTTTCCATGGTGGTGCTGAGTAATAGGACAAGACGCAGTGGGCACAAAATGATGCACAGGAAGTTCCACCTGAACATGAGGAACTGAACACTAGAACAGATTGCCCAGAGAGGTTGTAGCATCTCCCTCACTGATATTCAGAGATATTCAGGACTGTCTGGGTGCAATCCTGTGCCATATGGTATAGGATGACCCTGCTTGAGCAGGGAGGCTGCAACAGATGACCCACTGTGGTCCTTTTCAGCCATACCTATTCTGTGATTCTGTGAGATTCTGTGAATGAAATTCAATTGCTGTTTTCACTTTTTTCCTTAGCATTTGGATGTTCTGAATTCTGTGGCTGCATTTAATTCTTGCAATGATACTGTTTTAAAATGTGGTAAACTGCTGTTCTAACCCCTCCTGAATGCAGTAAGAATGGAAAACCAAATCAATAGCTTCCCAGCTCTCTCTAAAGTAAGGTGAAATTGCATAAAGCCTCCTTCAGTGGCACAGGACACATTTAAGGGGAAAGACACACTTCCACAAATACAGAGGGGAGCATGAGTTCCTTAATGGTTCATGTCAGTGACTGACACAAATACTCATATTAAAATTGAAGACATGTCACATTAGCTCTTTTGTGACACAAAGTTTCATTATTAATTAAAAATTTAAAAAGCTCATCTATTTTATACTTGGGTTTTTGCTCAAAGGAGAAACAAGCTTCTTGAGAGAAAATGGCTCATGCACTAGAGGGTGACAATATCTAATTTCGATTCTTCTACAGCTCATATATCAAGTTTAATTGCAATAGAGCAGTAGTGAAGTTAATATTGTGCTTTTGACACTAGCAGTTCAAGGCATGGTACACATCCAGATATCTGTTTTGACCCTGTTTTCTGGTATATTTAATGGAACTTGTGCCAGGAAGCCTCTCTTTTTAGATGTCTGTCCCTTACTCATGGAGGAAAGTTTTAATTTTTTCTTGAAACCTGTGCTTGAATATGGTTTTGACACATGAATAAACTGAATCTTGTAAAATGATACCAAGAAACTAGAATTTTATTTTTTAACTTTACTGACACATACTACTACAACCAATTTATATAAGGTCCTAGTTCAGACAACCATGTAAAAATACTACCCAGCATTTTTGAAGACTTAGATCAGCAAATATCCCTATAAACACTGTGACCAGTGTAGGCTTTGTCAGGACTGTTCACGTGATGAGATTTAAAAGCTTCAGAGAACAGTGTGTGGTAAATTACCGAAAATCTTTATTTTTCTCAACTCAGTGTCCCTGTACCTATAGATGCATTGAAGTGAGTTCCAGTACTGATGCAGAAAGGAGGATATGAAGTAGTTATGAAGGAGCTGGGAATAAGATCACTGAGAAAAATTAACAGGGAGTCGTGTACAGGCACAGTTTGCCAGGCTCTGAAGGCTTCTCATCCCACCAGGGCTGGAGAGAGAAGCAGTACGAGGAGGCACGTGAGCAGTTTGTAATGAGATTGCAGCCAGAGCTTGTGGGAAAGCAGCAAAGGCTGATCAAGAGCCCTGTGCCCAGAGGCACAAGTAACAGAAAAGGGGAAGAGTACTGTCAGGATATCTTCACTGCAGAATGAGCCTTCACTACACTAATTCTGGTCTGCCTCCAGAGGGCTGAGCTCAATTTGCCTAGCTTGAACAAATAACACTGCGTACTTGTAGGGATTAATTTTATCTATTGCATGCATTGTAATAAAAGCCCCACTGGGCAGTTACATATCAAATTACAAAATGTGTAAGCAGTCTTATTCCTTTTTTCCCAACTTTCCTGCTTCTTGTAAAGCTAAAGATTAATTGCTATTTGAACTGCCTTGGGGGATGGGAAAAGAATTAAATGGCAAAAAATGATACACTGAAATGAAACTCATGATATGTCTATTTTTTTTTTGAAAAAGCGTGTATGTTGAGAGTTTCAATTGATTTTACTTAAAAACACAAAACCTTATCACACTTCCTATAAACAAGGTATTGTGACAACTCTTTCTACGTGTATCTTCTGTGCTGTTATTTACATCTCAAGCGTCATCTCAAACTGCTTACATTTTAGTGTAATTAAGTTTTAATCACACAATAAAAATGTTTTTTTGATTTTTTTTCCACCTTGAAATAGCTGTTCCTCTTGAATGAGAACCACAGTAATTTTTGCTAATTTTCAGTATGCTGCCTATTTTCTTTATCTTATTTTTTCTTTTCAGTTCTTACAAAGGGTCTTTGCCTGCAGCGATTTTCTTGTTTTCACCGGAACTATTAATGACCACTGCACATTTAATTTTCTTCTCCTGAATCTCTGAAATTTTTTCAATATTTCATTTTTTGCACATTAATGCATTAATGAGGACTTCAGGAGGTTTTTTTTGTTCATTTGGTTGTTTTCCCCTTAAAGAGTACTTTATTGTTTCATGTTCTATGATTCACTCATATTCTTATCTAAAATGTCAGGTGATATATTGCTCTTGCTTTGTCACTACCAGGGATTTTGTTTTACTGAAGGTTTTCCTTCCTGCCTACAGATCAGTAAATATGACTGGAACAATCCTCCTACAGATTCTAATATATTTTCACCTCATTTGAAGGTTAATGTACCAACTATTTTTACTTATTTTTTTCTTCTGAGTCCACTCCACTCCCTATTTCTTAGAATCATAGGTCTCAAGGAAGGCTTCAATAACATGACTAGTTCACTGTTCTATCTTTACAGTTTGTTTTTCTTTATGCTGTAAATAGAATTTCTGTAACTTCCTAATTTTTTTTTTTCTACCCAGTTGTCTATTAGATTTTATATTATTTTTCAAGAAAAAGATCACACTGAAATCATTCATCAGGCTGGGAAATACAGTAAAGTACTAGTTTGTCAACTGTCTTTCTGAGATCCTAAAACCCTACGGTTTTTATGTCCAAGATGCAA
Organism: Corvus kubaryi; assembly: GCF_017639235.1. Classification (NCBI taxonomy): domain Eukaryota; kingdom Metazoa; phylum Chordata; class Aves; order Passeriformes; family Corvidae; genus Corvus; species Corvus kubaryi. The sequence continues at coordinate 7,037,640 of NW_024581072.1, forward strand.
TAACTGTGAAGCTTGTTTCATTTTGCAGAAGTGTGCATATTTCTGCTTTATCATTATCTAGAACATTTTCAGTAAGCTTTTGGAGATAAAGCTGCAAACCTGTGGTTTGTATTGGTCAATATAAATTGGTAATTAGCTTTGCATTTTATCTCAGCCTTTCTCTGGCAGCTTCCCTGGTACTTGCCTAACTACTTGTGATCAAATTGAGTCTACACATCCAATAAACATCTCTACCTCTCTCCAGCTACTGCCACTCTACTGAAATTTGGGCTAGTCAAAATGTATGGGATTGTCTCTAGCTGCCCTTCAGCTAAGTCTTAGTAGGAGTTACTTCCAGTAAATGTTTCCCCTGAGCTTCAATAATCACATGTGCTTGTGCTCAGGGTATATGTTGATTGGGATCAGCAGCAGCCACTCTAACTTGCATGTTTTCTTTGAATAGATATTGACTGTGACAAATGGCTTTTGTGTCAAACCATGCTTCTTTTATGGGCGTTTGCTCTTTGTCCTGTGTCCTGGGTGTAGCTTTGTGACTGAAAATCAGATGATTTGAGAGCTCTCCTTGTTTCCAGATCCTTATGTGTTCTAGTTTGAGTGTTTTGCCATCTCTCTTGGTCCATCAGCCCTCTGTCCATTGTGAGACTAGACTTACTTCACTATGTTCTCCCTGACTCCGTGGAAATAATTATACATTTTGTTTGCTTGTTTATTTATAGTGACTATATAATTTATTCTTTCCTATCTGGTCTTCCTGAAGTAATTTTTGGAGCAATGACAGGAACAGTATTGCTTTTACAGATGGAGCAATTAACAGACATTTGTTTTCACCCAGGCCTGGTTAAACAAACCACCTTTCCCCATTTGAACTATACACTTCCCTAAACAAAATCTATTCTCTGTGTCAGGTTAAGTGGAAAATGATGCAACTCACCAACTTAATGCGCCAAGATGTGTTACAAGTGAATGAGTCTCTGCACTATAGTGGGAAGAGCTGGGCTGGGCAGAATGTGAAGTATAGCCTCATAGTCAAAAAATTCAGCAGGGCTTCCCAGAAGAGCTAGAAGATTACAAATTCCAGATAAGTGGTAAATTCAGGATGAGAAAGTTTGTGCGTTAAGCTGATCAGCTTCAAGTTTTTTACCACAAGTGTTGGTAGAAAAAGCACACATTCTGTGTTCTTTCCAGGAATGCCTAAAAAGCCCGTTAGCCAAAAGAAGCAACAGCTTTATTCAAAGTTGTGTTCGGTGGGTAAGTTAGGTCAATAGGTGTGTACTGAACATTCTTGAATACCACAGAATTAATCCAGCTGAGGTTTTTTCTAAATTTGAGTCTAAACAGAACAAAGCCTAACTTTTTACTTTTTAGGACATATCCTCTCTGAATAATGAAAGGGATTTTCTACCATGAGACTTTCTAAAATTGGTCTACTAAACTCACTTGTGATGCAGAATTTTTGTATTTTATTTCCAGCTCATTAAAGAAACAAAAAAATAGAAAAGTTTCAGTGTCTGGGTCAGTAGTGTGTGATGCTCACTCCATTAGAATAGCAATAAGCTGGACATGTCTGTCTGTTCTGTAGTGAGAGAACAGTTTTCCTGGTGCCATTAAAAAAATGTATTAGATAGTAAATGCTATCTAGGATACCAAATGCTCTCTTTTTGTCCTGATAGCAATTCAAGTATCCAGACATGGGCAGAGATTTGATCTTCCTTTGAGCCTATGATTCCTTGTAGATCCATTCCTAGAAAAAACAGTCTTCCAGTCTTTTTAGCTTGTGGTGCTGAAGGGTGGCCCCTGGAAGGAAAAACAGGCAGAGGCCATTAGCTGCATAGGGAAACCCTGCAAAGAAAAATTGCCTCATTATTTTCTTTCTCTCAGCTCAGATATCTTTGGGTAACTGTGGAAATGGGCCTCAACAGCAAAAATGTGAGAGGAATTCACCCGAGTACTTCTGATATCGGCAATAAAGCTGGCGAAGTGGTAAGAGGTGGACAGCTGATATAAGTGGTGGAATTGGCAGATAAGAGATTTCAATGCAAACATGTCAAATTCTAAATTTATATCTTACCTACATTAAAGCAAAAGATATAATCCTGAATGATCTCTTTGTCCAACCAGAACTAGGTGACACATTCATTATTTTAAAGAATTTCAATTATTTATTCTCTGAAAAGTTCCAGTTTCAGAGCCATTGTCAGAAATTATTTAGCGAAGAATTTTGCATAATGAACATTTAGAGCAGTAGTTGATATGGAAAGCAAAATTTTGGAATGAGAGAGGACATTTGTAGATAAATTACTCATCCCATTTCTTTATCTCTACCTGGTTATAAACCACTTAGCTATAACTTGAAGAATGTAATTTTTATTTATTTGGAGACCAATAACACTTGTACAGGGTGCAAATGCCATTGTAGCACAAAATGTGCAAAGTGACTTATCTACAGACACTTTGAGATTGTGGTTACTGGGTGAAACTGAGGACACAGCTTGTAGTCTAACATAATTATTCTATGTGCTTTTAAAAAATACATGTCGAATTTCCATGTAAACAGCACAATTGTATTTGTCAGCATTTCAAGTACTGAAATGTGACGTTCAGGTATATGTACACCCATATATTTGTCATACATGTATGCAAAACTTCTTAAGCTTTTTGGTTTTAAATTGTTTTCCAAAAAGCTAAGAAACAACACCATTGACTGGCAAACTTCTGAAACACCTTGGAGACAGATTTTTTAACCATTCACAGGATAGAAGACAAATTAATAGGCTGAATGGCATCTGAAGTTGTGGAACACAAAAGGCTCTTAGAAAAGAAAATCTGTTCTTGCTAGAAATTTGATAGGTTTGTGCATCTTTCTTATATTATCTGAGTAGATTTTCCATGTGCTGGAATTAAGAGCTCATGAGTTTTAACTGAAAATGCTCCTTCTTGACTTATAAATGCAAGGGTGTTTCAGGCAGTATATGACAGACAAGTCATAAGATACCTTGGGGTGACCTGAGAAATAACCAGTAAGAGTGTATTGTAAGGAGAAAAATTACTATAACTTGTCCATTTTGTATTCTTCTGAAAAATGAGTTAAATTCTTTTGTGATGGGATGGCCTAAAGGGCAAAGACAAATGTATACCTGTCACAGAAATGACTACTCTGCAGTGAATTACCTTTAGAGTTTACTTAATTAATGATTGCATCAAATCAGTTGGCTTTTCAAACCATTTTTTCTTGTCTAGTAAAAGACAAGTAAAAGATAACATCGAAAATACTTTTTGTTTTTTTAATAAATTCCTGAAACTCATAGCTGCATGAGCATAAAAAGAGCAAGAAAACCTTGTGCAGTACAAAAAAAATCCCAAAGCAACAAACCAAAGCTACATAGTCTCCTGTCATTACTGAGAAGCAAATGGAAAAAGACAGTATTCAGTATTTAATAAATTCTCCTAAAAGAGATAAAAAAATCACATGCCTGCAAGTTTTTGTTTCCCTAGTGCTGTAACCTATGTGTGATGGCAGAATATTTCTTTCAATTATATTCTAATCTAACTACACAGACTTACAAATGTTTTTCAAAATAGGGAAGATGTCACTATCAACCTGAAAATCAACAAGGAAGGATGATAACTGGAAAATCCTGATTCTGCTCACGTACCATCCATTTAGATATTTAATCAAGAAAAGCTCAGGTTGGAACTCCCAAGCTCAGACAATATTCTTCACAGTGTGTTATTGCATGCACTAAATAGCAATTCCCTACTTTACACAGGTCTGCAGAACAGTGTATCACCAATTTCCCAACTATTTTTTTTGTACACCTATTATTGTACAGCTACGAAGGTGCAGACAAGGTCAGTGCTACCTTTTGATCTGCTATAGGATATCTGGAAGCTGACACTCTCATGTAGATTGCAGTGGGTTTTGAACCAATTTAATCAACTCAGATTCCAGATTACTGATGGGAAGTCTCAGTGAACATTGTCGGAAGAAATAGCTGAAAGCATTGAGGACCTCTTCTTTTTTTCCCCTTTTCTTCTTTTTTCTTTTAATTATTTCATATTTACTACTTGAATTGCTCTAAAGTGTTCTACTGGATGAAAAATGCTAATTGGTTCTCAAATAGGGATTTGTGAAGATGTATTTTCAAGATTAGGCTGGGAAGACCAACATCATTCTACAACGACAAACTAGGAACCTGAAGAATATAGTCTCTTCTGTTTTTCAGAGAATAACACCAAAGGAACTTCTTGAAGTGAAGTGCAAGTGAGATAAATAAAACTGATGTCAATTTAAGGGCTAGAAATCAGTTATTACTTTTATATTGTTCCTGCATGTGAATTTAAAAAAAATAATCTGTTCTCTATTTTCGCATATTGGATACTTAGAAGTTAACTAGATCAAATTTTTTCTCGGCCTTTAAGCTTTACACAAGGTATTACAGAGAGAGAGGCTTTGTCTCAACATCTCATTGCTTGCTGGTTAACTTAGCTGAGTGTGGAGCACTCTTTGTGTCTGTCAAACTTGTATATGACTTTCTGAGAACAAAGAGGAAGAAGAGAAGGAACTGTGATTTAGGAACTTGCATCTGACAGCAGCACCAGTGGTCCTGAGCTGAGAAAGAGTTTTATGCAGGTGACAATTAAGATAGGTTTTTTCCCAGACTTACTGGTGCAGCCACATATGCAGCTCTTCCCAAGTTCAGGCAGCCTCAATCAGTCTGGCAGAAATAAGCCAGTGAAAAGGATTATGGTGGTTAGTATGACAGAGCAATGATGGGAGAATTTTTGTCAAGGGATTGTAGTCTTCTAACTGAGCTGTCATTAGAACAGCATATACTCCTTTGGCCCGGCTTAAAGTTTCTCTTGGAATGCACACCCTTTCTGCACTTTCTCTTCAAAGGCAAGAACAAATGATAGTCTACATCAGAGGCAGCAAGAACTATCTATTTTTTCTTTGCTGTGTGAAGCACTAAGACGGAAGCTTAGGGGTAGCAGAAGAAGAGTATATATCTCCATTGCTGTTCTTCCTCCTGTTTCATCTTTGCCTTAGTTTCCCTTAAATACTCTTTTTCCTTTGTTTAAAAGAAGTGGATTAAAAGAAGGCATTGCAAGCATCTTCCCTCTTGCTTCCCCTTATGATTTTGACCATATATTGCAGTTTCTTGTTAGGCTTCAGGCACTGTGAAATTGGTGTCCTCTAAAAGGTGTAATAAGGTAGTGTGTCTCTTCTTTCATCTTTTTTCCAGATACCTGCTTTTATTTTGGTGTAATGGAGAAAAGGTGTTTTTCCTGTAAGCTTGTAATTCGTTGTTTATTAGTCAACTTCTAATGCACACCTTGGAAGGCTTTCAGAAAGTTAATATAACTACTCTGTAACACAGCATCCACAATGTCCTTGTTCTGGTGAGTGCTCCATTAATCAGTTATAATGGGCTGATGACCCCAAGCTGATAAAACTTTGACCCTTGCATCTCAGAGAAGACAAACTTTAAGGCAGGCAGATGCACCTGTCACCATCTATTTTCACATAAGAAGGGAAATGCCCCCATGTCATTGTTATTATTTCTTCAGTTAGAGAGTTGAGGCCTCTGCTGGGGTGATAAAGCCACAGAACAACAGAAAACCAACATTCAAAAAGTAACCGAGACATGAAGGGAAACTAATAAACAAAATACAACAAAGGATAAGGGGAATGAGGGACAAAAGGAAGGAGAAAATGAGAGAAGGACAATAAAAAAGAGATGAAGAAAAGAAAAAAAGGAAAAAAGAAAGGAGAAGAAAAGAGAAGAAAAGGAGAAAAGAAATGCAAAGATTAGGAACTGAGGAACGGAGAAACTGAGCAACCAAATTCAGGTTTCTGTAATTACAGGTTAACAGCTACAACACAAATGTACCCAAGAAGTACTGCTTTATTTTGAATCCTGAGGACAAGAGTATTTCAAACCCATATTTAAAATAGTATCATATACCTCAGATGTATGCCAAGAGCCAGCAACATCCATCATTCACTAGAGGCAATTTTAAGTGTTGCCTCTAGGAAGACACAATGTTTTTTCTCTGTTCCAGCAGCTCCTGGGAAGACAAGGCGAAGAGAAGGGAACTGTTTTCTGTCAGTTTGTTTCACCCTGTTTTTTGACACTGTAGTAACTGTAAAATCAGTGCAAATAGACACATATACAAGTGAAGAAAGCTACAAAAACTATTCAGGTACCACTATAAGCCTTCTGTGGTTCAAGCATCTCAAGTTTCATCTGTGTCTTACAGGACTTTAGCTGTTTAACAGCTAAAGCAGGTAGCCAGGAATTTTGCCTACTAAGACTTTAATGGAGATAGGTGAATTACATTATGAATGTTCTATTGAAAATGAATTCACAGAAATGTTGGCTTTAACTAGAAATGATGTTAAGGTGACTTTTTCTACTGTACTTGCATTGAATGATTCTTTTTATTAACATAGTCCCTCCATCTTATTTTCTTACTGCAATAGGGTTTTTTAATGGTCTTATGTTACATAGATAATACCTTTTTTTTGTGGTTAGCACCAGGTGAATAACAAGTAATGTTTATCTGTTCTCTCTCTTTTCTCATTTCTCCATTGTTTCACCTCTTGCTTCTACTTTTGTTCTTTTTTTCTATTATCATCTTCTTTGCATCCCATCTGATTAGCTGTTTTATATTCTTAAAATATTCTTTATTTAATCTTTCTATCTCTCTTCTTATCGTTCTATACAGACTACTTGCTGTATAGATACTTGCTGTGCAATTTGTCACAAAATGCTGGCAGTGAGAGAAGTGAAAAAATCAAGTACAGATCTCCCTTTTAATTCTTCCAGTTACTCAGGCAAGATTTAGAAACCATGCATTTTAAGGCCAGATTTTCCTTCACTTTTTTGAGGTAGAAACAATTTGTATGTATGTATGTATGGGAATACATTAAGTATGGGAATGAAGTATAAAATAGTTTACAAATAGGATTGTTAATAATTTGTAGACTTCAGACCAGACCAAAATGCAGTTTTGGCATTTCCAAATCTATGGTATGGGACAGTTTAAAAAATCTTCCTTCTCCCAAGAAAGATTAACAGTTCAAGGCACTGTGTTAGTAGGCTGACAGCCTCATCCATTGGCTTTTGTGTCTTGAGACCTTTGGTTAAGCAAGACACATATGCAAGTTTGAAGGCCATCGCCTAAAAAGCAAAGATGAGAAGCTCACTGCTACCTTTGACTTCTTCAGGCAAAACATTGCCTAACAGAATTTGACTCTTACGGACACAGCAATGAAACATCTGGCTTGCAAAATATTAAGGGAGTAAATGCTACTTTGCTGACAAGGCACTGAAACAGATAATCTGGTTTGGCTTTTGGTCCAGAAATTCATGACTGTGATTGATATGTCCTTGTTTCAAGAGCTACATTCTACTTTTTGTCACTTAAATATTTTTAAGGACTTGTCAGATATTATCTGCCATTTATAGGGAACCAAGAAATTTATCAGATTTTTTTTCTTTGTAAGATTGCAAACAGCAAAGCTAAAATTTCAGTACCAATTCAAATACTGTGAATTTGGAGGCATGTAACTTGGAAATTTGGTAGGTTTCTGAATTACAAAATTATCTTAGTGAAATGAATATGTTTGTCTCTGATGGATTTGCTCATGGAATTCAGAAAAATATTAATGCTTGAAATAACTGAATTCAAGATTAAATAAAGGCTGATTTCACTAACTAATGTTATTGAGCAAAGACTGCAGGAAATTAGATTGACCTTCCATTGACCTCTTATTAAAATTGTAGGGAAGTAACCTTCATCTTACTGTTCATTTGATTTCTAACTAATGAGATTGGCCTTGGAGCTGGAACTGCCCTTTTGAGCAACTGTATTTGAAAATCATCCTTATGATATCTTTTGTTATTTCTGAAATCTAAAATGATACACACCCATCATTTACATTCTTAGAAAATATTATAGTATTATCTACAGCAATAAGCTCTTCAGCTACACCAGGAGTAATTCTTGTTGACCACAGGCTTTTTTATCTATCACAGGTTTAACTCTCTATCTGTGTACACGAGTTTGAAGTCAGAAGCAGGTGGTATTAGAGTTCGCAAGTTTATAGCTAAAAGCTAGAATGTGATAGTGTCTCACTATCAGATGTATTATTATTAATTCACCTTGGAAATTTCTACTACTGACAAATCTGAAATTAAATTTTCTGTTGTAATTCCACGAACTAGCAAGAGGTTTGGGGTAGGAAGAGAGGAACATGGGAAAGGACAGAGAGATGAATCTTCTTTGGGAATGTGTTTAACAGGATTCCCTAGAAACTGTTGTGGCAGGAAAAAGATGCCAACCATCGCAGCACAAGGACAATCCACAAGCAATCCACAAGTGGGCAGAAAAATCAATAAAAATTGAGAAGACCATGGGCTCAGACAAAAACCACCATACACAGGTGGAGCTGGAGATGAGAAGTGTCTCTACAGTTCTATGAGTAGCCCGAGAAAGCAACGTCTTGAGCATCTTCCAGTGCCAAAAATCCTAAGCTCAGCTGGAGCTGAAATGGGCAACGGAGGTCATCCAGATTGATTTTTTTAAGTAGCAAAGATAAGGAGCTATCTTATCTTAGGAAAAGGTGAGCTTGTGACTCACTGGAACAGCAGCCCTACTGAAAAGGAACTTCGAGGATACTCAGTGCCTTTTTCCCAGCCAAGAGCTGCCTTCCAGCACCCCAGTCTCTGAGCATCCTCACAGGCAGTTCTCATAGGAATGGGAGATCAAAGTAGAGAGCACTATGCAGACACACATAGATCCATGGGACCACAGAGAATACACCCAAAGACGATGAAAGAGGTGTCTGGTGTCACTGTGGGAATGCCTTCAAAATGTAGTGGCAATAGTTTACTTTTTACTGGGAAAAGATTCAATATTGCCTCATATTCAAGAAAAGGTTCCTGGTAACTACAAGTTTATCAGCCTCTCCTCAACCCCATTGAGGGAGGAAATGAAACAAATCCTCCTGAAAGCAATTTCCAAACCCAGGAAGATACTGTTAGGAGCAACCATGCTGGTTTTATCAAGGCCAAATCTTGCCTGACCAACTTGATTAATCAGAGATGAGATGACTGACTGTATTGATATAGGGGAACTGTTGATGTCATATATCCTTCACAAGGATATATGGTCTGTTACAGTTGGTAATGTTTTAGGAGGACTATGTCAGATGGATCTCCTCTAAGTAGCAGAAAAATCACTCCTGCTCTGGATAAGCCATGGATACACAGATGGAAGAAAACGTTCCAAAGATCATGCAATCTGCTAGGGAAGGAGCTACAGCATGAGATCAGAGCATGCAGAGGGCATGAGACAGTGCATGGGTCAGGATGGAGCAGCCAGCCAGGCTCAGAGAGGACTGAGCCACCACCTGAAAACTGCAGAGCTGTAGTGTTTTGTGGGATATGAAGCACACATTTCCTGTAGACTCTGAATATATTATATATCATATATGATATATAATATGATATATTTGAAGAGAAAATATATTCTAGGCATGACTTCTTAGGTAATTTGAATGGGATAGAAACAGGAAGTTTTTGCAGTCATCCTCAGTTTCCTCTTGTAGTTCACCATATAGGAATGCTCAAGGCAGAGCAAGCAGATTCTTCCTTGCTTCTACTGTCATATTCTGGTTCTGAAAAGCCAAGCATTAAAATGACCAGAGTCACTTTACTCTCTGTACCCAACAGAATGTCTTCACGGGGAATCCTAAAGGCCTTTGAAATCATTAAAGTTTCATTTGGATTGTGAAAATAAGTAAGCTGTGCTGGTTGTAACAGAATATGTTTGGCTTTAGTATCCGGGTGGATTTCTGCTGTCCTGGTCTAATATATGTGGGATTGCTGCAGCTTCCTATCACCAGTGAGGCAGTAATGAGACTGGTTCCAAATAGCAGACCCACATCTATGAATAAACCAGACAAGGTCAGCCATAAAATAAAGGACAGGTAGATTAGAGTACATTTATCAGCGTCCATGTAAATGTGAGCTGTATGGACAGCATGAACATGATCCTTGTCAAATCATAAATGTGATTTGAATTCTCAACTACTGTTTTCTGTGATTCAAAAATATAATTGGCCCAGCCAAAAAACACCCTAAAAACCAAAACAAGCAAACAAACCAACAAAAACCTTTGTAAATTGAGGGTGGCTAATTTAAACAGCAAGAATCCTCTTTAATTTCATAAATCTGCTCGTGGTTTTTGTTTGCCACTCACAACAGATACTGAACTGACAAAAAGAATTCCACTTAACATTTATTTACTAGTAAAATGAATAATCTCTTTAATTTTATAATGTTGTAAAGTATTCCTGGAATATATTGACAGATGGGAAATGAAAGAGAAAACGGCATATAGAAAACATATTTTCCCATGAAAGGAAACACAGCTTTACTTCAACACACTTTTTGGAGCGGGACAAATTTATTGCTTTCTTTTGTTCAGTCTCTCCTGGTAAGAATGGCCATAAGACCAATATTTAACAGTCCCAGGACCCTGAAACTAGAGAGGAAATCTGGAACAAGGAAGAGCTTTGTAAAGGTCAGGAAATTTTAGATAAGTGAGAGGCTCACAGATATGTGCTTGCTTAGGCTAAGGAAGAGATGACTCAGAGGAATTTTATGGGGGAAGTGAAGAAGATGGAGTCAGACTCTTCTCAGTGCCAGGAAAAGAGGTAATGTGCACAAGCTGAAAAGTAGAAAATCTTTTTAGAGTGATCAAACACTCACAGTTTGTCAAGAGAGATTCTGGAATCTCCACCCCTGGAAATACTCAAACTTGGACTGGACATTGGCCTGGGCAACCTGATCTTGGGGATCCTCCTCTAGGCACAGAGGATTGGACCATATGAATTTGAAAGGTGTCTTGACCATTCTGTGGCAGAATAACTGTTTTATACTATCGCAACTTTTAAACCTCTATTGCATTGCTGAAACACTTTCTTGGCAGATACGTGGCTAAAAATGACATCATAATCAACAGTTATAGTTGTATTTGTTTGGAATTTCTACCCTTGCTCACATGAAACAGAGTCGCAAATGAATTAAATTCATACTTCTAGTGTTATTTTTGTAATGGAAGTGGTAATGGAAAAAGACCATATGGTAGATCCACTTTTATTTCAGCTTGTACCAGTATGTTTTCTGCTCAAAATGCAAGTCCAGTTCATTCCATAAATCAGTAGCAGCTCTCAGTTTGGTCGTTCTTAAATTCATCCTGCACAGGTACTCTACAAGCTGTTTGTCCCTTTACTGGTACTGGAGAATATTAAAAATAAGAGGAAAAATTACATTGATAATTATTTTGTTGGCCATATAAAAAAATGATCCCCAAAGAACTGAAGATGTATAATCAATCTAACAGTTTATATATGTGAGACTACAATATTTTAATGGAGATGTGTATCAATGCAATTCATCTTGCATACATTATTTCTCTTTTGTTTTGCTTTCTTTTCAGAAATATTTTTTTCAGATAAAAGATAGCAATTACTCTTTCTGAACTGTTTATTCATATGGAAGAATATTTGCAACAAAAACTTCAGGAGAAAATAAAGTTTGATCTGTTCCCTCAAACTCACTGGAACAGGTTGCTCAGAGAGCGTCTGGTGTCTCCCTTCTTGGAGATATTCAAACACCTTCTGAACACTGTTCACTTCAGCAGGGGAGTTAGACAAGATGACCTCTAGAGGCAACGTCCAAATTCTAGCATTCCTTAAACAGGGAATAAATTGAATGTGATAAATTCCCACCATATTGTAAATTTGCAGATCACAAAGACTGTTCCAGAGAACACAGTAAAAATTTTGGTGATAAATCATAATTTCTCATAGGAATTACAAGGCCACTACTAGCTAAGGAATTTGTTCATATATATCATGCATATATATGTACACTCACATATATATTTACACACACACATATATATACACACAGACACACTTGTAAATACACACATATATATATCTATATATAATGTCTATATACAGACATTATATAAATGTCTATAAATATGACCATCTATAAATATGCCAATTAAAGTCATTATGTTCTTTGGCATTATCTAAGACATAACCAGCTGTAACCATCATGGCTGTTGGTTATGGATGAGTTTCATCGCACATGTGATTTTCTGTTCACTTGTTTTCTGTCCTTTGGCTTGCCATGTCCTTCTAGATGAATGGAAATGGAAGTTTACTGGGCAGAGGCACTAATCATTTCTGTAAAGTACCAGCCTAATAAAATCCAAATGCCTGTTAGGAGTCTCTATTAAAAAAAAAAAAAAAACAACAACAAAAGCAATCATCCTTTTGCAGTAAGAGATGTGGGTTTTTTCTAACATAATTTCAGTAGCCAGAGGAAACTTGACCTACTGGTCAGTAGAAGGAAAGTGAAGTTGTTAAGAAAAATGTGTTATGTGTATAACTCTGAAAAAGTTTACAAGAAGCCACAAAGAAAACAATTTTCTTACACAAAAAAATTTTTTCTTATTTATTTTCAATAACTTTTAATATTTTTGTGGTTTTTTGCCTTTTTTTTCCCCTGTTAAGACTCCTAGGCTTTTTTGATTAACACATTAATAGTGTTATGATATTTGAACATCTTTCTGGTAAGTGTAATACTTCTGTCTGGGTCATCATAAAGAAAATTGATGCTTCCTTCTTTTTAAGAAACCCTAAAATGTGCAACAGACTCTACAACATATTAAATCCAAGAAAAGGTAATTTGGCCTATAGGCTCTCATATGACTAACCTCTTAAAATCTGGAGAACAGGAATTTCATCTGTAAAGGAAATCTACCTTTTTAACAAATTCCGTCCCAAGTCATACAATGATGCCCTTAAGTACATTGGTGTGAAGGTTTGAAGATAATTACATGCTTTAGGCTTATTCTGAGTTAGGAATAAGGAAATACTTTGAGTGAAAGTTCTGAGACTCTGAATTCCATAAGCCAAAGTGCAGTGGAAAAAGCATGACCCTTTTAGAATCTTAGACTATCCTGATCTGGAAGGGGCCCAAAATGGTCATTGAAGTCCATCATGCTCAAGAGTCACTCCATGTGTCTGAGAGCATTGTCCAAATGCTTCTTGAACTCTTTCAAGTTGGTGCCATGACCACTTCCCTGGGGAGCCTGTTCCAGTTCTCAACCACCCTCTGGTGAAGAACTTTTCCCTACTATCCAACGTAAACCTCTCCTGACAGAGATTTATGCCATTTACTCAAGTCCTGTCACTGCTCAGCACAGAGAAGAGATCAGTGCCTGCCCCTCCTCTTCCCCTCACAAGGAAGTTGTAACTGCAGTGAGGTCTCCCCTCAGTCTCCTCCAGGATGAACAGACCAAGTGACCTCAGCCACTCCTCATATGGCTTCCCATCTAGACACTTCAGCATTTTTTTAGCCCTCCTTTGGAGACTCTCTAATAACTTATTGTATTTTTATACTGTGGCACCCAAAACTGCCCCCAGCACTCGAGGTGAGGCCGCCCCAGTGCAGAGCAGAGCGGGACAATCCCCTCCCTTGCCTGGCTGGTGATGCTGTGCCTGATGCACCCCAGGACATGGGTGGCCCCCTGGCCAATTAGGACAAAATTAGAACAATAGCGCAAAGGAAAAACGATGTGTTGAGTTTTCCATGGTCCGCTTTTTGATCTCAGAGGAGTCCAATTGTTTAATCTTTGACCACTGCAGATTGACCACTGGACACCAAAGTAAAGATGATGAAGAAGTAATGCCCCACAATAAGGCAAGGAAGCATTTTAAACCAAGAGATAGATTTTGTTTACAGTGAATGACAACCTATATAACCTACATTGTCTTGCAGTTCCAATTCTCTGAAATGGCAACAAAACTTCCCTATTTCTCATGGAAAAATTATTAATAAAGATAAAAGCTGTTAATTTAAGTTAATTCAAATAACTTTGATGAATGTCTGTATTGCTTTAAAGATATTGTTAACTTTAAGAGAGAAAAAATTGATTAAATTTAATACTGTTTACTTTAAAACAGGTGACAAAGCCAGAAAGAATTCCAAAACCAATATATTTATGAAAATGACAATTGTGTAGTTGGATTTTTTAAAAAAGTGTTTGTTTCTTATATTGACAATTTTAAACTTTTCCAGTTCTTATTGACCACAATTGAATATGAAATCAGTACTTTTAAGCTTTTTTCATAAAGCTTACTTTCTTAATTACTGTTATATTTTTAAAAGTTTAAAAAAGCAAGTTCAGAAAATTGAGGTTTACCCTGTACTTAAAACATGTGGAAAAAGAAAGGAAAAGAAAGAAAAAGAAAAGAGAAGAGATCTGTATTTTGCCAAACTCGGGCAGAAATATTAAAAAAAAAAAACAGATTTGTTTGCAATCCCTGTAAAAGATATCTCTTCCCTAATAATTTAATGTTATTTAATTCCTTGTTAGTAAGACTATTGCTGTAATGAAATTCAACTAATAATTCATTGTACCTGCAATTCCTGTTTAAAATATTCTTTTCTTGTAAAGTTTTTCTTCTTGTTCTTCAGGCCAGGATGGAGAAAAGTAATTGTAACCATTCCTCCATTGCATTTACCACTATCAGAATTCCCTTTCCTGGGTCTCTACAGGCTTTTGGCCTTTTAGTTGTACGTAAATTTCTTGGCTATCTATGCAAAGCTTTCTCCTTACTTACTTTATTCCATGTGTTACACATCGTAAATGGTACATATGAAGTAAAACACTTTCAACATTCTAGCAGCATTTTATTAACAATTTTGACCAGACCAGAAAAGGTCTTAGGCCAAGATAGAAAAGTAGAGCTGTGCCTCAGTTTAGTGTGGGTACCTCCTTCAATTTAAACTGCTAGTTAGACCTGTTTATAAGCAAACATTATTTCCACAACGTTTCCTCTTCTACATGTGCAAAATGCATATTATCTGTACACTCATATGCCTTAAAACTGCCTAAAGCTGTTTTTCTCCTGAATGTTTGGAGAAGATAATTAGCTGAGAAATACTGGCAATGGAAGGAAAAGTGTAGTACACAGTGACAAGAAAATATTGAATTTTTATACTCATTAACTCTGATTGCTAAACAATTATATCTTTATGACATACTGTGCCAAGCAACATAAATCTGTAACAATAATTATTAATTATGCATAGGAATGGATAATAAACTCTTCAATCCAGAGGTACTCCTAGTATGTCACGTATCACACCCTGGACTGTATCAAAGAACTGGACAAGTGATTCCATTTAAGAAAAATTGCTTTGTGTGTGTCTGTGTTTCTTGTTTTGATAAATACTGTAAAGAGTGATATAGCACAAATAAAATTATCTCTATGTATTCATCAAGATTTCTGGTGGAAATGGATTTTGAGACAAATAGCATACTTTTCTAGTCCATGAATGGTAATTATAATAAAAGAAAAAATTTTAAAAACCCAGCAAAACCCCATCAGTTTCCTACAACCTCCACACTACAGTTTCCTACCACCTTTTTTACACATATTAAATCTGTTAACTGCATTTCACCAACTGAAAACAGAATGACTGAGTGGATAGAAAGGTTGCCTCTACCACTGCATTTTGTTGAAAGTAGTATTCAAGGTCAGTGAATAGTATTAACTCTGCTTTGGGATAGTATAGCAAATATGTTTTAAATCAATATAAAAAATTAACTTCTTTAAAAGAAGTTTGCAACTTTGAGTACCTCTAACTGCACTACAAATAATAGTCATGTAACATATAGAAGTAATAGAGAATTTTTACCTTACAGTTCATACTTCCCTAAAATACCAGTTATTTTTAAAGCTTTTAAATATGTTTTAGCAATACTTTTTAAATAACACACATATAAGTAATAAATCCAGTCATCTATTAAATACTAACAAAGTATTGATTTTCTGTGGATTATTTTTTAGATTTTTTCCATTGTAATCTGAGCTTCAAAAATTTTTTTTCTGTTGTTTACTGCCTCCCAGAGTGGGGGATCACAATCCTACTGGGTCTCAGAGTGTAAAATGTACTGCTTCATAAATTATTGACTAGTATTAATAATCAGATGAGAGCTGGGAAGAAAATGAATTACATACTTTGAACCTATAGGTTGGGAAAACACTGCTATACTTGTCTTCCACCTAGGGACTTTGATCATTATCTTTCTGTGTCTGCTAAGATCAATTTCCCATTGAAGAAAAGGAACATTTGTTTTAATTAAGGGTGCAAAATTTGGTTGTTTCAGTGCAAATCTGAATGTTTCAAAGTTTGGGTTTTGATCCCATTTGTGAAACTTTTATGCCTTGATGTAAGAAACATTGAAAATACTTGGATGATATAGGTAAACGTATAATATATAGGATAGAAATACCATCATGGTCACTCATGTGAAGGGTGTTGAGTGGCATAAACTAATAGATAATAGTTCAGCTATAAATTTTAAATGGAAGGGCCCATTGTCTTTTTGAAGGGAAAATAAACTGATGCGTAAAGATGTTGGGGTCATACGTTTATATTGTTGAAACCAAACTTTAACGGTCAAAGTTTTAAAGGGTTTTTTAGGAAGCCAGAGTTTGGTTGACTTCTCCTGTTTACTTATTGACCATCATTGGAAGGTAAGCATCAGTGTGTTAAACGAGACTTTTTCAAGTCTCCTTTATCTTTGTGAAACTAAACTCCATTCAAATTCTTGGCTATGTATCTGTATCACTCAGCTGTTTTGTTTAGAACCAGAAGTAGACACAGATGTGCACTGCTTTAATGAGATTGCAAGCCGGTCTGCCATGATATTCTGCTTCATCCTTTTATGGTAATTCCTTTATCAAATTGGATAAAATAGATTTAAAACAGATTATTTGACTGCATAACTCCAGCAAAGTAGTTAACATTATAAATGGAATTTAGAGCTTCATAGTTGATAGCACCAAATATTGAATAAACAAAATTTGGATTACAAAAAATATCACATATCTGGTGCAGTGAAAGAATCGGAAGAGGATAGAGGGAAGAGAATTATTATATTGCTGGGTCTAAATAGGTGTTTCCTGTGTTGGTTCAAAGGTATTTTCTGTCCTTGATGACTGGGTCTTTCCCTGCTATGGTAAAGCACTTGCTGAAATCCAGTGGGCGGTATCATCTCATTTTTTCTTTTCCTATGAGGCATATGAAGTTGGTGCACAGATCATTTTAGCAGGGCTCTGCTGACATCATTGGAGAGGCTATTTCCTACAGAACACCATCTACTTTGCTTAGCTTATGGTGAGAACTATCTAGTAAGGCTAACATAAATCTGCTTTTACTCGTCATACAGCATTTTCTTCGTTATATTTATTCCTATGAGCTGAGCTTTGAAGAAGACACACAGATCATTGTATGTACTTTAGGGAGAAGTCTGCACCACTATGAATAAAAATCAACTTTTTTGCAGTTCTGGATGTAGTGCTCCTGTTGTGACTCCATCAATTTTACAAAGGAAATGAGCAACACTTAGGAACATATAGGAACCAAAAACCAAAAGCTGGAATGAGTTGTGAGAAGTCCTTTGGGTTTTACTAAGTGAAATATGAAAAGAGTTTTGCATGTTATAAATTGTTGCAATAGAAACAATGTCAGCTGGAGTTTTGTGACTATATATTTATGCTTTCTCATTACAGCAAGCTCCTCCAAAATATCTGAAAATATTAAGGATAAAATCCGTGGAGGTACTCTAGCTGCAAGTTTGCATTTAAACTGGAAGCACCTTTATTTTTATGAAATCTCACATTTATTTTAACAATAATGCTAAACCAAAGTAAATTATTCTGTATTAGACCCTCAGGAAAAAAGAAGAGGACAGAGTGAGTGACACTGTGACTTCATTCAGGTTATGACATAGAGCAAGTGCTACAATCCTGTATTGGAGAGGGTTATGTTCTGAATGGGAAGATACCAAATCTTTATGAATCTTGAAAGAGGTAAAAAAAAAAATTCCAGTATTCTGTCTGCAATATTGACTATGAAATATAATTTTCAGCAATGACGGTGTCATTTTGTTGTCTTTGGTTACTCATTTAGGTACTAAGCATAAGCAGTTTTTTTTAACTCTGCAGTTTTTCATGAAGTAGTAGAAGAAAATTTTGAGGAAACTTTGTGTGGATTAACTTATTTGTCAGATAATATTGTTCTTCAGCTCTGAGAAGAGCATCTCTGTGTTATTTTCTGCCAGAGTTAGATAGCTCTGTGTGTAGCTCACTTTGCCAAAAGAAATGGCAAGGTGAGAAAAAATCTTTCCTTATTTTCCAAGACCAAAAGGCAGCTCCGTTTTCCTTGTTCTCAGTATCTTCCTCTCCTGTGTTGGGGTTTTAGTTTAGTCTTAGTTTTTTCCTGTTAAAGGAATTTTCTCCCATATGCATGTTGCTAGGGGACAAATAGCTGTACTTAAGAAAGACAAAAAAGGGAGTGGGGCGGGCCTGGCTACTCCTTTGTCTACACCTGGGTGTGGGGTCAGTTCGCTCTGAGCGTCCGGAGAGAGAAGCTGCAGAGAAAGGAGCTGCTGCTTCTTTCTTTTTGGCCGTTCTTTCTTCCTGCTGGAAACAACGCCGGGACCCCAAAAGCTGCTTTCCCTGCCCTGCTGGAGACCGAGCTGTGGCTGCCCTGCCCCGCTGCTGCTTCGAGCTTTTGCTACGCTGTAGCCCTGCTCGCCCTGCCTGCCTGGGCCTCCGTGGGTTTTTCCCATCTGGATACATCTCGCCTGCCACCCGGGATTTGCGTTCGTCCCTGCCACTCCAGCCTGCCGTTCTAGCCTGCCGCTCTAGCCTGCCGTTCCAGCCTGCTGTTCCAGCCTGCTGTTCCTGAGAGCCCGGGATCAGCTGCCCAGGGGTTTGTGAAGCCTTTGTCCCATCCCTTCCCAGGATCCCAGGGCACCGGTGCCGCGTGCTCCCCGAGCTCGCTCCGGAGCGCCCCCTGCAGCCGCGGGGGAACCATCGCACCTGCCCTGCTCACCGGGAGCCGCCAGCGCCCCTGCCGGCTGCGAGCGGAACTGCACCCGAGGGGAAAGGGCCCGGCAGCCGAGAAGGCTGGGACTGGGTTTGTGATTGTTTGCTGTTACTGCTATAGTTATTGCTGTTTGTTTGACTGGTTATATACATATATATAGAGAGAGAGTAAAGAACTGTTATTCCTATTTCCCACATCTTTGCCTAAAGGCCCTTGATTTCAAAATATAATAACTTGGAGGGAAAAGGGGTTATATCTGCCACTTCAAGGGGGGCCTCTGCCTTCCTTAGCAGACACCTGTCTTTCAAAACCGAGACATCCTGTCAGTCTATGAAGGGAAGGAGGAGTTGCACTTTTCATTGACTTTTTCAAAGGAACAGGCAAATGGGCAGGTGAACAAGAGTAATTAAGACAAGTATCTTAGCTCTGATGTTAGGGAAGTGTTTTCAGTTAGGAGTTGGTGAGATATCACCTACCTCTTAGCTGTTTGACTTCTTTCTCTCTTGTGTGTGTTTGCTTTACTGAAGAACTTTATTAGTTTATTTTGTTCTCTAGCATAGTAAAGGCATGTAAAATTTAAGTACTAACTAAGACACAGATATGTAAACCAAGGTGAAGATAAAGCCATCTGTGAAAGATGAAGTTCTAGGACTACTTGTGGAATAAAAGTCTCAGGCTATAGTGTGATACACTTGTTTTTCCCCATTATAGTATCTGATATAGATATTACTTTGTCTACTTCACAAAAAGTTGTGTAAAGCACAAGTATATACTGTCAAGTCAATCTTCTTGCCATTAGTATTTCTGTGCTTTTTTTCTCTTCTTTCTCAATTTTGTGCTTTTCTCTTCCTCCTACAGTTACTAGCACCATGTTGAGTGACTTACATTAAGGGTACTACTTATTCCTAGAGCTAGTTCCAAGTAACCTGGTGCACAGTTCTGGGAAAGACTAATCTACTTCAGTACAAATAGTTTTAAGAACATAGAGGTAGTAGGTATATTGTCTTGGCATAAATTTTCTCTATTTAAAGATGAATGATGGGGTTTTTTGAAGGCATAGAGCAAATAACATACATTGCAGGTACTTAAGGAGAGACTGCTGTTATGCATAAACCCTGCAGAATTGAAACAATTTAAATACCAAAAAGCTGTTGAATTAGAGAGCAGTTGCCCTTCCATGGCAGTGGCTACAGAAGTTGAAGTGATACTTGAACATAAGTTTTGTCACAGGTCAATTTGTAAAGACTGGTTTGAAAATAAGGAAAGAAACCTTCAACAAGGCAAGGGAAGGCTCCATAAATAGTGAACTTTCACAGTAGTCTGTTAATGCAGCCTCTGCTTACAATTTCAGTCAATTTATGTTGGACTCAGGATGGATGCATTGCTCCTGCTGGTTGGTATTTTATGTTGATGGATCTGTTAGTTAAAATACACAGCCCACAAAGTCCAAGCAAATTTTTCAGCTGTCATCAATGAGATTTTTACAAGATCCAGACGGAATTTTTCTTACTTGTAATTTGTTGTAGTGCCTACCTGTCTATACTTATTGGTGAGATAATCTGGCTAATAGCAGAGGTTGAGG
The DNA here is from genome assembly GCF_017639235.1 of Corvus kubaryi. Taxonomy (NCBI): domain Eukaryota; kingdom Metazoa; phylum Chordata; class Aves; order Passeriformes; family Corvidae; genus Corvus; species Corvus kubaryi. The sequence continues at coordinate 7,058,220 of NW_024581072.1, forward strand.
ATCAGTTTGCTGAAATGTTTGTTAGTCAACTCAGTTGCTTCTTTGATTTTGATGGCTCTGAAGATGGATTGATCAGCCAGTGAGGTGTTATGTTGGGAAAAAAAAAATTAAATATAGTACTGTGAAATGCTTTATGTCTATTTATGGAAATGGTTGTTTTTCAAATCATGGATTTTTGAGGCTACTCAGAAACCAAGATAAATGTAGTAAACCCCAAAAGAAATTTTTTAGTAGACTGCTTGTGGCTGAAGTAACGAAGATATTTCTAGGTTACCATATTATTTACTACATTAGGTGTATCTTACAACAGGCTGATCACTCATAGAAAAACAATAAAGCAAGAAATGTGAAAGATATATCTTGCTTCATTGAAAAGTTCTTAGAATAAATTTTCCTTGACTTAACATAAACTGTTCTTGTTAAGGTTATCGCTTACTTGTTGATATTAGGAATAAAACACACTTCAGAAATAGCTCAGTAGAGCTGTCTGCTTGTTTGTATTCCAGACAGGACCAAACTGGTACCCACTACCAAATTCTAGCCATAAGGCTGCATGTTCTGTAACCCTGCCAGTACCCCACAAACACATTTTATATTCTGTGATAAAAATTGCATCTGCACTGCAGGCAGAGTTAGGGTGGAGCAGGTGGAGGAGACTAAATAGTGCTATTCCCAGCTGCTATCAGGCATCACAGGAGCTATCAGCCTAACAAAGACCTCTCCACAAGCATGAGTAAGCCCATGGGTAGTGGCAGGAGGAGGCACCCCAATAACCCAGCCAAGGGAATGAGCTTCTGTCTCAGTCTCCCTAGGCTCTCCTAGGATTGCTCCAGACCCATGGCAAGGGGACATTTACTCCAGGCCAATCACCAGCAGTAACACTTTCAGGTGACTTCCAGAGTGTCACTGGCAGGGTCAGGGTCAGGGTCATGTTGTGAGATACATGGGAAGAGCATTTCAGAATTGCACAGGGTTGATCATGGGACAGTTTTGAGAGAAACCAAAGCAGGGGACAGAGAGGTTTCCATATTCTCTGTGGAGGAAGAAACATGGGAAAACAGAAGGGGGAAGGGGTTAAAATGGTCAGGCTCTGTGTGGACAGTATTTGCCAGTGTTTACATGTATATACATATATCTGTATATGTTCACTTCTACAGATCTCTATCCTCCTCAACAAGAGAGAGGAGTAGGATGAGGCCACTTGTGCTGTTTGTCTTCATGAGAGTATTACATGTGTCAGCCTGTGCTGAATTGTCTGGTCAGCAATGTATACATGTGCATATGTGGTATAAACAGGTATTTGTGTGCATTTGTCCACTGGTAAGTGTGTGGTCAGCCAGCTACTAGCTGGACCTGTGGTCAGGGTTGTGGCAGCTTCATGTCTGTTGGGCTGCTGGATTTGGCCTCCTCCTGCTGCTGTCATCTGATATCACTGAAGACAACAGCTTAGACAAAATTGAATAGTAAGCGAGTTTTCCCTTTGCCAAACAGCATGCTTCTGTATTTGAAGTGTAAAGAGCTGATGTCCATCTCAAATAGTAGGAAATAACTTGGTGAACCTCTATACTCAAAGAAGCTTCTGTTTTATGCATCTGGGACAGATTACACATCAGGTTTTATAGAAAAAAGTTTTATTAGAAGTATTCATACTGTAAAAATGTTTAATAACTGTGGGACTCATTGTGCTTTACTGTGATGCCCCATTTACCTCCCAAATTTTGTTTTACATAGTTTTAATAATAGTTAATGTTAGGAACAAGGAGTTGCCTCTCCCACTGTTTCACCAATAGCAATAACTCCACTATGGGAGGGATAGAAATATTTTTCTGTTTGCCATATATGTTTTAAAGCCCTCAGACTGCTATTACAAATGCAGGACTCAGTGACTCGGCACCAGGTTCCAGGCAGCTGGATCTCTGAAAAGCAAATACTGCTTCAGGATTTAATGCTTTAATTTTCAGACCTTTTTTTTTACACACCTTTTCTGATTACATTCAGCTGTGGTTTAACCCCAGTGAGTCCCACACGCTCAGTGGAATGGGGAAGAGTATCAGAAGGGTAAAAGTCCGAAACACCCTGGGCTGGCGTAAAGGCAGTTTAAGAGGTAAAGCAAAAGCTGAAACATGAGAAAAATAAATCTAAGAATTAATCTCACTGCTTCCCAGGAGCAGGAAGGTGTATTACACCAAATGATTACTTGGGAAGACAAATACCATCATGACTCCAAACATCATCCCCCTTTCATCCTTCTTTCCCCAGGTTCCTGTGCAAAGCATGACACCACGTGGAATGGGATATCCCTTGGGCCAGTTGAGGTCAGCTGTCCTGCCTCTGCCCCCTCTCAACTCCTTGTTGGTGCAGTGGGGTGAGGAGTAGCAAAGGCCTTGGCTCTCTGTAATCAATCCCTGTGTTATCAACTCGGTTTCCAGGAAAAATCCAAAACACAGCCTGATAATAGCCACTCTGAGGACAATTAACTCCAAACCAGCCAAAGCCAGCACATCACTCTAGGTCTTTTTTTGCCAATAAGCAGATGTTTCCTTAAAAGTTTGCCCTGAAACTGAGGTTTTGGTGTAAGAGCAGTGACCTATAACAAACCAAGATCTATATACACTTTGATTTTAGTATAAAGTTATTGTCAGGCAAGTTAACATTGTATTAAACTTGCAGAAATATCTATTTGTTAGCTCAAATCTCAAGTAAGCGTTCATATTTATTTTTAATTTATTTTTTGAAAACTCTACTCAGATAATCATTCAGAAGAAATGACTGAATATCTTTAACATTTTCTCTGGGAGGAAAAATAGGGAGGAAGCTATTTCACATTCAGCTTGCTGTCAGTTTTGCTCTTTCTTCATCTGAATCTGCCACAACAGCCTACTCATCCAAATATATGTTTGAAGCATCATGTTTGCACAAACCTGTTTATGGTCTCGTAAATAAATATCTTTTAAACCAGTAAAGTTAACAGACATTAAAAAAATGACCAGCTTTTTATGTAGCTAAAGGTGCTAATAAAATTGTTTTCCACAATTATTGTAAAGTATCTGTACTTCAAAATTACTAGGAAAGGCAAATCAAACAAAGAAATTGATATATCTTCTCATCTATTTCTAACAGTAAGCCTTCGCTAGTCCAGGAATACAAGCAGAAACCTTGGAAAGCTGCTTTCATTTTGCTCATGTTTGACAGTAAAAGCTTTAAAATTGAAATTTATTATCTAAAAGGCAGGAAAGCAAACAAAAATGTTGTCTTTTTCTGCCAAGAAATAAGTTCAGTGGTCTCCAGTGAAGTAGAACTTGATGTGAAAAATCCAGGAAGAAGAAAGAATTGTATGTATCTGCATTTGGTTTTATCAGATTAGGTGATATGCAACACAGCTCGTTGAATAACTGTGGCTGTTTGCCACAGGAGGGAAAAGAACAAAAGAAAAAGTTGATTTTTAGATTTTATTTTATTCACAATTACAAAAATTCTGAAATCTTTGGGCACAGGCTTAACTGAAAATATTTCCAATTTTAATTTAAAGGGCATATAAATACACTTTTAAGCATATACTTATCTCCCTCTTGAAAGTTTTCATGAAAGAGAATAGAAAAATAAGGTAGGAAAACCTGAATGAAGTATATAAAGGTAAATTTTAGATTCGGTAGGTGCAATAACAGATTAAAGTATGGGTACTGTGTATACACAGTATGAGTACAGTTTGTGTGTGAGAACATCTGAAGGTTTATTTGACCTTCAGTGCCTTAAATTACTTTTTGCTAGGTTCCAGAGTGTGGAGGGTAGTTTTCTTCAGAAAGAATACTCCAGTTGGTACAAACCCCATTTATTTGTGTAATATCATTGCTTTTCTAACTGAATACTTTTTAGGGGTTTGGATCTTTTTTCCTCTCTCTCTTTAGTTTGCTCTGCACATGCTGACAGAGGTCTGAGTCAACCACTGCTTTGGATGATTAATGAAGATCACCCTTTATCATTTCCCACACTTGGGTCTGCCCCCAGGTTTAAGTGGTTTTGAACTAAATTAAATAAACCACTCCCTTATTTGAGTTAAATGAAACTATTTAAAGCTTTGGAATAGAGAAAGCACAAAGTGAAGAACAAAAAAAATAACAAAACAAACCAGAAATAGATGTTTATTTGACTCTCTTCATTTTTGCATGGTGTCCTTGCATGTAGTTCTTACATCCAGTCTTCATTTTAGTAAAATCAGTTATTCTTTTCTGAGGCTCAAAAACCTCTATACTCTGTTATGGTCCTTCTATATCATTTTTTTTCTTCCTTTGAGGTAGGGCTGTCTGTTCCAGCATGAGTTGTAGGCTCTGGAACTGCACTCTCTTGCCCACAGGATGCAGTGGGTTTTGTGATCCTTGTTCCCAGAGCCAGCTGATTTGCTCACCATACCTGACTTAAGTCTACTCTCTTCATGCCATTTGGCCTCTCTTATGCTTGTAAGGAAACACAACACAGTGGGGAATATTTTTTTTGTAAAAGGAAACACTGTTGGTAAGTAAGACATTTACTAAAAAAGAGAACTTTCATTTTAAGGCACTTTATTTTATTTCACATTTATTGCTTCAATCTCCCGTATCTTTTTGTTGGTGATGCATCTCAGCCTTGTAAGATGAGAACATTTCACTAATTGGCACTATGAGCAGAAATGTAAATGCTGAACAGATGCATCTCAGCTAATTTTTAAAGTACTTGACCAGTAACCTCCCTCTATTTTGGTGCTCCTGTTTTTATTGTTGTCTATTCTTCGGTTCCTTTAGCCATCTTATGTTATTCTTAGCCATCTCCTGAGTAGTATCCTGCTTTGCTAACATCCAGGTTTACCCAACATTTCCTGTTTGGTTTCTATCATTTACAACATTGTTCATAATACTTCACTAATGTCTTGAATTTAGACTAGAACGTTTGTGCCCAAGTTAAACATAATGTCACCAAAAATAGCATGTTTTTTAAATCTGGTTTAGGCAATCTCATGACTTTTTTCTCCTGTTTCCATGGGGCTGGAGTGTGGAGAAGGAGAGAGGAAAAATAGACAAGAAGGGATCTAAATGAAATGATACCACCAAACAGTATTTTCTTTAAGAAAACACTTAACTTGAACATGATAAACAATGAGTTTCAGCAGAAGATCTAAGCAAATGGTTCTTCCATTATAATTAAGGAAAATGAAAATTACAATTTCAGTGCTTCATTAATTTTCTCTAGATCTTTCAGATTCAAACAGAGATCTGGGTCTTATCTTTTTATGTAAAATATCAGAATGTTGGATTTTTTTGCTCTATTTGAATTTCAGCTACTTTGACTAATTATGACAGAGCAAGGTCATACATCTCTGTAAATAACGAGTGACAAAATGTAATTTTTTAGATAGTCATATATACTTGCTTAATATAAAAGTATTCCCAAGATCCAATTAAATTATGTTAAGTTATTCATTGTAATTATGTTTCATTTCAGGACCTACAATTACAGGAGCTAATACTGATTAAGTTTCATTTATACAATTTAGAAAAGAGCTCAGCAGCTCTGATATAACAATGCAACCTCTCTACACGACATTACAGTGCTAAGAACAAATGTTAATCCTCAGAGATAGGAAACTGCTCAGCAGTGGCTACAGGTATTGATTGCTTATAATTGCAAACCGCATATGGAGTCTAATGCTGTGACAAGTAAAGCTTCAAATTCCCCCTGTAACATTTAAATAACTCTAACAAGAAATTAGCTTGATTTGTTTTGTTTTTTTGGATGGTGCAAGGATGTCCCTAATTTCTGTTTTCAAAACCATTCTCTGCCTAGAAGTCTGAAGTTGTCCATAATGAGATCTTTCTTCCTCAGTCTTCCAAAAGAAAATGTCATAAAATTAGTTATGGACACCATCTGAAGTTATCTGTGGAGCAGTATCAATTTTTACCTAAGGAAATCAGTGAGACTGGAGCATGACTCATCTGGTGGAAAAGCTGAGGACTTCAGGCAGACCAGTGTATTGCAAACAGCAGGCTATTGTAACCAGATTTCACTACATTTTAAATGTGAATAAGGTAATAATTAGCTGTACCACTACTCTGCATTTCATTTGAGAGCAACAATAATACAGCTGTGGATCTTGAACAAAATTAGACTACAGTAGCTTCAATTTATTCAAAGACAGCCAGAAATGCAGTGCTGCTAAAGATAATAATAATAATGTAACTTCTTTCCCAGGAGCTCTTTTCTCAATAAAATGTAGCACGTGGATTACACTGTTCTATTATAGTTAAATGGCTGAAATGAATTAATAGGCTTCAAATATGTGGAAAAGTTGAGGAAAGAATAAAATAAGTAAAATATGGGCCCTGGAGCAATTACCTGAACTATACACAATATTCCTACATGTATTATAAAAAATGGGGTGTAGTAAGGGAATAGAATGGAGCTACCATGGCCTCCTCAGCTACCCTCAGCTATCTTGTGTCTCCTCTAACCACTTTCATCAAACAACTATGGCTTACACCAAGTGTAGCTGAGGGAAAGTCTACTGCCTCAATATAACCTGCCTGGTGTCTTGCCCTATGCTCTTACATAAGCATCAAAACAAAGGTGATTATTTCCTCTACTTTCAAGCTCTTGAACATACTAAGGGAGGAGTGTTGTGGTTTAGGAATGTTTAGTTCAGTGCCCCCACTGAGACTCTCCCCCACTCTTCTCATACTATCCCGCTGCAGCAGGATGAAGTTGAGAATTGGAGGCACAAAAGGCAAAGGTCATAGGCTGAAAGAAGAACAATTTGCTGGAAACAGCAATGTGAGAAGAAAATGAACAGTAACAGCAACAATATTAATAACAGAATTATACAATAGAGAAGGTGATTCACATACAAAAATATGGACCCTGAGACAATGAACAATGGCTTCGGCCCCCACCCACCATATTTTTACAACTGGAAGCCACCTTTCTTCTCCAATGTGAGCGTCCCTTACTCCTGCCCCCAGCAATGGCAAGAGGTGGTATAGAATAGTGTAGAATAATGTCCTAGCCATGCCCCCTCAGTAACATCCCTCTTCCAGCTACTGCAAAAACTTAACACTGTCCTGGTCAGAACCAGGACACAGAAATAGTAATTTGGGATCCTGTAACTGTTGTTTTAAAAGATATTTTTCATTTTAGTATACAATACTGCTGTAACTTTAAGGCAAGACTGTGGAAAAAACTGTTTGATATTTCATAATTTTATTTTCAATAACTAAAACCAAGTGAAAAATGTAAAGAATAAAAAATACTATTTAATAGTTAAGATGGTATTTTTTTTTGCTTCTTAGACAACTAGTTCATCTGCTGCCCAGAGTTCTGACTATAAGCACAGTATTTAATTCTTACTTCCAGACATGAATAAAAAATCCACAATTGCTATCTTGCAGAAGGAAGACAGTAAAACTGAAGTACCTTCTGAAGCTTTGTTGATTTCTGACAGAATTCAAATCGCATTTCTAAATCAAGACCTCGCTCCTCAGCTCCTAACCCTCTTTTAAGGGCAAAGCAAGAGCCACACAGGCCAAATAGTTTGCTTCATGTTCTCCCTTTCTTTTTCTTTCCCCTGTTTTGTTAACTCCTGTGATTACATCCTTAAATAAGTGTACTTTTATTGTCCCACAGAGGTATAAATAAGACATAACATGTAATATCTTTTCAGGGATAGTACTATCTGAGAGTTTAACTGATTTGCTAAATCATTCCTGAAAACTGTTTTGTTGGCTGTCAGAAGTGTGTTTGATACTAGGACTATGTAACACCTCTGCTACTGAATGTAATGTGAGAAAATCAATTTATTCTGTTACAGCTTTTGTTTCCACTACTTTTGATTAATAGCAAAACAACAAACAAGTAAATTATTATTTGACAGCTTCACTGCATTAAAAATAAACACAGCAGAAGTAACTATGGTCCTGAATTCCACCTACCCTGCTTGTCTGCTATATAATATGGTCAACCTCTGGCTCATTTTCCGTCTATCCTGCAGAATGGCTCAGTGAGGTCAAACCAGGGAAGAACCAGTCACTACAGGAGTTGCACTATATACTTGAAGAGCTTGACTGCTCTTGATTGTTAAATCCTGGTAATTGGAGACATTTAATTATTCCTAAAGGATGAAGTCTCCGCCATGAACTGCTCACTACCTTAGTCGAATAACTTGTGCACTAAACTCACCCTTGAAATGTGTTTTTGCTCTGAGACCATCAAGCATATCTTATCTGATTCTGAATATGCTGCTCTTCTTTTCCCTCCCTTTCTCTTTATTCCATCTTTAAATGGTTTATTTGCATTATATATTGTTTCTGACATGCAGTGCCAGGAAAACAGGAGTCAGACCTGCATTTTACCCTCTCTACCCTAACCCCAACCTTAACAAGTATCACCCTCACTTTGAGTAGCATTTTACTTTTGAGAGATGCTGAGAAAGATGGGAAGCATGAGGCTTTGTACTACAAGATGCTGCATATGAGCAGAGTATGGGAAAGTAGCTCTTTCAAGGCTGTCATAAACCTTTTTTCTGCTGATGTTAAGTGGGAGCAGAAGCTTTCAGTACTTTTGAGAATAAAGCTCACACACACAATAAGTGTGATTTTCAAAAGAAGGACAGGGAGAGAAGAAAGGAAAAAGTAATTCATGTTTGGCACAAAATGCTCCCTTTTACTTGAGCTGAAATTTACTCAGTTTTTACTGCTACATAGAAAACATATTGAAATCTTGTTCCATTACCTTTCTAAACCCCAAGAATATTTTTCCTGAAACTTGTTCCAGCACTCACATATAAATTCACGCCTTTTTCTGGTATTGACAATGAGTTCTAAATTGCTTCTGAAAAATGCAGTTCATGACACATTTCTTACACTGCCAGAGACCCTCAAAATAACCGTCCATCTGCTTCTATTGCAATGACCAAGCAATGAATACTGAAAAAAACTTTATGAAACAAAAATGTGATGCAACATAGCAATCAATTGTGTACTTTTATGGTTGCTGAAGGCTTTTGCTTTCCTCTGTAAATAATCTATCCTAAGTGCCCATGGATTTCCATCACTCTTCCTATTATGTCATTTATTGCAGTCATATTTTATGTAAGAAAAGACATATAGCTGGACAAATACCTGATCTTGTTCAAATTTACCCTGATCTTTCACAGAAGAAAATGGAATATTTATTTTGCCAAAAGCTTTCTGGAGTTTTGTACTGAAGACAGAGTATTATTGAATACTCTGCAGTCATACTGCTATCATTTGTTTTGAAAAAATACAAAAAGTAGCTATTAGATAAGTTTAAGCAGTAAAAGTACTGTTAGAATTATTTGGGCTTGTATTGATTTTCCTTTGAAAATTAATGTAAGATTCATATTGCCATAGTTCTCTTAATTCAGTTTGTCTAACCTCAACTGAGGAAATAGACCTAAACATCAACAAACATCTATAGAACACAGTTTGGATAAGCCGGAGAACTTTTTTACTAAGGTTGACTGAGAACTGGCTGAACAGTAGAGTCCAAAGGGTCACAATCAGTGGCACAGGGTCAAGTTGGAGATCTGTCACCGGTATTGTCCACCAGGGTTCCATACTGGGCCCAGCATTGTTTGCCTTATTTATCAAGGACTTGGATGAAGGGGCAGAGGCTTCCTCGGCAATGTCACTGACAATACAAAGCTGGGAGGAGTGGCCAATACCCCAGAGGACCGTGCAGCCCTTCAGAAGGACCTTGACATAATGAAGTGTTGTTGTCATGGGATGGACAGGGAACTGAACAGTATGAACTGTGACTTATGCTAAGCCACAGGAAATGTCGTCATTCAAGTGAACTGCAGAAACAATAAGTGCTGTGATCTGGCTCAGCAAAAAAGTCTTGCTGGTTAGCCAGCCAAGTGTGTGGAGTAGATCATGCTTGGAATAATGGTCTAAGAGATAACTATGTGTCACAATCCGCGAATACAAGCGAGGGTCGTGATGGTTTGTTTATAGATCTCAGAGTGTAAAAGGACACAAGGGATTTCAGTTTTAATCAAAACAGTGCACCTTTATTAAGTGCCCACAACACAGTAATGCGATAGAGGAGAGAGAGAGAGAGAGAGAGAGAGAGAGAGATAAAGAAAACAAAGTAAAAGGGGTAGAGAGGAAGAAAAGGGGGGCGTAATAGCTACCAAGGGATGAGACAAAGTCCTCGTGGCCTTCTGCCAATAGATTCGTCTTCTTTCCGTGGGGAGATCTCCTCTCAGTTCTTTCAGAAAGTCCCTTTATAGTCCTTTTCAGAAGCGAGGGGCAACTGGCCAAGAGGTTGGGAAATCTACAGCCATTGTTATGGGGTCCGTTGCTTTGGGAAGCAGGTACAGGACAGGCGTACAGGACAGGCGTACAGGACAGGTCATTCCTTTCCTCATCAGCGCAGTCCTTCCCGCCTGGGCAGCAAGAACGGCGCAGTCCATTGTGACCTGCACTAATTTTCCTCAGGAATGTGTACCAGTTCCCAGTGGGCACACCTGCAGGCAACACTTGGCAGACAATCCCACCTCAGCCAGGCCAGGACTGCTGTGTTCAGTCTCTGTCCTTGGTGATGATCGTGAGGCAGATGAGGGATCTTCGGACCGTCTCTTACACTATGGCAAACTGCTAAACCTTTCTCCCTTTCTTTGCTGTAATTCACGTGGCTGCAAAAATTGAGATGGAGGGTAACAGTACAGCCAAGAAGGACGTTGTGTTGACTAAGAGGGATTACAGGCCTTGGCTTTTGAGTTTCGTGGGATGAAATTGGACTCTTTAAATCCTGGAGAAGAGACACTTAAAAAAGGTTATTTGAAGAAATACCATTCATGGAATGTGTCTTTGAACTTGGGAGAGAATCCAAATTTTAAAAATACCTTAAGAAAGCAATCTCAAATATTGTAGTGACTAGCAGATACATACACTTATTTTTGTGGGAAGCATCATATAAACTTAACATAAGAAAAAACCTTCACGTACATGAAACCCGGAGAGCTGACACTCACTTTTTTCCTGCTCTGTTTGTGTTAATTTTGATTTTACTTACAGAGACTATTCAAAAGACATGTTATACTTGTTAGAGCATTGCCAGTGTGGGAGTCTGGCTTATGAGAATGTGAGGTGCTGAAAAACGATTTTCAAATTTTTGTTTATTATCTGCTCAGAAACACAGAATGATTTATACCAACCTTCTTCTGAAGCTGTGGAGTGAGAAATACAATTGAAATTGCTGCAGACAATACTCTGGCTGTTCCCAGGAACTGGCAGAGCAGAGAAGTTTTCCTTGGCAAGAAAGATGGAAAAAAGGAGATGCTGTAGAAATAATGGTATTTTCTGGAGTACAATAAGCAGAATATTAATGTTGGTTCTTTTCTAGCAAGCAACTCTTGGAGTTAGCTAAAAGGGAATTAAGACTAGGATACATGAGGCATGAAGAATGAAAACCTATATTAAACAGAAAAGGTTGGAATACTGGAGTCAAAAGCAAAACTGCTGCAAAAATGCAAGAAATATTTAATAGACTTCATTACGTGCATTATTTTTGTCCCTGAAGTGTTACAGAAATTGTTTACTTTAGCCAGATTTATTTCCCTATATATTTCTTTATCTTGTCTTCAGTTTCATAGCAAATCACACAGGATCAGGCAAGGCCCTTTTGCACGTCTTTCATCTGAGCTCTGAACTCTGTTAAATACATTTTTTCTTGCAAATGAATTTAATTATTACTTAGGGTGTTCTTTTTCCCTAAAATAATACACTTTCAATGCCATTTTAATAATCCTCACCAACTTAAAATACTGTCCAGTGTTTATTGGCTTATAGATCCAATTATCAACACAACAATGCTGTTGATATAATTGGAAGGACTTTGTGAAATTACTTGCCGCATTTTTTTATGACTTAAAATTTATGACAACATATGGAGGACATTTAACCTGTGTCACTTTATTACAAGCATAATTTATTCTTTGACCTGTAACTTCTACTTTGCATTCTGGAGAGCTACCAAAATATTGTGGATTGAGGGAAAGATCTGAAACTCTGCTGAGACAAGAGTGGAAATACTTTGTTCTTCCAGTAAACAAAGGGAAAGTGAAAATTCTTCCCTTGCCTGTCCTACCCACATCCCTTACCCTTTCGCCCATCTCCTCTAAAGACAACTTGATTTTGTTCACATTACCTGTTTACTTACATGAAAACTGAAAGATGACTTTTGAGGAATTCTTCACAGTTTCAACAATGTCTTTTGAACTTTTAGTATACCACATTGTGAGAAGAAAAAATAACTTCATTCGATTTCAAGATGTATGGGCAGATAAAATAATTATTTCCTCCATCCTATATTCATCCGTAATCACGTTATCCTACTGGTTATATTAAATAAACTAAAAGGGGAAGGATGAAGAGTTGAATAATTTTATTTGTGATTATTCAAAATATAGCTACTCATTGGATCTGTGAAATATAGCATTCTTTCTTATGAAAAAATAGTGACAGAGTACCTATTTGTTTGCGGTTTTTTTGAGATTACAGATTTATTTCTTCTTCAGGCTAATGGAAAAAGCTGTTGTAAGTAAACAGTGATCTAGAAAAAAAAAGAAGAGAGACTAGTTTGCACAGTTTGGTTTTCCTTTGACCTTTTCTATCATGTTTAAGGGATAGTGATAAGGAAATTAAGAGGAAGCTTAAACTTTTTATCATTGCTCTCTTTTCCCAAAACATGCAACTCGATGTTTTGGGAAGATAGCTCAAAAATCTGTCCTTTTATGAGGATGAAATCTTGGTGGGAAGAACTGGTTTTCTTTTGGTCATCTTGAGTGAGCCTTATTATATAACCAACCAAAATTTTCATAAGGTCTACAGGTAGATGACAATACTGTATGCTGCCAATTTCCATTGTCAATATTTCAGACAGATTACATATTTTGCTTTTTTTGTTCCCATCATGGCTTCCTCTATCCTAAAGCATATTATCTGCTAAGGATAAAAATTCTCTTTTTAGTGGATTTTACTGTTCTTGATGTCTTGCAGAAGTAAGGATGTCTTCACAGGAATGCTAGCATGTGTGGATTGTCCTGTTTCTTCTCTGAGACAACTAAAAGCCTTGTAGTAAAGATAGTCAGGAGCTCAGCTCAAGACTATGTACCTCTGAAAGCATTAGTAGTTAGTTAAGCACCATAACATGTTCACAGGGACTGTGAGTTGCTCAGAGCACAAGAAACAAGCTTACACATGGCCAGGATATACCGAAGAATATATTTAACATTCACTTTAATAGAACAGATAAAATTTTTTATTCATCAGTCTTATTTTCTAATGATATACAGGTTGCTTGTGTAATAAAGTTCCAAAGATTGCTTCACTTTCCCTCAGCTGTGAGGTATTTTGAAAGGAAAAACAGTTTAAATAAAACTGGAATTTGGAGTATTTTTAAATGTTAGAAATGGAACTTCTTTAAAAGAAGAGAAGGACAAAAATTAACCCTTTCTCCAGCATTGTAAAGTTCTGACTAGCTGTGATCAGTATGACATTTAAAATAAAAGTACTGTAAGCCTGTAATGCACTGTGACAGATTGTCATGAAGACATAGTGATACTGATGTTGCAATCAGGAGCTGACTGTTGAGCTTCATTTAAACAAATATATATACACAACAAAAAAAGAGAATCATCTTTTTATGAGCAAAAATGGATGCTAAGGTCTGATTTTGGTATGATTTCTTTGTTTCTGTAATTCTGCCATGACTTATCTCAAAAAAAAGATAGATGCAAGAGGATAAAAAGATATCTTTTCATTTACTCTTATGATCTCTGCTGCTTGTCATCTCATTATTTATGTTAAATAAGCTTCAATCAGTAATCTAGATGTATTAATTAAATAAAACCTTATGTATTTAACCTTAAGAAAATATCTTGTCTAAGTAATAAAATATCTTATGTCTAAGTAATAAAAACTTTTTTGTTATTTTGGGTGACTAAAACCTTTTTTTAAAAGTTTATTGTTCAAAGAACCTTTGGAGTAATAAAAATAAATGTGCTTATGAGATAACATGCTATTTAAACCTTTCCTTAGAGTTGATTGATATAATAAGAGAAATCCTTTATCTCTGATACTTCATAAGAGTCCTTGTTGTAGTGATGGAGAGTGACTGATAAACTCAATTTTTCCCATTTGAAAATGAGTCTGACAAACACACCTGAAAAAAAAAAAAGTAATTTGATGCTATTTTTATTTTTTAAAAATACCTTTAATAGATAGTTTCCTCTATGTTCTTGCATTTCTTTCATTTTTTGCCCTTCTGGAATACTACTGGTAAGACAAATATTGTGGACTAAATTGTAACAGAATTGAATTAAGTTTCGTAAGAAGAGTTTGGGTGTGTGGGATTGTTTTCTAAGACCATAGTACTTCAGATGTGTTGACGTGCTGTAGTGTAATTAATTTCCCAACTACTGTTTTAACCACATCAGTTTTGGAGGAGATACAGAAATAAAGGTAAAAATCTTGGGTTTGTTACAGCTCTTTAATATTCTGTCCACAAAATGCTAGAAGTAGAGACAACCATAGGTAGTGGTGTTCATACTGAAATGCAAAGGGGTCCAGCTGATTATGGAGATTTTCTAATTAAATACATACATCAATTTTCTGATTATTGTTTCAGGCATGCTACAGGATGATTTTCTTGTACACTTTTCAGTATTCAGGGTTTGGTTATTCTGGTTCTGCTTTTTGGAGGGGCAGGGTATGTTCTCCCTACTGTCAGATTGCAAAAGAACAAGTGTTAACATCAGTCCAGAAGGTCTGTGAGCCAAACACTGCAGGCTGAGCCCAGAAGGACCATAAAAAATACTCTGAAAGAAAAGAGGAAAGTCTCCTTTGCAGCAGGTGTGCTGCAGTGGGCAAAAATAATCCTGGCCACCATGGGCCAGTGGGGTTCCTGCAGGTCATGTGTTTTTCCCCACCAAAGTGCAGTCACACCAATTAACTAAAACACACAGCCCTGTGTTATTGAGACTAAAGTCTGTTTTGCAGATCACTGCTGTGACATTTTGTAAATCTACATGGTCCTCTGTGAAGCAGAAGCATACTGCAGGGACTCTCCAGTGGTTTATAAATCTACAAGCTGGGAAGATGAAACCAAGGAGTGGGTGGCAGGGGGTACGTGATGGTAGAGAGGTGGGGCCACATAGGCTGGCCCCTGCAGCAGAGCTGTGTGGAAACAGGCTTATCTTGCAGGAAAACAGCGAGCAGGATGCAGGACAACAACACAGGGGTTATGCAATGCTAGACACTCTCCTATTTAAGCAGGAGGAACCTATTATAAATCTCACACCCAAAATCTACTGCAGTTTTGAAAACCAGATGCAGAGAAACCAGAAGGATATTTCTGTACAATGTGCTGACCTGTGCTGCACACTAGACACTTCATTAAGAGCCAAACGAGAATGACTCAGGGAAGATAATGTTTCTAAATGGTTAAACTGATTTCTGCATGTTTAGCTAGCCAGTCACATAATCCACAGGTGACGCCCCTGTATATAAATTTGTATTGGTAATCAGAATACCTAAACATGAAAGCATTTAAGATGAAAATCTAGCAAGAAAGACAAACAGAAAAAAGACTACATTATTTTCCAAGGTCTCTGGTTTGAAATTAAAGTGAAACAGACCTGGCTGCTAGAATACATCACGCATATCATAGTTTCACTTATTGGACAGCAAAAATTAGAACTGGGGAAAGTACTCCCTTTAATTTACAGTCTTTTCTTCCTAAGTGGGATTTTTCTGTTGCTAAAAACACACACATCATACTAAAAAACACTCATCCAGTGAGTGTGTTAGTGTCCACACTAAGATCTCATTAGTATTCGGGCCCTGTAAACATTGATGGCTGATGACAGCAATCCCTTAGTGTAAGCTGCTTTATAGAGTTGTATAATATTACTGATGTTAGTAAGGGAACAAGAAGCAGGTGGATATACCATCTGTCATTGTTACCTAAGTGATAATTTACAGAAAAAAAAAATTAGAACAGTTTGGTTAAATACAAAGGAAAGAAACTCTAAATTTGGGAGGAAAAAAATTCTAATACGAAACAATGCTTTCTCTGTTGGTTTCTCTGTGTTAGTTTGTAAGTAAGAGAAAAGATAGAAGATGTATGCGTGATGAACATGAAGGAAGAAAGATGAAAAATATATAGACAATTTATGTATTATTTCAGGATTTAGAATCCAATCACAATGTTTTTTCTTACTGTAATATTAATACCTGCACAAAACAAATTTGGAGACAAAGACTGATTACACACTGAGGAGAACAGGCTTGACACCTGGATATACATACTGACATCCTATGCCCAGATATCCTTGTGAAGGGTGATGGAGCAGAAAATGTGTTGTCTAAAAAGTCTTCAGATTTGGTATCTTGGGAAACAGAATCATGGGGAGCACTAGGAAGCATAGCTATTGTGTTTTCACAGAGACATACTGACAAAATACTTTAACTTACTTAGTTTATCTCTCAATTGAATTTAAAGACATTGAGCCAAATTTTCAATAGATATCTATCAACATAATGATATCCAGTATGTAAGTTACAGATCTGGCTCCTCCTATGCAATGTCTCCCTATAAAATCAGTGATAAGTACTTTTTACTCTTAAATGCTGATTACTCTTCCCAAAGCCAAATTAAAACTTAAATTTAACCACATTCATGCTTGTTCCATGTCTACTTTCTTAAAAGCAAAAAACTTTTTTTCTTTTGAAACACATATTAATATTCAATTAAAAAAAAAAAAAGATGAAAAGAGCTGGAAGCAAAGAAAATGTAACAGTATGTCAGTAATGGTAGAATAAAGATGCAACATACTCCAGTAAATGTTAGAATGGGGGGAGCTAACATTATTTAAATCCTGAGTATGTTTGGCTTTAAGGAAAAGCTTTTATTTTAGTGTGCTTTCTTTCTCTTTTTGCACAAGCAAGTTGTGAAATCTTTGAAGATTTTGTGTGTATAATGACCACATTAGTGGAGCCCAGTTTCAGCTCTAGCGGCAGTTGTAAATTGTAACAAATGCATATGCCAGTGAGAAAAAGATAGTAAGGTACAATTTGTATAGGTAGTCAGTGCAGCAAGAATTCTGACACTCAGTTATTGATCATAAATTTTTCGTAAGACTGTTCATATAGCAAAACCATGCACTGTATAATTTATGAGGAGATTACCAATTATTTTAATTCTACCCATGTTCTAACTATGCTTTTTCCTAATAATTCAAAATTCAGCCTAACTTCCAGGAGAAGAAATGAATCTCCAGTTGTGTGTTACTATTTGTTGGCCTTGCCTCCTGTTACCTTTCATCTACCATTTCTGCAATTCTGGGAGTGAAGATGAAAGCTCATATAGAGGGTAGAGCAAATGATAAAAGAAAATGTGAGAGTAGTGGAATTTCTGAGCAACTCCTTTAATGAAGATGCTGAATTCTGCAGTGCTAGAGTGCACCTTGGAAGGATTGTCAGAGAGCACCCAGAATTCACTGGGCTGTTCTCTTTAGTCAAGATTTTTCTGCTGCTGAAGAGATGTGCAGCTCAAACTGCCTCAAAGGCACCTGTACTGGTCATTCACTGGCAAGTACGTGCAGGATGCCATTTGCCTTTCCTTACATTCTTGAGGTTTTGGCATCTTAACAGACTGCTTATTGTGATTTATAATCAAAACCAGGTGCAATTCTGATATAGAGAAACTAATCTTCCAAGAGTTGAGCTTTGAAAGGTATGAAGAGCCAGTTCTTGTTTCTAAAATTATTACATTGAATTGTTATAAACATGCAATTGGCTCTTTAATAAAAATTAGATAAAGCATGTCAGGTATTATAATCCTGTACCTAATTTCTGTGCCACATAAGTCTTGTGCATAACTCTACAGGAAGCAAAGCTATCAACACGACTCAACACACAGGTTTTTGTCTTACCATTCAAAGTTTGTCTCAAACAGCTTTATTTCCTAGGTTTATCTGCAGTGCAGTCTTAAAACAAAACAAAAACCACCAGAAGCCTGTTTCCTTTCATCTCTGAACCACAGAATATTTATTTTCCTAAAAAAATTAATAGTGTTTCCTAGAGGAATGTTCCGTCAAGTTGCTTCCTCTTCTAGAAAAAATTGTGACACACATAAAAAGAGCTGTTGAGCTTATCTTTTCTTATCATGCTAGGGATTTAAGTGGTGTGACTGAGCAGGGACAATAAAGATGAAAATGAATTCTGGAAATAAATATGTCGTATGGAAAACTTTTCCTGACACCCTCAGATTTTTAATGGAAACCTGGAAAAGCATATTCTGAGTAATGGATTTGTATTCAAAAATTACCATATATCTCCAGAATACAAATTATATCGTCAAAATATGCAATGACCTAAAGGATAAAGGAGGCTATGAATAGATGAAAGCTATTGAAATGTGGCAAGTGGAAATGATAGATGCAATGTAAATGTTTGTGTGTCGTAGAAAACACAGAGCCCTCTAATAACACACAGAGTTACCCCTGAAGACAGTCAAGCAGGGAGGAAAAGGGGATTAGCCTTTCACTTTTATTTGAATGACATATGATGAAAGTTGTTTTTATTTAAGAATAGAAAGAGCTGTGTAGGAAATATGATTCATTTTTAAGGAAAAGGATGTTCTAATTATTAGCTGTGACTTTCTATCAGGAGGGAATTTTCTGGTGCATATCATGCAGATTCCATTTTGTCATACAGACTAAGCTGCTAGTGAAGAATGAACTGCTGCTTCATCCCATGAATACAGAAGGAAAATGGAACATTAGTCAGTGGCCGAATGAAGTTTAAATAGAGAAAGTGCTGGATTATGGAGCTTGGGACAGGTCAACCCTGGATGGACATACAGACTGGGGAAAAAGCAGCTGGAGAGCAGCACCACAGGAAGGAACCTGGGGTCCTGGTTGATGGCAAGTTGAACATGAGTCTGCAGTGCCCTGGCAGCCAGGAGGGCCACCCATGTCCTGGGGTGCATCAGGCACAGCATCACCAGCCAGGCAAGGGAGGGGATTGTCCTGCTCTGCTCTGCACTGGGGCAGCCTCACCTCGAGTGCTGGGGGCAGGTCTGGGCGCCACAATATAAGGATTTAAAACTATTAGTATCCAAAGGAGGGTCACAAAGATGGTGAAGGGCCTTGAGGGGAAACCATATGAGGACTGGCTGAGATCACTTAGTCTGTTCAGCCTGGAGGAGGCTGAGGGGAGATCTCATTGCAATTACAGCTTCCTTGTGAGGGAAAGAGTAGGGGCAGACACTGATCTCTCTGCTGACCAAGGGCAGGACTTGAGGGAATGGCCTGAAGTTGTGTCAGAGGAGGTTTAGGTTGGATAGTAGTGAAAGATTTTTCACCCAAAGGGTGGTTGGGCACTGGAACAGGCTCCCAGGGAGGTGGTTACAGCACCAAGCCTGGAAAAGCATTTGGACAATGCTTTCAGGTACATGGTATGACTCTTGGAGATGTCCTCTGCAGGACCAAGGGTTCTACTCAACTCTTTTGAGTCCCTTTCAATTCAGGATATTCTGGTTCTATGAGTCTAAAGTCCTGCCTTAAGTTTTAAACATCAGGTAGAGCAGAATGCACTGTAATCACAATGAGCCTCTTAAACAGCCTGTTGCCAGCCTGTCCTATAATCTATTTTCTGGAAAAACTTGTACCTGGGTATGTGAACTCACTCATTCTCAGTGTGCCTCTGGAGGACTCTTGCCCTAAGTCTGTGCATTTTCCATAGGAAAATACCAGTTTAGCAAGCAGATGAGCCATGGAGCCCTGGTTTCTGAGGCTTGTCAGGCATGTTGGGCAGCCTGCAGAGCAAACTGTCAGTGAGGGAGGGAGCTGAGACGTTGCAGCCTCCAGAAAGCTGACCTACATAAGGCAAAATTATATGCCTGGCTTTACATATCTGCACCTCAGGGAAGAAGGGAGATCTCTGCTGCTCTTCTCCTCATATTTGTAACCTGCAGGTCTGGGCAGAGGCTCACCTTCAAATTCTAGAAAAATTTAATGAAAGCTTAGCATTTGAGGTAGTAGATTTAAGCCCTCAAGTAACTGACAGTTGTTTATATTGCCCAATTTTCTTCTCTGCTCATAGTGAGGTGGGTTTTTTTATTATTAAACTGGGAAAAATCCAAGCCCACCAAAGCAAATATGTCACTGGTAATTATGTTGATTTTGACAGGGCCATCTTGGCGTTCTTATTGTGCTGTCATCATTGCACAACAGTAAAAATAGAATGACTTAAATGGTTTGGAAATCACAAGGGATTTGTAGATACTTCATGAATTAAGGAAAAAAAAGAAGAAAATCAGTAGCAATGGCTAAACCAAGAGAATTTGGCCACCTTATTTGCTAGTAATTAGTTACCATTTTGTGCCTTTGGCAGCTCATTAATTGACAGTAATAATAAGATCCAGAGATGATCCTTGCTGGTGTCAACAGTGATTATAGAAACTTTATTCAAGCATGAATATGCATGTTCTGTTCTAAATCCTATGAACTTCTTGCACACTCATCTTCTTCTGGTAAAGGCCATTAAAAAAATGCAATGGAAAATATTTTTTATCTTTTTTTTTTTTTACTATGGGATGTCTGAATATTTGTAAGGATGTCTTGGAGGTGTGCAACAATTGCCTGAGAGCTGCTGGGATAGTAACTGAAAAAATTAGTTTAGATTTTTCCGTGTCAGCAAGGATTTTCTATTCTTTCATCTAACTTGTCAGTATTTGCAGATGGTTCTTTTTCCTGAATCTGCTACAGCTTTCACAGGGTGTTTGTTGTGACTGAGTTTTGTTCACTATTCTAATGAAGCCTTCATCCTGTTATTTTATCACTTTGCACTTTCATCACGTTTTCTTCCAACTGCATAACAGAATTTCTCCTTCTGTGGAGTAAACAGGCTTTCTGAGAAGATACATCTTAAATATAAACCTTATTAAAACTTCATTATTAGATACTGTTATAATAATATTCAAATGCTTATCTGTTGGAATAATTCTTTTGCTAAAGGTTACTAAGCCTTAGTTTTACTCACTAATTGTACATTTAAAATAATTTTGATTAAACTCTGTGCTTGAAGTGGATATCCATAACTACAGTATTACTGAACCACATTTTTTAGAATTGTCTAGATCTGTCAAAAATGTTGATTTTCTTTCACTGAAAATTTACTATCTACTTTACCACTGAGAGCCTGTAAATTGAACTTCTGGATTAGGATAACATGGAATCAAACACAGGTAGAAAATGCAAATCTGCTAACAGAGCAGACAACCCATTTTTTCCCTTTTAGTGGGAAAATTACACTAGGGAAATACACTGAGAGTAAAGATGACAAGAAAAGAACATACATGAGCTGAGGAAACATATATATGCTGTTGTAGATACATTAATTTTTTGTGATATGTAGCATATGTTATGTTATTAATATAAAAATTACATTGCATTATAGGTGTATTAAATTTTCTTTGCATAAAATTAGTTAACCTCCCATCTCCTATACCTTGATGGTACCTTTCTCATCATGTTTTCACATGTACATATAGGGAAGCATAATTTAAACAAATACAATAAATATCAACTTGAAGCACTTCAACGTCATCTTGTCATATAAATTTTACTGGGTTTTAGCAGTGGAATTGCATCATAGTATCAAGATACTAAATGGGAAGGACTGCGCTTAACAATAAATACTTAGCTTTCATCTTCTGTACTGATATTATCTGCATACCAAGTAATTTTCAATTCCTTAGTAAGTGCAGGAAAAAAGACTGAATACCACTTAAATATTTTTACTTACTCATGACAGTGCACTAGTTGAAAAATAATTTACAATTCATAGTTAATATTACAATATATTTTTAATAAAACCCAACAATTTGAGATATAGCCTTCATCCTGCTCTTTCCTCACCACAAGTTAAGCTCATATATTCCTAATACCCATGCAGAAAATGATGGACAGTAGAGCAACAAGTGGCCAAATACTTAATCTGGAAATTTAACTAAACTGACAAAGTTTTTTTCCATGAAAATTCCAATCACTCTTTACATACAATTATTTAGAATTACTGTGGACATTACAAACTGTTTATCACAAGCTCTTGTGATAAAGATGATGTTTTAAAATTAAAGTCTGCCTGAATAAGGGCAGACTACTTGAGTTAGCACTTTTTTTCAAATAGAAAAAACTTCCATATATACTTCTTTTTCCCTGCAGTTAACATAACTTAAGAACAAAACAAGTGAAAAATTACTTTCTGGGAGACTATTTTTTCTCTCTATTTATTCACCCATTATTCCCATTTTCTCTAGGACTGCCCAAGCCAATTGGAAACATAATTTTATTTGTCTTCACCAATACTACAGAACAGCAATAGCAGAATCTTTTCAGTTATTCTTTTCTGCCCATTCTATTTGCAGGTAATGTCTGTGCTGTGCCTGTAGCTGATAACAGATGAACCATGGAAAGACTTGTACAGCATTGAAGCACCAGTCTATTCTGTTTTAAGACAGAAACAGGCATGTAATACACTGAAGGTAGGCTGTTAAGAAGTGATAGTGATCTTGATGAAAATTCTGCTATGTGATCTCCAAAACCTGTTAAAATTGGGGTTATTATCTCTTCTGAAAACAAAAAAAGGTATGAAAATGTCAGTATCATGTGAAAATATATAGCATATCTTTTAGTAGGAACACCCATGGGTACAAAAAGGTTTTCCCAGTATGAAATAACTGATTTAATACTCCTAATTTCATACCCTGCTCCAAATTGAACTGAGGGAATACTGTTAACATCATATTTAGAATGCTTCAATATTAGGTAAATTTTTGATCTACAAAATACTGTAGCTCAAATTCTTCCCTGACAAAATATTCTTAAATTTAGTGAAGGTGCTGTTTATTAGCACAGCTGTGATTTACAGGTTAGGAAAACAAACAAAAAGGAGGAACAGGGCCAGTTCTCCAACTCTTTTGTGTTAGGCTAGCTCAAAGTTGTCCCTTTCCTTCCTATATTAGAAAAAGTGTCTGTATGGAAAAAATAGGGGCAAAATTCTTTCTCCAAAAGGGGAGGGAACAAACTGTGACTTGGGTCTATGCAATTTGACCAATAGCAATCTACAGTCTCTGACAAGTACCACGTGAAACAGAGGAGAGTTGGTGTTAAATGAGCTTTCCCATGGACATCAAGCAGAGGATGTCACAGAAATTTGTCCTTTGGGAGCAATGTCAAGATTGCCCCATATCTAAAAGTAAAGCTCAAAAGTAATTCATCAGAAGTGACAGTAGCCAACACAGAAAAAAAGCCTCATTGATTCTGAGGTGGAGTACAATGGCAAAATATATATTTTCTAAGACAGTTTAATTCCGTTGTATCTTCAGCTCTTCCATCCAGTTTGCTCTGTCTTCAGACATTTGGTGTCAGTGAATTAGCTGACATATGAGTCAAACTCCTGTACAGATAATAGGCAATCTGACACCCAGGGAAATGAAACTCATTATCTGGTTCTGTATCAGAGCTATATGACACAGGAGAATTGTGATTTTCAAAATATTCCCTACTGAAGAAAAATGTACTGCTCAAAATATCAGTACCCTCTTTGGACTTGAGAGTACCAGTAAAATAACAAAAAATAAAAAGTCACTTTTTTCCTCATTCTTTTGGAAATGGTACACTTTGAAGCATTAACGTACTTAATTTAAATTAGATTTCATTTTTTAGTTCCATATTTGTGATGGAAACATGAAAACACAAGCTATTTTTTTTTCAGCTTGTAAATGTTTGTAACTGCAGATGTTTCACAGATGGCTCCCGTTCAGATGCTCTGGGAACACCTATTACCCATCTGGTAGGCAGCAATGAAGCTAATAAAGGCAACTTACAGGGATTTTGGCAGTTACCAAGGACACCTGTTTGCTTTCATGGTGTTCTTCCTTCATACCTTTATTTTTTTTCTTTTCTGGCTGGGTTTTATATCATGATAGATTTTTTGGGAAATGACTGGATAGCTCCCCATTTTTTCAATATTTCTTTTGGGGATATCTTTTTCTATTCAATTTCCAGTGTTTTCTTTGAGTTTCTTTTTCTCTTTTACCCTCTGTTTCATGGAAATTTCTAGGGTTTTTCCCAGCTTTTGGTATTTTGTCACATATTTTTTTATTGATGGTCATCTTTGGGGGTTTCTTCCCTCTAGCTGGTCTTGGAGGGAATTGTTTGTGACTTTGGGAAATTGCTCTTGGGTGATGTACCATTTTTACTATATCTTCCATGACTGAGAGGTGATACAGGAAACAGACTAAAAAAGACAAAACAAAAAATAGGAAACATTTTTAATGAGCTTTAATTATATGTACAATTCATTTCTAACCTTTCCTGGTTCAAGCTAGTGTTAATTTTTGCAGTGTCCAGGAGGGGGTATGACTAAGAAATGGAGGTTATTCTATAGCACCTCACATCTTTATCCAGCAATGGGGGGAGGGCTCTCTTTCAGGGGACATAGCATGACAGAGGAAGAGATCAGGTATCATTGTTTCTGTGTGAATTGTTTACATCTTACTTGTACCCTCTGTCATTATATTGTTGTTGCTGTTGTTAATTTTCTTATCTCATTGTTGTTTCCAGTAAATTGTTCTTATCTTGACTAGCGATCTTTACCTTTTGTGCCTCCAATTCTCGTCTCCTTCCTGCCACGAGAGAGGGCGAGTGGGGGACAGAATGAGCAGCAGCGTGGTTTGGAGAGTCTCAGTGGGAAAACTAAACTGGGGAGTAATATTCCTAAGCCATGACATAACAGTAATGGATCCTGAATATCATTCAACTGCCTTTGCAGTTTGGGTGATTTTAAAAGCTACTGTAATTTGACATGCTGCTTAGTTTACTTACTGCTGACTTTTTTCAGTATAACTATTTAATCTTAACATCATAATAGTAAGAAATAGGGATCTGTCATTTTAGTAAAACAAATTTTGGGGTTTATATATTTTAAGGAGGAATTAGTTTGTGCTGAAAAGTAACTGTAACAATGTCATTTTAGGATGGTGCAGTTAGTTTTTAACCAATCTCCTTATCAGATTTGTGTTTTACTAACACAATAGTTATTTTACTCTTTCTCTCCTAATCTCTTTAACAATCAATCCTGAGTCAATTAGAGATTAAGAAATTCCATAAGGAAATGCATGAGATAAAAAGTAATTCTTTGTATTTCACCACTTGTTTCTTTTGCTTTCTTCTTCATTCCTTAAAGACAAAGCTAAATTCTCCTGATTGCAATGCTTTAATCCTCTGAGGCTGTAAGCATCACTGCCATTATGTTTTCATGGGTGTTATTATCCATAATCCATGGTATTTATTTATCAATCATGTTATATTCATCATTTTGGTGAGATCAGACATGGAAGAAGGTCTCTCAAACACTTCTTGAACTTATCAGAAGTTTTCCTAGTCCAGACAGTAAATGCAGATGGTGCTGCTCATTTTGTTTAGTAACAGAGGCTGTAATCTTCTGGCAACCACTGTTCATCATGAAACACAGTCTAAGAAAGTCACGGAGTTCTGCTCCTGCAATACTGAAAACTCAGTGCTTAGTCAAGCAAAAAGAAAATGGATGAAAAATTCTATTATCCTAACACCTTCTGAGCACAGAAATGAGCTATTGTGTAGGTGTCTGTAGAGAGAAAATACTACCTGTGATACTCTTATTTAAAAAAAAAGCCCACTGGTGTATCTGAGTACAGAATCAGCTTGAATTGTGAAAGCTAACAGGTAATGGAGAGATTGTGAGGGTAAAGGTCAAAACCTGAAATTTGGCCTTTCAAGCAGAAGACACCTGCAAAAAGTAGGGGCTGGTTCTAAACTTTTATAACACCCAAACTAATCTAAAATGGCTGCATTGGGTTTTCATGACAAGATTTTGGTGGCAAGGTGGATGCAGTGGTGACTTCTGTAAGCCAGAAATTGCCCCCATGTCTGAGGGAGCCAATGCCAGCTCCAGGACAGCATTGCTGCAGGGCAAGGCTGAACCACTCTGCACTGATGGTAGCACCCGTAGGATAACAGATTTAGGAAGAGGAAGAAAAAGCTGCTCTACAAAAGCAGCTGGACAGAGGAGTGAGAACACGTGAGAGGAACAGCTCTGCAGACACCAAGGTCAGTGGAGAAAGAGGGGAAGGAGGTGCTCCAGGAGTTGAGGCAGAGATTCCCCTGCAGGCCATGATGCAGACCATGGTGAAGCAGCTGTGCCCCTGCAGCCCATGCTGAACCACGAGGGAGCAGAGATCCACCTGCAGCTGATGAAGGACCACACATTAGAACAGGTGGATGTCCAAAGGAGGCTGAGACTCCATGGAAAGCCTGCATTGAAGAAGTCTGTTCCTGAAGGACTACACCCCATGAAATGGACCCATGCTGAGGCAGTTGTGAAGCACTGCAGCTGGTGGGAAGGACTCACACTGGAGAAGTTCACAGAGGACGGTATCCTGTGGGAGTAATCCACATTGGAACAGAAGGAGAGTGTGAAGAGTCCTTCCCGTGGGGAGGAAGGAGCAGCATGTGATGAACTGACCACAGTGCCCATTCTCCATCCCCTGCACTGCTGCAGGGTTAGGTAGAAAACAAGGAGTGAAGTTTAAGCCAGGAGGAAGGGACAGGTGGAGGGAAGGCATTTTTAAGGTTTGGCTTTATTTTTCATTGCCTTACTCTGATTTGCTTGACAGTAAATTGAACTGGTTTCACAAAACTGAATCTGTTTTGCCCATGGCAGTCAGTAGCTGGTGAGTGATCTCTCCCTGTTCTTATCTCTACCCATGACACAAGCCTTTCATTCTATTTTCTTTCTCCTGTCCCACTGAGAAGAGGAATGAATGAACAGCTTTAGTGGGTGCCAGATATCCAGCCAGGATGAATCCACCATAACACTTTGAAAGGAAAACAGATCAGATGGCTGGGGAATGTAGAAATCTCAAAAAATTACTTAAATTTAAAAAGTGCCTCTGAAAATTAAAATATTCAAGCCTATTACAATTAAATTCTAAAAGCCAATGCTCATTCACTTGCAAGAGCTATATGTTTGTCTTTCAGCTCTACGTTATCTCCACATGTTCAAGACCAAGGAAAAACAAGTGAGAAAGCCTCTGTAAGATTGTGAAATGTGTGCCCATTGCCTGAATGCAAGGTTTACAAAGTCATGCGTTATTATCCTACAGACACTGTGCTGACAATGCAGGACACAGTTAAGACTGAACTCTGCAGCTGAAAAGATTGTAAATCAGGGAGAGATCACTACCTTTTATAAACAATATGCATGCTGAAATATATATCACTGTAAAAGGAAGCTTTACGAAGAAAGTTAAAAGTTTTGGGACACTGACATTGCATCACTAGCTGAAAGATTTAGAAGTTTTAGCTGTTCTTTATTTGTTTTCTCACTATGCTTGCTCTGTTCCATGCCACATTAAACACATTAGTATCTTTCTAAAAGTAATGCGCCTAAACTTCAGGTATCAGGACATCTGGAAAATATGCTTTTTGTTTCGAAAGACAAAGTAAATATAAAGAGGTTTTGAACTGAGAAATCATGCGAAGCATTTTCTCTTTTATTTGAAAAAATTTAGTTTTCACCACCACGTCTGTAGTTCAAGGATATTGAAGCAAATGAAGCAAATCTCTGCCAATGTCTCCTGTAAAATAGAAAATTAATCAAGAGAAAATATGCTGCATCTAAAATTCCCTTGTGTATTAAAATTTCAGATGTTTGATATCTGCTTTAGTGGTTTACACTATTATATTTAAATTTCAATTAATTTGACCTATTCTACAAAAAATAAAATCCTAATGGAGACTATTTTTTTATCAGTTTAAAAACATACACTTTTTTAAAGCGATATCTGAGGGTCCACTTTTCATATAATTTAAATTACCTCTAAATATTTTAATTTCTATTAGAATTCAAAAGTTCACAAGAAAGAGTATTATTTTGCAGGTCCATGATTGCATGGTATTTCACAGAATTTCCAAGTACTTTTCACAATTCTAGCTCCAACATGTAATGACAGAATTTGGACCTTAAAATACTTCAGTTTCATTTTGCTTGAAAAATTCTAAGGGACAACTGATACTTAGCACCTACTGAAACACTGTTTTAGCTTAATTCTTTTTAGTTCAGTGCAGTAATGAAACCATGTCAGTCTGGAAAAAGTAACTGAGAAAAAAAGAATTTGGAAGGAAACAATGTTGTTTTAAAAATTTATTCATAGACTGAGTTTTATGAAGGTGGGATTATTGAAATAATCTATTTTTTAGTGTATCATCAGTAGTAGGTCCTTAGTGTCCTTAGTAATAGTAGACTCTATAGAGCTTTCTGAATTTGAAATACTAGTCGAGAAATGATGGAGTAAGTTTTAATATTATTTGTAAATTTAAGGTAAAAAAAAATATATATATAAAGCAGTTTGAGGAACGGCTTAAGAAAGTGTGAGAGACTGAACTGTTATGATTAATGGAGAAGCTCTGATTGGGCATTACCAGCCCAATTGCACTGATGTGAGAAGCAGCTGTCATGTAGTGCCCTCTGGACCCATTCCTGAGGCCTGACACCAGAGGACTCCACGTGATTCAAAAGCACTGCAACAGGTCCAGAGTCTGTTACAAGAGACAGAGTAAAACTTCCCCTTGCACAGGGAAAATACCTTTGTCTTCCTGCTGATCCTCAGTGCATTTTAACCCATTGGACTTTGTGTTTGTTGGGTTTCTTTCCCCACCCCCAATGGATCAAGAACTTCAGTTTGACCAACAGATGACTAAATTGCAACTATCAAGTCTTGTTACGAGCTCTATGGGCGGTGATAAGTTTTATCTCGTCTCTCTCTTTCTTTTCCCTTATATAATTTATTTATGTAATATTTTTATGCTTTAATATTGCTCTTTTTCTATAGTCAATGATAACTAAAATGGCTACATACCTGCTTTCCATTGCAATGAAATTTTTGTAAAATAAACTGTATATACATATATATATATAGACACATATACATATATACATTTACAAGCACCAATCATTCAGTGTTGTTCCATTCTAATCTGCACTGAGGTATACATTAACGAGAACCTGTGGGGAAGGAAGGAATTCGGAAGGAAGGAAGGAATTCGGAAGGAAGGAAGGAATTCGGGAGGAAGGAATTTGGAAGGAAGGAAGGAAGGAAGGAAGAAAGGAAGGAAGGGATATCTTTTAATTAATTGTCTTGACATGTTAGCTTGTATTTTATTAAATGCTCTAAGTTTCATTCAATGGTTATCATTTCTAAATTCAGTGATATTTGATGGATTCAATTTTAAGGCGGAGTTCAAATTACTAAAGTGCTAACTATTTGTTTTTCCAAAAGAAGTAGTGCCTGGAAAAGCACAAAGTAAGCCAAAGTAAGAAAATATTGATTAATTGGTTCCTATAAACACCTGTTCAAATTTTTTTTTACTTGGTGAAATTGTAAACATTCATCAAAAATCAGTTGTAAGATAGCTGTAATTCAAAAAAACACTCATCTGTTTTAGTTTTTATCTTCACTAGGTTCTATGAAGCTCAGCTTCCAACTGGTGCAATTTAATTTTGGGGATAGCAAGCATACTTTGACTCTTTTCCAGTGCTAATGAGAGTATATCCTCCATAATATGAGTTCATAATTGTACAATTTGAAAAATGCCTTCCAGCTACTGTGCTTGTGCGGTATTGTGCTTTGTATCAAAATGACACATTATGATCACCTGTCACCTAAGAAAAGGGAAACGTGAGTTAGCCCTGGGGTTTTTTTCTTTTTCTTTTCTTTAACTTTTTTTTTTTAATTTCTGTAGTTTTTTTGTTGTGGGTTTTTTTTTTTGTTTTCAGTGTAATGTAGAACTGCTTGAAATAAGGATATATATTTTCCAATTTTAATTGGAAACCTACGTCAAAGCAGGAATTGTTTGAACTTTCTAGGAAACAGTATAATAATTGTATACATGTGTTTTTCATTCTAGAAATCTTTTTAAAAGTCTTGGCTACATAACTACTGGGTAGAAGAAATATTGCTCAATTAAATATAGCAGCATGAGAAAAATATTTGGTTTACCTAATATAATTTTTTAAGATTTATTTCCATTTTTGCTCAGCTGTGATGAAAAATATCTTTTTTTTTCTGGTTGCTCATGCACTAGATATATGGAGAACTAAAATCCAGAGATGCACAAAGATCAGTGTCTGCTACTTTGCCAATACCTAGTCAATAGTAATTAAGTCTTAATTCTGTAAGATCAGAGTGATAATATAGTTCTTAGAAAAATTAGGATTATTAAAAAATTATTAAGGATTTGGAGACTAAAATATATATTCTTCCGAAATATGTCCTTAAAGACTCATTTTAATGAAAGGATAGAATAAAAGCAGGTGTAGTAGAAGATACCACATTTCAGTATGTTTACTAAGAAAGTGAAGTATATTAGAGACTTGGTTTAGAAATAACTCAGTTCTAATGTCAGGAACTACTCAGTTCACTACTAATGTGTGAGATGCAGCCAAGGTTAGTATGATTTTTTTCCTGGAAACCTCTCTTTATCTCTGAGATGAGTAATACACATCACCCAGGCTCATAACTCTGCATTCTGGCCTCCTGGAAATTTGCCCCAAAGACCTCTGTGTGAAAAATTAAGGAGTAACAGAGGAATATACTCGTGCAGGACTAAGATTCAGAATTCATCTTAAAGACTTTGTAGTTTAGGAAACACAGATTAAAACCATAATGAAGTAAGCCTGTTTTTTTATTTGAGAATTTATGAATACCCTGTAAATATGATGGACAATTGGGCCTCAGTTTCTGCTTTAGAAAGTGGCAGGGAATTATAAAATTAATAAATTTTTCTCACCACATTTTCAGGAGCAATACCAAAACAAGTGTTTTGCTGTTTCCTGATGATTGCCAGTTTGACATTCTGTTAAATCCAGCAGATGTCAAGCTCTTCAGAAAGCTTTTCAGCACTGGTCATAAAAATTATGACTCCTGGTATGCAATCAGAAGAATTCAACATAACAGCTTTGTGATATAAAAATACTGCTTTGTGTGCCACTCTAGTTTTTGAGGTGTCTGGGGTCTGATTGCATAAGCAGAAGCAATTTTGTCAGACAGTAGAGAGAACACCTTACAGAAACATTTCTTTCCACTGTCTCTTTTAGGGGAGACTGTTCTTCCAATTCCTTTTTGCTTCATTTCTGCAGCCCCAAATACATCTATCATATCTGATTGCTCTTTCTGACTTGAAAATACATGAACAGTTCAGAAGGGCACAAATGCCATGATGGACCATAAAATGAGTCATGATTCCACAATTAATTGATTCCAGATTTACTTTCTGTATAGGTTCTCATATAACATATTCTTAAATTTTTCTGTTTTAAAAGTATACCTTGAAAAACTTAGTATTGTAGAATAATAGACTGGTCTGAATTGGAAGGGAATCATATAGGTCATGCCCCTACTGTGGGTAGGGTCACGGGCCACTAATCCAAGTTGCTCAGAGCCCCACCCAAGCTGGCCTTGAACACTTCCACAGATGGGGCATCCACAACTTTTCTGGGAAATCTCTTCCTGTGTCTCACAGTAAAAAATTTCTTCCTGATATGTAATATAAACCTACCCTTCATCAGTTTATAAAGCCATTTCCACCTGCATATCCTTTTAAATAGTCCCTCTCCAACTTTCCTGTAGGCCCCGTTTAGGTATTGGAACGTGCTATAAGGTCTTGCTGGAGCCTTCACTTCTCCAGGCTGAATCAGTGCGTCTTCGTAGATGTGCTCCAACCCACAGGAAAACACGCATAACATGCAGGCTAGTGTTTGTTCCTTCATTCTTGTTTGAACTCAGTATGTTCATCAACAACTTTTTGGTTCTTCTACCAATAATAATCTCTCTTTACTACTAGGACTCTCTGTCAATAGAAGAGTAATGCACAGAGACAACCTCTTTCACCACAATTAACTGACTGCAACCCAAGCCACTGAACACTTATTTTCTAAAAGGCAGAATGAATCTGAGAGAAAGAGAGAGATTTCAGTCCTCTCCTTCCCATTTCCTAGGGAAAGATGCAAGAGCACAGTGATCAGAAATGGTAAATTAAGGGACTTGATTATTTAACGTGTGCATGTTTGAAGCTAGTATAATTTCTTATTTGAAAAAAGGTATTGAATTTGTAATTATGTAACTCTAGATATTAAGCAACTGCAATAAATCACTGTATCTACATTTTTCTGTGATGGAATTACAATAATTTACTATCACTTGTACATTCATCTCTGAAAACTCTGGTACCAAGAGCATTTGACTTGTATAAAAGAAAATTTGTAAAGGTGAAGTTCATGCATCTATATAGTGTTAATGTTATGCACATGGCTGATCAGGATACCTAAGAGAGGAAATGTAGAAGCTTAACATAAAAACCATAAATTAAATGGCTGAAGTACTGAAGTTGTGGTTTGAAATAAAGGATTTTTATCATGTGAATCAATCCATGGAGTTAAACTGCTAGAGGTAAAGCTGGAGAATTTTTTAGGTAGATATAATTGATTATTTAGAAACCATCTGAGAGATACTTTTCAAATTAATATGTCTGTATCCGTTGACATCTCTATTTTACAAAATCATAGAATATGCTGAGTTGGAAGGGACCCATCAGGATCATAGAGTTCAGCTCTTGGCGTGGAACAGCACCATCCCCAAGAGTCACACCATGTGCCTGAGAGCATTGTCCAAATGCTTCTTAAATTCTGTCAGGCTTAGTGGTATGACCACTTCCTTGGGGAGCCTGTTCCAGCGCCCAACCACCCTCTGGGGGAAGAACCTTCTCCTGATATCCAACCTAAACTTCCCCTGACAGCTTCAGGCCATTCCCTCGGGTCCTGTCACTGGTCACCACAGAAAAGAGACCAGCGCCTGCCCCTCCTCTTCTCCTCAAAAGGAAGTTGTAACTGCAGTGAGGTCGCCCCTCAGTCTCCTCTCTTCTCCAGGCTGAACAGACTGAGTGACTTCAGTTGCTCCTCATACGGCTTCCCCTCAAGGCCCTATTTGTGTAGGCAGAAGAGAGGTGGTACAGATACCTGTGAGCATGTTGATTCTTTTTTTAAATAAAATAGAGAGCTGTAAGAACAGCATGCTGTAGGTATTATAAACTTTAAACACTGAGTGTCTTCATATGAAACATGATGCTGAATAACATTTTGTGATGGGACAAGTGTCATGGTTTAGCATAGTTTGGGTTTTTAGTTAAAGAGGGCTCCATCAGCCATGGAAGTGATTCTTTTGCAAAGACGTGCTTACAGCTTCCTCCAGACCCACCTCCAGACCCAATAGAACCAATCAACTGGCTAGTCTGAATACTGGCAACTTTTTTAAGCCACTTAAGAAGCTTGACACACCTCTGTGATCCACATTTAAGAACGAACAAAGCCCGGGAAAGCTCTCTTGCTTCTGGCTTTCGGACAGGTAACTGGGGGGGCCTGCGGTGTGGCCCAGAGGGGCGGGGCTGGGCCCTGCTCGGTGCAGCCCGGCCGGGTCGGCCGCAGTGCAGCTTGGCTGAGATCTCAGCCGCTGCTGCTCGCTGGACACCCGGCACAGCCCCATCAGTGCAGGCCGGGCTGGCCGAGAGACAGCCACCCCAGAGCCCCCGCAGCCCTGCTCTGTGCAGGCATACCCACAGCTCAGCCAGCCCCTCCCAGTGCAGCCGCTGAAATAAAATGCTACACTGAAATGAGCTCCGGCCACCACCCGGCAGAAAAAAAAAATAGGTGACCAACAGCAAAAGGCAAATTCCACCTGCAAGGACCGGGTGAGATTTACTCTCTCAGTGCTGTACGATTCTCCAGAACACATGGAAACTGCAGACATCAATCCTCTCCCGACTCAGAGGAAGAGGAAAGGTGAAGGCACGTGAAGGAAACACCATAAAGACACCAAAGTCAGTGAAGAAGGAAGAACTGAAACCCTGAGACAGGAGAAAGAGGAGATGCTTCAAGCCTAGGAGCTGAAATTCTGTTGTAAAGCTATGGTGATGGGCTATGATACATCAGAGTACCCGTTGCAATTTCATGAAAGCATGGGGGTGGAGTGTTCAAATTGCAGCTGTGAGCAAAAGTACCTGTGCTGAAATGAGCAAATGTTGAAGTAGCTGTGATTTGATGAGAAGATTGAACAGAGAGAGATGAAAGTGATGAAGACGCTTGTTCCCAGGGAAGAAGACCTCTGTTCCTAGGGATGAAGATGCTCCCAGAGATGGGTGAAGAGAACCTTTTTTTCTGAACAGCTCAACCTTAAAATGGTACCCCAGTAGCTCAAGATTGAACCCTTGAAAGCAGTTGTGGGGAAAGCTGTAAGACAAGGGAAGGGACTCTCACGTGAGCAGAGAACCAACCTGGGCAGCCGTCTGGCTGTGACATTGAAGCCATGAGAGAACTGTTTCTTGTGGAGATGTCTCCATAGCATGAGCAAGAGAGACTCTTCTCCCTAAGTGAACTGAACAAGGTTATTATGGAAGAGGTAAACTGACTCAAAAAATCTCAAGGGTTGTCTTTTTACATTGTCAGTGGGAGAAGGGAGAAAGGTGGGGGGCAGAGAAGTGTTCTGAAGGTTTAGTCTGACTTTTTTCTTTCTTTTAGGTCTGTTAATAAACTTCTTTATATTCTTTTAAATTTTGTGCCTGCTTTGCTTTCTCCGAATTCTTATCTCACAGAAGGAAAATAAGTAAGTAATGGATATTTTGAACCAAACCACTACAACAAGGCAGCGCCCATAAGGGAGCATGAAATGAAAACAAAGTATTTGTCCGGAGTCTGTGTTCCGGAACAGTTAATAGGCAAATTTATGTATGAAAAATTGTAAGAGAATATTATCCAGTGTTTCAGGTTACCTAAGTAATTTTGGTCTTGTTCCATTACTTTAAGTACCGGAGAGTGACTGTTATTCAATATGGTTTTGTACGGTAGCAGTGAAGATTCTTTTCCCCAACTGGTAAAAGACATGCTCCACTGGAGAGGGTGACAAACTTTAGCATACCAGACATTTGAAGCAGATCAGTTATCACCACCCTGTGCATACCTTTTCCCTAACAAACACTAGTGGTGCCCTCTCTGCTAATGAGAAAGGCCTGGGACCAGGAAACAAATTCATTGAATCCATTTTATCTCACTCTCCTTCAGGAGAAAGACTGTATTCACCGTACGCTTGCACTTCGGCTTTGCCCTCATATTTTAATTTACTTTCACAACATTTATATGTACTGTGACATTGTACACTTTAAAAAAATCACAAAGGGTCTGTGCAAGCAAATTTAAAGGCTGTCTGTGGCTTTTACGGACTTGATTGAAGATATTGGAAGTAACATTTGATTCATGAAAGACTAAAGGGCTGCTGTTCTGCAGTTCAGCGGAAGTTGAAGCAACAGCAGAACCACAGTAAAATAATTCATTAGTCTTTCATTTATTTAGGCTATAATGTGAGAGATCTGTGAGTTCAGGAAAATTATATTAAAGTTAATGAACTGAAATATTAGAAAATAAAATAATATGCAGCTCATAAGAAGAATAAAGTCCACTCAATACATTCTCTTGGTTTTGTTTCAGATCACATTTTTGAAAGAATTTTTTTTTTCTCAATCTGTTGGTTCACTTGATTAATTGTACATTGGAATTGGAACCCTAAGGAGAATCATATTTCTTACTTTATAAACATGCATACCTTTTTAAAAAGAGTGAGGACATAGAATGGAAAGAAGATAATCATCTAATTGTGTAATTTCTTGTCATTTATTTGTTCTAGGGTATACAAGACAAGCAGAAAATGTGAGGGTAAGAAGTAAAAAATATTTCAAAACTTTTCCTTGTTATTCTAATTCTGTTGTCATTGATGTTAGCTGTGTCATAGACTTCAGGGAAAGAGATTAAAATAACATTAAAAGATTTTGTAATCCTATTTGTAAGATTTCTTATTTCTGAAAGACCCTTTTCATTCATCAGTGGTAAGGTTATATGTGAGTAATGCTACCTGCATGTTAATGCAAGAGTGGAAAAATGTTATTTTGTATGATTTTCTCTATACTAAGGATTTGACAGCTTTGACATATTTTACAAGCTCCCCACAACCAAGTGATTTTTTGAAAGATTTAAAGTATATTAACATAATTTATTCTAATTCAAGTTTTTGCTTCTTCTTGTAAAGTTCAGTGCCTGTACAGACAGTATTAAGAAAGTTAAAGTCCATCCACCATTTCAGCTGAAGAAGAGGATCAAGTTAGGGAACACATGAGCAAAATGGAGATACACAAGCCCATGGGAGTGGACAAGTTGCTCTCTCAAGTGCTGAAGGAGCTGGTTTATGTCACCAGAAGGCCACTCTGAATTACCGGTGAAAGGTCATGGAGACTGGGGGAGGTTTCTCAAGACTGAAAGATGGCAAATATCACCTTTATGTTCAACAAGGTCACGAAGTACCTTGGGAATTATAAATCCATCAGCCTGCATTGGTTTAATCCACCTGGCTGCTAGAGTACCACACAACCACTCACATTTCGCAAGCCCACATCAGTGGGATGGGGAAGAAAATAGGAAAAAGGTAAAATTTTGGCTTGAGATAAGAACAAATTAATAAAAACAGCTTAATAATTCAAATAAAGTAGTAGTAGCTGTTGTTATTAGTAGTAGTACTACTACTACTTTGGAAAGGAAAAAGAGGGAAAGGAATAAAACTTGAGAGAAACAAATGATGCAAAATATAATTGGTCACCATCCATTGACCAATGTCGTGACCAGCTCCCTCCAGTTTACATACTGGACGTGACTTTCTGTGTTGCGGAATATCCCTTTGGCCAGTCTGAGTCGGTCATCCTGGCCATGCTCCCTCCTGGCTTCATGTGCACCTGCTCACTGGCAGAGCATGGGAAACTCAGAAAAATTACTCCTGAGCAACAGCCAAAACATCACTGTGTTACGAATATTGCTCTCATACTGAATCCAAAACACAGCACTGTACCTGCCTGCAGGAAAGAAAATTAACTCTATCCCTGCCAAAATCAGGACACAACATCACTTCAGCTGTGGTGTAGGTAATGGAGCAAATAATTCTGGAAGATATTTGCAAGCACATTAAGGACATGACGGTGATTGGAAGCAGTCAACACTATGACAACCTGTGTGATAGCTGTCTGTGATTAGATACTGGTTTCATGGATGAGCAGGGAACAGTGGATGTTATCTACCTTGTCTTTTCAAAGGTTTTGAGACTGTATCCTGAACATCTCCAAGGACATATCACTTGACTGAGAGACATATAAGTGGACAGTGATCTGGTCTGGAAACTGACAGAACTATCAGACATGTTTTCATATACCAATGGGCTGAAATGGTTGTGATGAGTGGCAGGAAATTCATGCAGGCCATTCGCCAGTACTGTGCCCCAGGGACAGATATTGTCTCCACTACAATTTGAATCTTTGTTAATGATCTGAATGATGAGACAGGGTGCACCCTCAGCAAGTTTACATATGACACAAAACTGGAATGTTTGGTTGACATAGCAGATGTTTTTCCTGCTGTACTAGTTTGAAAACAAACCAGTGGGAGGCACTAAGTCAGAATAACAATTTAATGGAAATTAAAGAAAAAGGGGAACAAAAAAGGTAAAGGAAAACACTGTCAAACTGACAGAGTCAAGGTACAACCTGACACCCTGTTAGGCAGGGTGGTGGTAGCAGTCTGGTAGAATGGTGGCTGCAGTCCTCTGAAGCAGTGATCCTGTAGTAAAACAGTCTGCTCTTCCTCAGGAAGTCCAGTGGTGGCTGTGTAGCTCCTGTCCTCTGGAAATCCAGTGGGAAGCCAGTGTCTCTGGTGTTCAGCCTCAGATTATATCCACGATGGGATGCTTGGTTCCTCCCTCTGGGTGGAGCATCTCACAATGGGGTAACGAGTCATGAGGCCAAGTGTTGATTAGGCTCATTAACAGAAGATAGTCCGGAGGGAGTTATCTCTGAGTCAGGCGGCAGGGCAATGATGGGCAATTAACAGAAAGATAGTCTGGGGGGAGGAGGCAAGGAAACACTGCCCCACCTGGTTTCAACGGCTCCTGAGGATGGTAATAGAATATACTGCAGCCCAGGACATTATCCACCCCTTATTCTATTACCATCTACATTATCCCAAATCAATACCTTCTTAAACGCTAAAACACACATACATATATATATATATATACACAGTGAAACCTACACACCGTTCTCACCTAAGATTAGGTCTCCTTGTGGTACACAACGGGTTTCCCCATCTTTCTGCATTACCCACCAAGTGCAACCAGGTCCTTGAGCAAAGACAATCCCACGGATGGGTTTGTCTTTGCCTGAGGTGGGATTAATCCAAACAGTCTTTCCTAAAATACCTCTCAGGTGTACCACAGGGACTCTATCTCCATTCACTGTGTGCAAGGGTTCAGACTCGGCAGGACCAGCTCGACTGATGGACCCTCGGGTATTGACTATCCAGGTGGCCTTTGCTAAGTTCACTTCCCAATTTTTGAAGGTCCCCCCACCAAGTGCCTTTAGGGTAGTTTTAAGTAGTCCATTGCAGCGTTCAACTTTTCCAGCAGCTGGTGCATGATAAGGAATATGATATATCCATTCGATACCGTGTTCTCTGGCCCAGGTGTTGATGAGGCTATTCTTAAAATGAGTCCTGTTGTCTGATTCGATCCTATCAGGGGTGCCATGTCTCCACAGGACTTGCTTTTCCAGGCCCAGGATGGTGTTCCGGGCTGTAGCATGAGGCACAGGGTAGGTCTCCAGCCATCCAGTGGTTGCTTCAACCATGGTCAACACGTAGTGCTTGCCTTGGCGGGTTTGGGGAAGGGTGATGTAGTCAACTTGCCAGGCTTCACCATACCTGTACTTTGACCATCGTCCACCATACCACAGAGGCTTCACCCGCTTGGCCTGTTTGATTGCAGCACAGGTCTCACAACTGTGGATGACCTGTGAGATGCTGTCCATGGAAAGGTCCACCCCTCGGTCACGGGCCCATCGGTATGTTGCATCTCTCCCCTGATGACCAGAGGCATCATGGGCCCAACGAGCTAGGAATAATTCTCCCTTGTGCTGCCAGTCCAGATCCACCTGTGATACTTTCACCTTGGCAGCTCGGTCCACCTGCTCGTTGTTGCGATGCTCTTCATTAGCCCGACTCTTGGGTACGTGTGCATCCACGTGTCGAACCTTCACGATCAGCTTCTCTACTCGGGCAGCAATGTCCTGCCAAATCTCAGCGGCCCAGATGGGTTTCCCTCTGCGCTGCCAGTTGGCCTTTCTCCAGCGATCCAGCCATCCCCACAGAGCATTGATTGGCTACCATCCATGAGTCGGTGTAGAGATAGAGCCTCGGCCACTTCTCTCGTTCAGCAATACTCAAAGCCAGCTGGACGGCTTTAAGCTCTGCAACCTGACTCGATCCACCTTGTCCCTCGGTAGCTTGTGCAACTCGTCGTGTGGGGCTCCATACTGCAGCTTTCCACTTTCGATTAGCGCCTACAATTCGGCAGGAACCATCAGTGAAAAGGGCATAATGTCTTTCAGTCTCCGGTAGCTCATTATATGGTGGGGCTTCCTCAGCACGAGTCACTTGCTCTTCCTCTTCTTCAGAGGATAATCCAAAAGTCTCACCTTCAGGCCAGTTTGTTATAATTTCTAGAATCCCAGGGCGATTCGGGTTTCCAATACGGGCACGCTGTGTGATGAGGGCGATCCATTTGCTCCATGTGGTGTCGGTGGCATGATGCGTGGAAGGAACCTTTCCCTTGAACATCCACCCCAGCACCGGTAGTCGGGGTGCCAGAAGCAACTGTGCTTCAGTGCCAATTACCTCTGAGGCAGCCTGGACTCCTTCATAGGCTGCCAAGATTTCCTTCTCTGTGGGAGTGTAGTTGGCTTCAGATCCTCTGTAGCTTCGGCTCCAGAATCCCAGTGGTCGGCCACGAGTCTCACCAGGCACCTTCTGCCAGAGGCTCCAGGACAGACCATTGTTCCCGGCTGCAGAGTAGAGCACATTCTTCACCTCTGGTCCTGTCCTGACTGGGCCAAGGGCTACCGCATGAGCGATTTCCTGCTTGATCTGGGCAAAGGCTTGCTGCTGTTCGGGGCCCCAGTGGAAATCATTCTTCTTGCGGGTAACCAGGTAGAGAGGGCTCACGATCTGGCTGTACTCGGGAATGTGCATCCTCCAGAAACCTATGGCGCCTAGGAAAGCTTGTGTTTCCTTCTTGCTGGTCGGTGGAGACATCGCAGTGATCTTATTGATGACCTCGGTGGGAATCTGACGTCGTCCATCTTGCCACTTTACTCCCAGGAACTGGATCTCTTGGGCAGGTCCCTTGACTTTGCTCCTTTTGATGGCAAAGCCAGCTTCCAGGAGAATCTGGATGATTTTCTCTCCTTTCTCAAACACTTCCTTTGCTGTGTTTCCCCACACGATGATGTCATCGATGTATTGCAGATGTTCTGGAGCCTCACCCTTTTCCAATGCAGTCTGGATCAGTCCGTGGCAAATGGTGGGACTGTGCTTCCACCCCTGGGGCAGTCGGTTCCAGGTGTATTGCACACCCTTCCAGGTAAAAGCAAACTGGGGCCTGCATTCTGCTGCCAAAGGAATGGAGAAGAAGGCATTGGCAATGTCAATAGTGGCGTACCACTTCGCTGCTTTGGACTCCAGCTCGTACTGAAGTTCCAACATGTCCGGCACAGCGGCGCTCAATGGTGGCGTGACCTCATTCAGGCCACGGTAGTCCACCGTCAGCCTCCATTCTCCACTGGACTTACGCACTGGCCATATAGGGCTGTTGAAAGGTGAATGGGCCTTGCTGACCACCCCTTGGCTCTCCAGTTTGCGAATCATCTCATGGATGGGAACCACAGAGTCTCTGTCGGTGCGGTATTGCCGGCGGTGCACTGTTGCTGTGGCGATTGGCACCTGTTGTTCTGCAACTCTTAGCAGTCCCATGGCAGAGGGGTCATCTGAGAGGCCAGGCAATGTACTCAGTTGTCTGATATCTTCTGTCTCCACAGCAGCTATCCCAAAAGCCCAACGATGTCCTTTTGGGTCCTTGAAATATCCATTTCTGAGATAGTCTATGCCGAGAATGCACGGGGCCTCCGGGCCAGTCACGATGGGGTGTTTCTGCCACTCGTTCCCAGTTAAACTCACTTCAGCTTCCAGTACAGTCAGCTGCTGGGATCCTCCTGTCACCCCAGAAATAGAAATGGGTTCTGCTCCCACATACCTTGATGGCATCAAAGTACATTGAGCACTGGTGTCAACCAAAGCCGTGTATCTTTGTGGGTCAGATGTGCCAGGCCATCGGACCCACACAGTCCAAAAGACCCGATTCTCCCTTTCCTCTACCTGGCTAGAGGCAGGGCCCCTCTATTCCTGGTCATGGTGCATGTTGCTCCCTTCCGGTGAATACGTTCCTGAGGTCCCTTCAAGAGGATCGGTCATATTATCATTCTGGTACCGTCTGGAGTTCTGTGTGCGGGAGACCGGAGTAATGTTGACTCTAGATGCGCTTCTTGTGGTAGTTGTCCCTCTTTTTAGCTCACGTACCCGAGCTGCTAAGGAGGAGGTGGGTTTTCCATCCCACTTACTCATGTCTTCTCCATGTTCCTGAAGGAAAAACCAGAGGTTACCTCGTGGGGTGTATCCTCTCTCCCTGGTTGGGGGTCGCCGGCTCCTAATGGCAGAGACTCTTGTTGGTTCTGGTGAGATCTGGTAAATCTCTTCCTTAAGTTCCTTTTTCAATTTCTGATGGCCTTCTTCAATCAAGCTCCGGACTTGCTCAGCCAAAAGACTTGTTTCCACGGATGAGACATGGGTGCGAAACGGGGCTGTGACGGTGTCCTCGTAAATCCTCAGTTTGTTCACCAAGACGCCCACCCTGTCCTCGCCTTCCCTCCATTGCAGCGTTGCCAGGTAACGGGAGTATATCTCTGGTCCAAGGCGTGCGAACCTCAACCACATCTGTGACGTGCACTGGACACCATCTGGGCTCTTAGGAAATCTCTCATCTTCTGAGAAAATGATCTCCAGCACAGCCAATTCCCTCAGGCACCGGATACCTTGTTCCATTGTGCTCCATTTTCCTTGGTGCACCTGGAGGTCTTCTTTACAAAGGTACCTGTCCCTTACACTTGTAAGCAGTTGCCGCCAGAGGCTGAGGGTTTCTTGGGTTCTCCCGATCCCCTGGTCAATGACCACATCCTGGGACAGAGATCCCAGTTGCCTGGCCTCACTTCTGTCCAGAATGGTGTCATTGGCTGCAGCGTCCCAGATGCGGAGCAGCCAGGTCAGGATAGACTCGTTCGTCTGGCGGGTGAATTCCCTCCGCAGGTCTCGCAGCTCACCCAGGGATAGCGACCGAGTGATGATCTCTGGCTCTGCCTCTTCTGCTGGGTGCGAAGGTCCTGCTGCATCCTCGTCAGTCACTATGCGGACTGATTTGCTTTTTGATTTCTTCTTCTGCACGGGGGCAACTGCAATCGATTTAGGCTGTTCTGGTTCAGTGATGGTTTGCATGGGGACGCTGACAGTGCTTTTGGTTCCTTTCTCCTCTGAGTCAGTCTGCGTAGACATGGACGCTGTTGTTTTACATTTGGTTCCTTTCTCCTCTGTGACAGTCTGTGTAGAGACGGACACTGTTGCTTTTTTTTGGTTCCTTTCTCCTCTGTGTCAGTCTGCGTAGAGATGCATGTGGTTGCTTTGCTCTTGGTTCCTTTCTTCTCTGTGACGGT
This sequence comes from Corvus kubaryi, assembly GCF_017639235.1. NCBI lineage: Eukaryota > Metazoa > Chordata > Aves > Passeriformes > Corvidae > Corvus > Corvus kubaryi. The sequence goes on from NW_024581072.1 coordinate 7,101,103, forward strand.
CTGCGTAGAAATGGATGCGGTTGCTTTGCTTTTGGCTCCTTTCTGTGTGACAGTCTGTGTAGACAGGGTATTTGCTGCTTTGCTCCTTTTTACCTCCTCCTCAAGCAGACGTTGCACCACACTAAGTAGTGTTTTGTTTCTAAGCATGGTGTACACAATGCAGGCCATAGAGAAAAAAGAGAAGAGAACTGACAAGAAGATTATACCATCCTTAACATCCAGAGGGAACTCAATTTTTTCAAAAACTGCTGTGCCTGGCCTGAAAGGCTGGAAGAAACCACTCTCTACTCCTCCCACCAGGGGCTGGCTGTGATTGTTGAAGAGGTCCCAGACATAGGAGCCCAGACTAGGACAGCCAAACAAAATTGAGTATATATTCCGAATGGTATTCATCGCCTCGCAGGTTATTATGCTATAGACATAATAAACCAATAAAGCAATTCTCATACCATTCCCTGGTTTTAACAGGAGTAATACAACAGGCAGGTAGTTCCCCATGTGAGGAAAAATATAGAGAGCAAGATACAGTACCCATGCAGACCAGCTGAGCACCATGGTGAATAGATTTCTGTTTATACAAAATTGTAATTCTGACTTTTTCTCAGAGCAAGCCTCACGTTGGGCGCCAAATTATGTACTAGTTTGAAAACAAACCAGTGGGAGGCACTAAGTCAGAATAACAATTTAATGGAAATTAAAGAAAAAGGGGAACAAAAAAGGTAAAGGAAAACACTGTCAAACTGACAGAGTCAAGGTACAACCTGACACCCTGTTAGGCAGGGTGGTGGTAGCAGTCTGGTAGAATGGTGGCTGCAGTCCTCTGAAGCAATGATCCTGTAGTAAAACAGTCTGCTCTTCCTCAGGAAGTCCAGTGGTGGCTGTGTAGCTCCTGTCCTCTGGAAATCCAGTGGGAAGCCAGTGTCTCTGGTGTTCAGCCTCAGATTATATCCACGATGGGATGCTTGGTTCCTCCCTCTGGGCGGAGCATCTCACAATGGGGTAACGAGTCATGAGGCCAAGTGTTGATTAGGCTCATTAACAGAAGATAGTCTGGAAGGAGTTATCTCTGAGTCAGGCGGCAGGACAATGATGGGCAATTAACAGAAAGATAGTCTGGGGGGAGGAGGCAAGGAAACACTGCCCCACCTGGTTTCAACGGCTCCTGAGGATGGTAATAGAATATACTGCAACCCAGGACACCTGCCATTCAGAGGAACCTAATGGACTGAAGGAAAAACTGCCAGGAAGCTCATAACACAGGAAAATACCAACTCCTGCTGTAAGAGTTGAAAGGTTCTAGGGACGTACTGTGTGCTAATTAATGGGAAAGTAGCTCTGCAGGAAAAGGTCTAGTCTTTTCCTACTGAGCAGAGTATTCTTACAGTAAAGAACAATGGCCCTTTGGTCTATAGAAGAAGGAGCCTTCCCACCAAATTAAGGGAGTCAGTCCTCCCCTACTCAGTTCTGGTGAGACACATCTGGAATTCTGGGCCCAGTTCTGCACTCCTCCTGGCAAGAAAGACATGAACTTACAGAAGGGAGTTCAGCGAACGGCCATACAGTTGGTGAAGTGCCCTCTCGTTTGAGGAAAGTCTGAGAGCTGGGATTGTTCATCTTGCAGAAGAGAAGGCTCCAGGAGATTTTACCATTTATATAAATACTTTGTAGGAGGGTGAAAAGAAGAGAGAGACAAGCTCTTGTCAGTGGTGCTCCGTGACAGGACAAGAGGTAATGAAATAGAAGAAATACTACTCAGGCATTACTCTGAGTGATTGACCACTGGAATAGGTTTCCCAGAGAGCATGTGAAGTCTTCATTCTTAAAGATATTAAAAAACTGACCAGACACAAACCTGACCAATCTAGTGCTCTTGGCTGAGCAGGGGGTAAGACTTGATGAACTACAGTGGTCCTACAAAGGTCCCTTCCACCCTCATCAATTCTGTGATTTTATGAATAATTTATGGACATTTATTTTTATCATTAGGATTATTTTCAAATAAAGCAACTGCCTGAAGCTGCTGAGTTTTAGCTCTTAAGAGGTATTCTTAATGTGATGGTGACAAAATATAGTCTGTACATCCTTCACCAAACCCTCACATATACCTCACACAGAGGCAATTACTATTTGTCCTAAGACAAATACACCAGGTGGAAATAGTCCTGAGGTAAGAACACCAGTTGGGAATTGCAGTAGGAACTGTCTGAATGCTTGCATAATTGATGCATTCCAGAGATGGGGGAGAGTCGTGATGACTGCAACTGACTTTGGTACACGTCAGCCTGCAAAATGGTATTAAGTGCTGCTGGAGACTGGGACAGCTGGACAAACTGGTCTCCCAAGGTCGCAGGAAGCTTCCAGGTGAATCCACCCCAACTCCAGCAGGGACACCTTCAGGGGTAGATCAGGGTTCCCAACGACAGGAGCTCTCACTTTTCAACAGGTGAGTTAAAAGCACTAAGATCTGGTCACACATGGAGATAAAATCCTAAAGGAGCGCCATAGGTGGTTTGCTGCTTTGTGCATTCTGCAAGGCCAAAGACTGTAAACTGGTATGTTTCTAGCCAAACTTGCTTATACCATAACCCTTTAGATCTGTTTCTATCTTACACCTTATTGATTGATTGATATATACTTAATTAATATTTGATACTATATTGGCAATAACTCTAATCATAGTTATACACATAATCAATGTAATATTTCTCTCACCTGGCCAAAAGTCTTCTCTCTACTACTCTTCTGCACATAATCTGGTTGGCTCACCTGCTCTCCTTCAGTTAGAAGTGCACGGTAGATTAATTTAAGATGTCTCTTGTCAAAACAATATCTTGTTAAACCATACAGCAAGCTGGTGATATCATATTCATGCAACTTACACCTCTTACATAATTTTCATAAGGAATTCTGACCTATAGTACAGGAAAATACCTCAAAAGTCAGAATCCCGAGGCTGAGTATACTGTAAGACATCTTTTCCTTTAAGGAAACTCTGGTGAAAAAGTAAATATAAATGAAAAAGTTTTGTTTAAATTACTTCAGCTATATTTACATTTAACTAACAGTTTCTGTCTTTAATTTCTGTGTAAATGCATTGTCTGTAAGACACTGCTATTTTTATCTCATGAAGAATCATACATGCATTATGTACTGAACTGATCAGGTAAAAAACACTTGGAGAAATGGCACATGTGATCCTGAATGGTGTTGATTAGAACGGATGACTCAGCTCAGATCTCGGAGATGTACATTTTGAATTGTTTTCAGATGACTAGCATACACAATACCTTCATTAGGTGTTCTTGAATCTTTCCAAGTCTCTAATTTTGTTGCATGAAAGAGTCCCATAGGACACTTCATTTTGACTTAGCATAACTTCATTTGCATAACGAGCCTTTGCCTTGAATATGAGAATATGGTCCACATACGCTGTAGGTTATCCTTGACTGTACACTGATTTTAAAATTAATTCCAGTAGGGGGTTGACACAGAGCCTAGATAAGCCTTAGATACATGCAAATTGCTGGTTTTCTGTTTCTATATAAACCTTGCTACTAAAGCAACCACAAGCACCATGCAGAAAGTTCTCTATTCCCAAATCTTAGCCCACCTGTTCATGCCTGGCTCATATAAATTTCTTCTATCCTATGTTTTTTTAATACTGAAAAATAGAGACTGAAACATGTTATGTTACAATAGATACACATTTATACCTACTGAAAATTATGTCAAAAACCAAAAGATTCACATAATGTTTCTTTCAGTATTGAAATATGGCTTGTATGTACATAGAGGCAGAAGAACTTTAAAAATGTGCCAGTTAAGTGCTGTATTTGTGTCATGCATTGACCAACATCTACCTCAAGAATGCAGTGATTGACCTATAAAGGTAACAGGATTACAACATTTTAGATTGAATCAGGAATATTAAAGAGATTGAGAATAATGGGCCTGATAATTTTTGGGTTTCTCCGTTGTTATGAAAATACTTCAGTTTTTCAACCATCAATACTTCATGTTAACATTCAATATAATTTCAACTAGACCATTTTATCCCTTTTCTAGAAATTACCTAGGCCACAAGTTCTTCCATATTTTTTCTTTCACTCATATCAATTCTGCAAATATTTTTATTCCAATACAAACCTTTAACTAACTCTCTTTGAAAGAAAATATTTACAAATACTGATTATAGCAATTACTGACTATAGTTAAAAACTATGAAAACTGTACTAGACCTGTAGTTGATTCCACCTCTGGGACAAACCCAGCCAGGGGGTAGACAATTCAGCCTCTCATGAATCCTATCCTAATCACTGCATCATTTGGATTACACTCCTAGCTCAATTGCTCACAGATTGTCACAGATCTGGTTATAATAACACTTTTATTCTTTGGTGTTCATTGTGTGAGTTCTATGCACAACTTCTGATTCAACTTTCTTTTCAACAGGGTGCTACAGAAAATTTTTTTTTACACCTGCCTACATGTCTCCTCATGCTTTTCTTGTACCAATATGACTATCTTAGATCCACAGTTAATTATCAGTCTGACTTCAGAATTCTGACAGGTTCAAGATATTTTGTGGACATCCTGACCATGTCACTTTTTCTGTTCATTCCTGTCTTGTCTTCAGCTTTCTGCCAGGAGGAACTGAAGTTATAAACACAATCACATCCCCAATTCCTGGAAATTTATTTCCTTATTTTTTAACAATTTTCTATATATATAAAAAATTGAGATCTTTTTAAACAAGCTTTTTCCGTCAGCAATTTTTGCTTTGATTCTTTTACTTTGTGTTCTTTTTCTTTAGTACTTCTTGCACAATGATCTAAGAACTGAACTCAATAGCAGACTCTATCTTCTGTTAACAGCTCTATCTTCCAGAGCATCCTTCTGCTGTACAATTTCAAATACAGAATAGGAACTCTGATGGACTGGTACCTGACAGCATAACTAGTTCTCTGTTCCTTTTTAAGTATGACGCATGCTTTCTTTTTATACACATCAAGAAACTAACCTGAAAACCATCCATCCATTGCTGGATTTGTGCCACACATACAAACCTATTTCTTATGAGTGTTTCATATTAGTTTTCTGCTCAACTGTCTCAGGGATTGTTTATATGGCTACCATGTATTAAAGCACTCTTTTCTTTCCTGACTTTTTGATTGGTTGGTTGGTGGGGTTTTTTTTTGTTTGTTTGTTTTTTGCTGTTTCGTTTTAGTTTTTTGTTTTTGTTTTAGTGTTCTTTGGATTGGTTCACAGGTTTGAGCTCCAGAATTTTAAAACTCAGTATATTCTATTACTCCTGACTAATAACAATACTTGCACTACTTAAAAAACCCTAACCAAACCAAACAAAACCAAAAAAAAAAAAAAAAACCCCAAACATTTCTCTCTAATCATCATTAAAATTATATAATATTAGTTTAGAATAATGGAAGTAAAATAATACATAATAATATAGTTTTCATTTCAGTTAAGAGTATTATGATACAGCTAACATTTCTCAGAGGTTTTATGCTTACGTTTTATATATTAGCCTGGATGCTAGTTGTTAGATTCCATGCCCAACTCTGAAGCTGTATCCCCAGTGACTTTTAAGAAACTCATTGTCTTTAGAAATCTTTTTTATTCAATCATTTGAATTTAAAACAGTGTCTCAGTCTAAATGTGGAAGCTCTGAAAAGTATTCAGGTATATGATGCAGGATCTGAAGAGCTACTCAGATGATAAAGAATTCAAGAATGAGTATATGTGCTTGGACATATAAAATTCGGTGTGGCTTGTAAGCTCTAATCAAGACGTGCCAGGAGTGATGCAAAACTGAATTAAGTACAAGAGTAATATAGTGTGTTAATAAGATTCCAGGCAGTCTTCAATATGTACTTCACTCTTACAAGAAAACACAAAAACAAACAGAAAAGAAAACCCACTGTGAATGATGATTGTTTCGTCTTTAGGAAAATAAACAGCCATGGCCAAATTTTCTATTGTTTTTTCATACACTAAGTCATTATGGTGCCACATTTGTATAGCTGTGTTTACAAATACCTCATAAATGCATAAAAGATGTTTCAGCACTTTTTGGTTTTTATTTCACTTTTAGCCAAAGTGAAGACATTTACAATTACTTGAATTTACAATGCTTTTTTTTTTACAAAAATTCTAAAAACAAATATAACATTTTTCTACAGTGCTTGTTTTCTTACCTGTTTCTAGGTTTTATGTCTGCAAGAATTATTAAGATGCTAGTCAAAAGTAAACTCCTATTTTCAAAATAAATGCTTTTATGTTAGATCAGACTGTAGGTTTTCAGAGAACAACTAAATTTATTTTTTAAAAAAGTTAGATTTATTTAAGTAGTCCATAATATTTATACACTTTTTATACTCTGATACCCATTTGTCTTTTCAAATCTTTAGAAATAACACTTGACTAGACCTAATCAGAATCACTTGTTCTGATATGACGTTTTTCAAGATAATGTATCTGTTCAACAGTGAAGGGGAATTTAATTAAATCCTTTTGAACTGTTTCCTGTCTTTTTAGATGAAAGTACTACAAAGAAATAATGCTAATGCACATTACCTAAAAAAAAAAATACCAAACCAACAGAAAACACCCTGAACTTTATAATTTTCAAAATACAGATGACCTAATTTTAGCATATTGTTCTCATATTTAATATCTAAACTCCAATTTTAACCCAGTCAAGTGATTTAAGTTACTTTAGTTTGAATTCAGTACCTGCTAGACAAAAAAGAAAAATGCTTGCTTTCCAAATGTTTCTACTGCATCTTTGATCGGGAATATTTACCATAACAATGCTAAAAAAATAATCTCAGTTCTTTGGTAGTTTTAAATAAAAAAATTTTTTTTAAAATCTTACCTTTTACAGGAAGAATTAAGATATCTGAAAATAACTAGCAAAATGAACTTCCTGTCTATATCACTGAAGTGCCACGTAATCACCATGTATGAGCAGAAGATAATTTTTTCATCGCTGTTAGTTGTAGTAATTTTAACTGTTCAATTGACCTCTTCAAGAGACGGCAAATGCTTGTGTGACTGAGGACAACTTGTGGCCGATCCCTAATGCCGATTTTCTGGTGGAGTGTTCCCTTGAACTGCTTGTGAAAATAAGGAAAGGGACAGTGGATAGTATCGTCAGAGGCTTTCTGTCTTATACCATTTAAGTTTGATGCTTAGTCAGAAAAACACATAATTGGCTGCTTTTTCTAAATGCCATTTTAAGTCAAGAAAGCGATACACTGTAGAAGTGAAAACCTATGTCTTTAAAGCAGGGAAAAGAAATATCTTCCTACATATGTATGAAATCAGCTTGTAAAACTAATTCATTTGCACTAGTGATCACTGTGGCTGAGGGCTTATTGGGATCAAAATCAAAGACTGCAAATCTTTTTAGAGATGAAAACATCAACAGTTGCATTAACTTGAATGGGTGAGGGAGGTCAGAGAAATTTAGAACTGCTTTACCAGAGGGTGATGAATTCCAGCAGTGCTGAGGTATCCATGTAGCTGTAACCAGTAATCCCACAAGCACTGCAATCCCATCCAAAACACTGTCTGCTGTCAGAGGTATGATACTGGTTTATATCTGTCTTCAATATGATATGAAGCAGCAATTTCTATTTTCACAAGTTCTGCCTTTGTAATTATGCTAATTTATTGCTCATTATGTAAAACTTGCAGGATTTCAAATTACTAATTCAGCTCCATGTTCCAGAAATACAACACACCCCTTGTTCTTTATAGGAAAGTGGAATATTTCTTGTAGAATTCACTTCCTATTCTCAGCTATAACTGAAAATGTGAGATTCACATAGACCTTAAGAGTAAAGAGAATGAAAATTGGGAGTTGTGTCCGTAGTTTGTCTCTGCAAAAATTGCCTTTTGAAAACCTCTCAGTCTTGACTGTTCTGTTTAGCACAATTAGCACAATGTAATTAGGCTTTTTAGTTCAATAGGATTAGGCTGATGGACCAGCTCTGACATTTTCCCCCCTTTTATTCTCCTCTTGTGACATAGTACAAGTTACTTGAAAAAGTAACCTACCTGTGCTTTTTAAACTGATTTGTCATAGAAGAGATATTATTGTGAAATGCATTCTGAAATTCCTTGACTGAGATACCTATATTTGAAATGCAGTGTTTGGAATGGTTAATTTTTTTATGGTTGCAACATACAGTTGAACACCAAGTCCATGAGTTTTTACAAGGACTTTACAGGCTAGCTTTATGACCTTCTGGCTCGTTTAAACACTCCAATAAAAGAATCTTGGATCCATGTTAAGTTTTTTCAGAATTTCATTTGTATAACACTGAAAACTATCTATGCTAGTCACTTTTGTGCTAAGTTTCTAATCTTTAAGGTATTAATATACATGGTTTTATTAGCCCACGTGTGCTAAAATTTCCATTCATTAGTACTGCACTACAAAGCACAAAGTCTTTAATTTTATCATAGCAATGAGTATGAGACCAAGTCAAGTAATGGTAGTAGTAAATTGGAATATTCTAGGACAATTATATGTTAATTATATTAATATGGTAATAATATGGTTACAGGTGTTAATAATATATACAATTTAAAGTAAATATCTTGCATAATAAAAAAATTTAAATATTAAAATATATATTTCAAAGTTTTGGTTCCATATGTTGTGTTTGCTGATTGAGCAAATATGTTTTTAAAGTCATTTCTAATTCTAGGGGAGACAAATGGTGACATAGATCACAGAAAACATAATAATATGTTATCTATTTTTTTGTTTCTACTTGATAGAAAAAATCATTAAAAATCCATGACATTGGTCATGTTTAGAGTGACTAATTTGTTTTTAAACGTAAGTATAAATTTAAGTTTACCTTCAAATCAGGGATCAGACCAGATATTTTCTTACTCAGTGCTAAAACATTATAAGGTATGTTTACACCTGAATTATGCGGATTTGTATAGCTGTTGAATGTTTCTGATAAATCCTTCCACCTTTAATCCTTGAGTACCAAGTTCCTTATTAATATGGAAGCCTTTTACATGTAGCTTTGTGAAACTACTTTTGTTAATAGTTTTTTTAATGCCAACTGCTCCAATTTGATCAGTCTCAAGTACTATCAAGCATTTAGCAGCAAAAATGTAACAATTTATAATGGTTAACTTTGATACACTGAATAGTTCTGGTTTTGTTATACCAGTTTCTAAACAGCCAAGTACAGCACTGCTTGCAGGTTCCTTAGCAGTCATCATCTATCTACTTTTCCACCAAACCTTATTTTTCTTGTTTTCTCCTCATCCAGTTCATGATACTATTTATTCCATGCATTTCGTTCTGTCTGGAGTTGTTGCCTGCTTGGAGCTGCAGTGACAAATCTCTGTTTATGGTAAATAGTGCCTATTTCAGCTACTTCATTACATTGACAACACACTCATATTTCCTGGGGAAAACAGTCTCACTCATACCAGTTTGGGTCCATATTACAGCCCTCACTTGGATTTGACATGCTCCTGCCGCTGTTAAGGAAATCACTAACTTGCCTTCTCTGGGCATGCCTCCAATGCTGGATGAAAGAGTAATACATGTTCTGATGTGTCAGAGATTCTCATTGTCAATACCTCACTGAAAAATCATCATATTTGAACATATGCTGATCCTTTTTTAAACTAGTCACTCCAAATGCCAAACACTTATGGTTTCACTGTTTTCTATTGAAAAATGCTATATTCTTTCTCCTTCGAAACAGCAATTGAACGCTCTCTGAGATGGTGTAACAAGATGTACAATCTCATCAGAAGGAAAGAATGGAACTGCACCAATCATTAATAGGATTTTTTTCAATGCAAATCCTCGAAATTATTAAATTTTTATGATTCTTTAATTCTTTGATTTAAAATCATGCTTCTTTCTCTAGTGAAAATCATCTCCCATTGCAGTGCATCGAAAACATTATGATTTATCCATGCTCACCAGATCATCCCTTAGGGTTTTTTACAGAGCCAGAGGAAGACTCACATTTACAGCTTCTAAAAACCTAATAGATGAGTCTAATATGCCTTTATTCTGGTTATTTAAAAGTAAAGCGCAAATTGGCACTCTGTCATGGGACTTTTTTCTTTGTACCATCTTTCATGAAGACAATTTCACTCTGGAAAACTTACAGGGTCTAACTTCTTCATTACTCAAATTTTCCCTAATTACAGCTGGGAAGTTTAAATCTAGTCATCGCTCTATGAGGAAAATTCAATTACAATATCACCAAGCAAAGGCACTGCAGGTAAAGAACATGTCTTTTGTTCTGCCACTGAGAAAAGTCCCCATAAAGCTACCTGCTGGTTTTCAGAGTGTCACCATCTCCATCCATGTTCAGAGATGAAGAAAAGCAATTTCACACAGAGCTGCCCTTTTTCTGCTTGTACTTTGTATGCCTTTTGCTAAATCTGATCTTCTAATTAGGCTCTGCATGACAATGAGATAACTTTTGTAGACTGTAACTGCTGCTTTTTTATGTTGTCTCTGATACAATCTTGTCTGGAATTCTCAGCTGTCAAAACCATCGGAATTAACCAGGAAGATTAAATCCTTAAAATGTATTGTTATGGGATAGAGAAGTTAAAGGTCACTGATTGTAGTAGTTTGGCCTAAAATACTCATTACTGTTTACCTTCTATAAGAATTAGGAGAAAAGCAAAGCAGGCACAAAACTTGAAAGAATATGAAGAAGTTTATTAATAGACCTAAAAGAAGGAAGGAAAAAAACAAAATAAAATCATACCACACCTTCAGAACACTTCTCCTCCCCCCACCTTTCTCCCTTCTCCCACTGACAATGTAAAAAGACAACCCTTGAGATGTTCAGTCTGTTTATCACTTCTATAATAACCTTGTTCAGTCCATTTAGGAAGAGGAGTCTCTCTTGCTCATACCATGGAGATATTATCACAATGAGACAGCTGCCCAGGTTGGTTCTCTGCTCTCATGTGAGTCCTTTCCCATGACTTGCAGCTTTTCCCACAACTGCTTTCGAAGGTCCAATCTTGAGCCACTGGGGTACAATTTTAAGGCTGAGCCATTCAGAAACAAAAGTTCTCTTCACCCATCTCTGGGAGCATTTCATCTCTAAGAACAGAGGCCCTTCTCCTTCCCTGGCAGGAAAAGGGTCCTCCTCATCTTCATCTCTAGGACTATCTCTGGGAGCATCTCTAGGAACTGAGGTCTTCTCCTTTTCCATTTGGAGCAAAGGTCCTCATCGCTTCCACCTCTCCCTGTTCAAACGTCTCATTAAATTACAGCTGCTTCAGCATCTGCCTATCTCAGCGCAGGTGCTTTTGCTCACAAGTACAAGTTGAACGCTCCACCCCCCATGCCTTCATGAAATTACAACGGGTACTCTGATGCATCATAGCTTTACAACAGAATTTCAGCTTTAAGCATCTCCTCTTTCTTCTCCCTCAGGTTTTCAGCTCTTCACACCACTAAAAGGGTTAATCTCACCCAGGCCTTGCAGCTGGAATTTTGCTTATCGCTGTTGGTCACATGATCTTTTGCCGGACAGCAGGGCAGCTTCAGCTGAATCTTGGCCGCACTGGAGAGAGGGAGCCGGGCCGCTCTGGCTGCCCACAGCAGGGCTGGGGGGGGTGGAGGGGGTGGGGGGGCCGCAGATGGAACAGGGCCCATTGGTTCCAGGATGGCTGTGACCTGGCCCGGCCCGGCCTGAGCAGGTCCCGGCAGGGCCGCTGGGCCCCACATGGCCCAGCCCAGTTACCAGTCCTCCAGCCAGAAGCAAGAGAGAGAGCTTCCCGGGGTTTGTCCATTCTTAAATGTGGACCACAGAGGTGGTCAAAATTCTAAGTGGCTTAAAAAATTGTCCATATTCAAACTAGCCAGGTGATAGGTTCTGACAGATCATAGAGGAAGCTGTAAGCACCTCTTTGCAAGAAAATCACTTCCAGGACTATGCTTGCTAACCCATGACATTCTCCACCCCTCACCTCTGTGAAGACACATGTAAGAATTATTATCAAAATTACATTAAACTTCTTCACTAAATTGGTGTTTCTGCCCGGTTATTGAACTGAACCCGCTACACTGATGCTTCTTCTGTGTTTCTTCTCATTTTGAGACAGAATCTCTGAGACACCATAAATGACCAGAGCTGTGAACTCCACAGAGAGTGTTTGATCCTATGCAAGCATCAAACATATGCAATAATCTACCTTTTCCTGTTTACCAAATAAGTTTCTTTTTCCAATTATTCTCAACTCCAGAACATTTCTTGAATTCTAAAAAAACTCTGACATTTCCATCTGATTCACTGAAAAATTCATGTATCTCCTAATGATTTATGATTTAATATTATGCAATGCTATGAAAGTTAACATGAAAAAACAGATATATTTCAGAATTATAATATAGTCCTTTCTAATTTCTTAATTCCATGTAGAATTATTTCAAGAAACAAACAATTACCACAGGTTTCAAAGGATTTTTCAGGAGTTTTGTGCACTCTAAGTATATTGAAATATTGCTTAATATAGATACATGGCTCAAAGCAGGTCAAGCATTTTTGTAGATACACAAACTAGATAAAAAACCCCAAATCTCTAAATTTTCAAGATTTTGCAATTCTGACCACCACAGAATTGAGATGGGAAAGGAAAGGAAAAAAAAAAAAGAAGAGAAAAGGATGGGAATGGAGCAGGGAAAGATATTTATGAAAGAAATTGCTTTAGACCTCCAAGATCTATAAAAAGATATAATTATGCAAGCAAGTAGGAAATAATTTTATTTTTGCAAAACCCCATTTTTGCAAAACATCAAAAAATCTAATCAACTGCAAGGAAAGTAGAACTTTTTCTTCTGTTAATATTATTCACAACTCCAATAGCAGCATTTGCCTGAGAAGTAAGCAGTTGTGTTTGTCTTAGAGTTAATAAGTAGTCTGTTTCATTTACTGTATTTTAGGGAACCAGCTAACCAAGATTCAAAAAGCTACCTCAGTGTTCCACTAATATAAATATTTTTACAGCAGCACAGTTTGCCAAGTTTCTCCTACTTTTCTGGTAAACATGTTATTGGCCATGTCCTACATTTATTATTGCCAAAAAGACAGCTAATTCAAATAATTTATTATAAACGAAACAAAAAAATTCTGTTAAAACATATTTTTCTTGCATAAACGATACTGCCACCTTCTCTTAATACTATTTCATTTGCTTCTTGTTGCTTCCACAACATGCATCTCTTTTCTGCTCTAGAGATAGAGTACAGTGATGAGTAAATTAGAAAATGTCAATGGCTTGCTAGACTAAAAGGGTTACAGTAACTAAGTTAAGTAATGTATTAAAAGTACAAAATATCTTCTGTGCTACAGATAAGTTTATGAAAATTCACTGGATTTAACCTAAAGCTGCCAAAGATTCTCCTAGTTAAGTACAAAAAGTTAACATTTAGTGGTGTACTAAGTAATTACAACTTGATTGAGTTTACTGAAACAAGTCCTTTTATTGTCTTCATGCCAGTGTTTACTTAGTTTAGCAGTATTTCACTGCAAAGATTCTGTTACTTGTGAAATTCTAGTCCATTTTAATTTCATTTTAACCTTTGTACTGTACTGCATGGCCCCTGTAACAGCAGCAAACCTGATAATAAATACTTCCATGAGCAGAGGTAGTTATCTACTCTCTTTAGTATAGAAAGCTGACATGCAGAGACCACCCTAAGTTTGCATGTATGAGGTGTATGAAAGAGTAGAAAAGGAGGAGTGCTTTGAGTCAGAAGCAAACTGAGCTACTTGGTGTTCAATGTATTATCAGGAGCTAATTGTGTCCTAATTTACTAATTTAACATTTTTTCATTTCCTGACACTGATTTCTAAAACTGAGGAACATCTGGAAGTACACAGGTGTTTGTGAAGCCTCATTGCCCAAACTAGGTTTTGCCAAGGCTCAACCAGTGCACAGGAAAAAAGGAGAAAAGCGACATGTGAGGGATGTCTTCAAGCGTCCACCACTCTCTGGCACAGGCTATTGTCACCTGGGGTTCTCTTCTAATTGGAGCTTTCCTCCAAAGTGCGTGTACTAGACATGATGTAATGGAAGCATGGGCTCATTTCTTCTTGCCTCTGCCTGCTGGAGACAGGGGTGAAAACTTTCCATGCTCAGAGAATTCTCTGCTGATCTCTCTAAATATCAGTGTGTTGCTAGAGACACTCATAGCAGGGAACTTAAAAGGAGATTGTTTTTTGTTATTTTTTAATTTGTATCAGCAAGAAACTGATGAGTAAAAGGATTAAGAGATTTAGGATTCAGTGGAAAGATGCATAGCTTATGATTATACAGGAACTTAAAAAGTATGTTTGCTGTTAGGGACCTGATTAATTATCTCACCATGGAAGAAAATTTCTACATCATAAACAGTCAAGGAAGAGTGCTAGAGGCTTTTACAGAAGAACAGAATGGGTCACGGTGGAAGGGACCACAGTGACCTCCCTCCTCAAGCAGAGTCATCCCAGAGCACATGGCACAAGATTTCATCCAGAGAATTTTTGAATACCTCCAGTGAGGAAGCTTTGACAACTTCTCTGGGCAACCTGTTCCATTACATGGTCACTTGCACATTAAAGAAGTTCTTCCACATGTTCAGGTGGAGCTTCCTGTGCATGTGTCTGCCCATTGCCTCTTGTTCTATTGCTTAGCACCCAGAGCCTGGCTCCACCCTCTTGGCACTTCTCCATCAGATACCTGTAGACTTTGATGAGGTCCCTTGTCAGTTGTCTCTTTTTGAATGAACCAGTCCTGATACTTTGGTAATTTTTGGTTAATTGTGAACATAAGCTAAAGGAAAATGGGTCTGGAATGATGTCCCCATCCTGTACCTTTTACACTTTGCTGGAAGCCTCTAAAAATATCTACTAATGCCTATTCTAAAAAGTTTTCCTTATGCTTCAGTAGTCTGTCTTTGTAAATAAATTTCTGTTGCTCTCTTTGATGTATACACATATATTGTTTAAAGAATAATCATCTGTAAATATATTGAGGTATTTTTCCTGCATCAGAGCTACTGTTGGTGTAGTATTTTTAGTATGACTCTCTGCTTACCCCTTTGTAGCAAAACCTCTTTTTTGCTCTCTGTACAATACAGGTCTAGCCCAAGCTTTCCAAAGTGAAAGTAAAAGGCCTTGTTCATATCAAAAACATAATTGAAAAATTTATATTTTTTTCAAAACTTATTTTTTCTGTCAAAATATGAGGATTTGTTTACCTTTTTAAAACTAGTCCATGGCCAGCTCAGAAGATCAGTTACTTCCTTTAGGTAATATGTTTGTTTTTCGACAAAAATTTCTTTCCATGGAATTTTTTGTAAGATCTGAACTCATCCTGCTTTTCAGCAGTCTTTTTCAACAAGATGACAGAAATAATACAATAAAACTTAACATTTACAGTGAGACAAATATAGAAGAAGAATTATATTTAAAGGCAAAGCTCATTTTATAAAGATTTTTTTTAACAGAAAGGGCTTCCTGGCAGATAGTTTCACACATCTGATGTGGGCTTTTTTGCACACTCTTGCACTGTGATTTGAGATAATACATAACAACTAGAGACTGGACTGTGAGTTACAGTGTAAGTTTAGGTAGAACTAAGAGCAGTTACTCTGTGTTGTATTACAAGAAGAGTTCCCCTGAAGTAGGCTGGCTTTGTTCTAAAGACTTTAGTTACTAAGGCATTTACTTCTAACATGCTATTGTATTGATTATGCAAGATGAGAAAGCAGGCAAATAGTATTCCTTCCATTTCTATTTCACAATAATAGTTTATTTTTATATATTGCATGTGCATGTATAGGGAGGATTTTTCGTTTTTTCCTGATGTGTCTCTGAAGCTGGATCTTCAATACTGTTTCAGAGCCTTCTGGAGGCTTGCAGCAAGGTTTGAAGCAAGGTCCCCGATAAAAGATACATTGCAGTCCAGGGACCACTGCTGCTGTTAAATGGCTTTCTAGTGTTAATTCCTTTTCTTTAAAGGAATACCTGAAGCTCTTCGTATAGAAGGGACTGTATATTTTCAAAAGTATCTGCGAAAAAGAGGAATAAAGCTTTCTGCCTCTTTCCTACAGAAAGAAGAACAGCAATTGCTGATGATAAAAGAATACCAGATAATGGACAAATTTACAAATAGCTTAGAGTTAATAACTGCAATAGTTACAGAGAACACAGATTAGTGGAAGAAGCTGTTCCTGAGCCCATTTAAGATGTTTTATTGTTTTGAAACAAAGTCCTTACGCTCAGAAAGTCCAAGTTCACTGTTTTGTCTAATGTGCTTTCTAATATACTTGTATATGTACCTACAATATTGTATTTTTTATACTCCTGTGCTTAGAGTAATAGTGATACAGAATAGGACCTCTGAGTGAATGCAGACCAAGCATCTCTCTTGTCCCGTGTTGTGCTTTCAGCTGTGAAGGGGTACTCCAAGATCAGGATTGCAATTTTCCCTGGTAAAGTTCAATCCTCACTTTTAAATATGCTGGCCCCTGAAATTTTCTTAAATGCAGAAATCTTGGTTGTATCATTGCACAGGACTTCTTTGGCATGGCTGTCAGAAGTCCCATCTCAAAAATAAGAGGTCGTCCTTACTCTTCCAACTTGTGTCCAAATCCTTCTTTGAAATTATGGACCTTTCAGAAGGAAATTTTGTATCTGATGAGATAGATACTTCACATCCAGGAAGTCATTTTTACCAGGCTCAATGTCAATTGCAGGATTCATGGAAGGAGGGAATATTTGAATTTCTGGGAATTGCTGATGGAGAATGTAAAATAGTACACAGGATCAGATACCTACACCTGTATAAAACCAAAAAAAGGGTATTCTTCCAAGTTCTACTATTCCTAGCTCAGTTGAGTAGCTTAATATGTTAGCAGTAATTACAATAACTTCTAAGTAACTTTTGTTCTATTTCCTTTTGAATGTACAAATAATTTGCACCCCAAACATACTCCAACAAAGAGATGCATGCCTCTACTGCTCACTGGATGAGAATAAACTTTTTGTCTTTATTGTCTTAAATTTCAGAATTTTCAAGGGTTAGTGCTACAGTAGTATAAAAATTTCATCCCTTGCTTACTGGCTGTTGCTTATTATTTGTTTATTTTAGGCTACACCTGAAAGCCATTACCTTTTTAAATCTCTGCATTGTTAATATTGTTACTATAGAGTAAGTTTAGTTGTCAGTACACCAAGTCACTAGTAGCAACACAGGACTGATTATGAAATGTTGGGAATGTGATTATTTTTTAGTATCATCACTCTATCGGATTTTTAAATCACAAAATCCAAGTCTCTGACCACAGGAGTCTTGTTTATTTGTATGAACTACTTTTCAGAATCATCTTCTTCATTTAGACAGGAAGATGTGCTTTTTGTGGTATTTTGATAATTTTCTAAAATAAGACTATCCTTTGCAAGATAACTCCCTACTAAACTGCATGGAAATCATGCCCAACTTTAATCTGTATATCAACACAGCAGGCAAATATAATATTCAATCTTACTGTCACAGCAGCTTTAAGTAGACAGTACATTTAACAAGACCACTGCGTAAAAGTAAAAGCTTGTATAAATCCTGCTATTTTATGGAGACAGCGTAAGTATGGCTTCTTAAATTATCATACTGGGATCTAAAATACACTTTCTTTTATGCTTTTCTTTGTTTGTGTTTCATTTGTCTATGAGAAATAGACAGAAACAGTTTTTGCAGCTAAGAGAGGATTTCCGTTGTACTTCTGCAGCAATTTGCCCCCTGTGGGAGAATGTGTTTTATTCTCACTATGGATCCTCCTCTTGAGCCAAAGCCCTAGAGGAAAACTGGCATACAAGGAGTGAGATCAGAAACATTCCTGAGTTTAAATGATACACTTCTGTGAACTCTTAATCCATTCACAGTCATTACTCTCTTTTGCCTAGAAGGGCTGGCTGGGAAAAAATGTGTTGCATGGTGCTTTGCTGAAGCTGCCCTTCTCACCACAGTCAGGATCTCATTCTGGTTTCATTTAGAGCATTGGTAGCCAGCAGCTTTGCTGAAACAGCTGTAAATAAGGGAGTTTATGATTTCTTTGTGCAGGCTGGTTTGTTTAATTTAACTTCTCCTTTTGACTATTCCCTTTTGCAAACTATGATAATGTTAGTCTATATTTTTTAAGATTCTTTCTTGTTACACCCTAAAAACCTGCCAATTATTGCTTTCTTCTGTAATTATTAGTTGCAGCATCAGCTGTACTTTCTGCCTTGCTTAATTAAGCAGGGGAAGGAAATACAGGTA
Source organism: Corvus kubaryi (assembly GCF_017639235.1). NCBI lineage: Eukaryota > Metazoa > Chordata > Aves > Passeriformes > Corvidae > Corvus > Corvus kubaryi. The sequence continues at coordinate 7,119,445 of NW_024581072.1, forward strand.
TTTGCAAATGGAGGGAAAAGAGAAAAGCTAAAAACAAAGATATAAAAGTGAGGAAGAAATTGCATCTCAAAATGTCCCTTGCTGTGAATATTTTAATAGATTTCCTAGTGACTTTTCCTCTACAACTATTTAAATGGATATTATATCTTTAAGATTCAGAAGTGCAGAAAAAACCTTTTAGTTGTTAGCTAAATGTAAAAGCTTTTTATTTTTTTTGTAAATGGGCACATAAAATTAATTAAATATTATTAATATACCTATTTTTACATTCTTATGTAATTAACACTTATAATTATTTATAAAGTCAATGAAGGCAGCAGTACAACTCAACTGTAAGTTCAGATCGACTAGTTAAACAGTTGTGTAATCCAAAAACTCTTCCATCATCAAGTAACTGGAGTAGCTTTGAATATGGAACTGAGTGTCATTTTATGACTATTAATTGCTCTCCAGTGTAGACAGTATCTGAAGAGATATATCTGAAGAGAGAGCATGCTTAACCATCAATACCACCTCTCTTAAAAATTCATTAGATTTATCTCTACTATGCAGGACTGGTGGAGGGGAACACTTTCCCTACGATATCTTGTAGAGGAACATATTCAGTGCAGGCAGCTCAGGGTGCAGCTGCAGTGGGAGCTGCAGGTTCAGTTCTGAGTGGGAGCCCAAGGCACGATGCCAGGAACTGCCAACCCTTGCCCCCACAAAGGGCACAGGGACCTGTGGTGCCAGCCAGGGGACCGGACACTGAGACACAGCAGGAGCTGATGGCTCAGGAGAAACAGCGATAGTTTTGCCCTTGGACTGTGAGGGTACAAAAGCCCAGGGGTTCCTTTGTTGGGGGCCCCTCCTCAGAGGCACCAGCTCCAGCTGTTTCTCTGTTACTGCACTGTGAATAAATTGCTTTATGGAATAAGACATCTGCAGCTCTTCTAAGGGAAACCTGGCATCAAGCTGGTAAGGAAACCTGGTCTGACCATGTGAGAGTGGGGTGTGTAGGGAGTTGAGGGACGTACCCTCTGGCTCATTGGAGCTGCCCACAGTGAAGGGGCTTCGGTCCCAGCAGGGACAGTCTCTGGTGGTAGGAGTATAGCTGCTAGGAAGTCCTGTGAGTGGTCCAGCTGAGAAGTTTTCTTAACAGCCTCTTTCAAGCACCATGCTTTGTACCAGGTCTCACAGTTGAAATCTATAAAGCATAGCAGCACCTGTATTATCTTGGAACCCTTTTACTTCACAGATGTTTAAGCGTAATTAGGGACTTTACTTCTGAGACCTATAATGGAATGCTTACTGTACATATTCCTTTTAAATTCTCTGTTGAATTGTCCTGCTGAGAGTATGAAATGTTTGCTTTCTTATTGCCATCTACCCCTCTCACAGGCCACACATATGCACTTCAAGTCAACCTCACCACTTTTGCTTTCTCTATTCACTTTCTTTCATACACTTCAAGACCAGGTGCTCTTCATTAACATGAAGTAATAAAAAATAATAATAATAATGATGTTTACAGTGAGTTTGAAGAGCTCAATATCTTTGTCTGAGGCTGAAGGTTGGTCATGGTCTTTTTCCAATATTTCTCTACAAAAGTTTTTAGTATAGTACAAAAAACTCCAAAAAACCATAGCTACCATTTTTTATGGTATCATAGTCTTTCAGCCTAAATATCTTTGCTCCTCTTACTCACTTTTTTGTTATACTCCTATAAAAATCCATTGTGTCATGAGTATCTCCCTCTGTAGGACCCTTCATAGGTGTGCTCCCAGAGTTCAGCTTTGCCTGCTTTTCTCACTTTAACTTCCAACTATTTACATAGATCATTTTTTGAAAACTTTTTACCCCACAATGGCTGATTTATTTAAATAAGGAACATCTATACATATTACTTAAAATATTTCAATATTTCATTTATAAAATTGCCATCTCAACAAGTAACCCATAAAGGGACAACAATTCCCATGTCAAGTCTATCTCTTGGATTTGTCTCTATGTAATTTTGCAATCATATTCCCCAGAATTAATGTCATAAAAGTTTAGTTATTTCAGTAGTATTTATGAGTTCTTTTACATTTATCTAACTTTAGTTTTAATATTGCAAAGCTTATCTAATTGAAGACAAACATCTTCTGAGAGTTAAAAATCGTCTATCAATTCTAACAATTGCTATGCTCTCTTAGGCTTGCACTATGAATTAGAAATGATTACCATTAACGCACTTTTAATTGCAGTATCTTCTGAAACTAGATTGTATATTAAATATGAATCAGAACAAATGTTTTCTGTAAGTATTCTTTATTGAAAAAGAGTTCTTTGGGTTTTTGTTTAGGCGTAGTTTCCTGTCAGGATATTTTTTTTTATTTTGCTAACTACTCAGCAACAGTGGGAAGGGTTCTTTGGTTTATTCAGAGATAAAACATTGGAGATGCTCAAGACATTTGCTTTTTAGGTCCCCTTTTCAGAGATTTAAAATAATATTTATCTCTCTAAGAGACAGAATAATTTAAAAAAATCTGCTGACGATGTGAAGCAACATTTGGAAAATCACTGGACTTTTGCCTTTTTCACTGTAAGAATAAAGAAGAGAAAATTTTGATACTGTTAATTTTACTCATTGTTTCACTGTCGTTTTTCTGACACTTTCAACAATTTTACCAATAATTTTTTTTTTACCCTTCAGAGCCGTATCTTCAGAAAATATTGTTATAGAAATTCTCAGTGGATTTGTAGCGAAAATGTACAAAAACAGTTTTGGTTTTTTTTCTAAAGAAAGGAAGGCAGCCCATCTGCAGTGCTGGCCTGAATTTGGTGAGAGGAAGAGAGAGTTATACAGCTGCAAAAAATTTCTACCTTTTCCCTTATCACAGGCAAGTTTATATTTGGATTTCATAACTCACACATTACCAGATAAACGTAAGACTCAAAACTTCAGTGAACACTGTTGAATCATGTTTAGAGAAGCACACATCAACAAAAGTGAATTATAAAGGTTTGTCTGCAAATGAGCAAATGGGAAACTAAACCTGAGTTCCTCATCAGTTCCCAGAATCACGCTGGAATTTATTTGCCAATATCAACAAAAAAACCCATGCTGAAATGCATTTAAAAAGTGTGAGAAAATGGAAAGTGACAGGTAACACAGTGTTGCAAAGAACACATTGCAGAAGATGAGTCTGATTTTTTTTTTGTGACAAAATAATATATTTTGTGGATAGAGGAGAAGCAGGAGATGTGGTATCTTGATTTATGTCAGGGTTTCACCAGTCTCAGATTTTACATTTTGACAGCTGACCTTGGAGAACACAGTGCAAAATACATTATGGATTACACTTGGCTAGAACCTGTTTGCAGAGACTAATTATCAGTGGTTCATAATCAAAACAGAAGTGTGTGGTGAGTACTGATATTCAATATTTTTCATTAGTACTCTGAAATTTGAAATGCGGGATGTTCATTACATTCACAGATCAAGCTACACTGTGGAAGGTTACCAGCCCAGGCAAAATTTCAAGCTCTATAACCAATTACAAAGTGTTGCTTACTTAAGGGAATACAGACATGGGAGGGGGAAAAGGTCTATAATAGCCATTTTACAGAGGCTATCTAAGGGATTTAAAGAAAATGTAATACCAACATGAACCAGAGGTGATACACTCTTGCAGAGTACCTGGCTGCACTTAGAGATTCGTATGTAGAATCTCTAAAACAGAGCAAGCTATTTTTTCACCTTTTACTTTGATGTTGTGCAAGCTGAAGTACTGTGTGAAGTTTTAGATTTTGCAATTTAAGAAGCATGCTAAATAAAGGTAGGGAATCTGAAGGAAATACTGAAAGTTAGCTAAACACTGAGCTTGCTTAATGAAGCCTGGTGATTACACAATCGTCAAAAATATTATGGATGGCTGCAAAAAAAAAAAGCAGACCACGGTAATTTGGGATTTCAGTTGTAAAAGTGAAAATACCTTTCTACCAGCTTACCTGGATGATGCAAGAATTAAAGAACTAGGCAAGATTCAAACCTTTATCTGACTTATTCACTGAACAGGAAGAACCATGTTGCTTAAACATGAGTTATTTTAGAGCTGTGTAGCTTTGCAAGAGAAATAGATATTGTTAAATTAATTAACATGAAATTATATTGTTATTTTTATATTTTTACACATGAAAATAGAACTAGGAATGATTTATTTTCTCTCAGTTTGGTCAATGGAAGCTTTCCTCAGACTTACTTTTTCTCTGGGAGCATTTAAGAGAGCACAGACTATGTTTGGCTTCACAGAAATACAGTATATTTTTATAGATGTTTAGAGTGTTGTTAACTGTGTGCAATTTGGATTCATAGCAATTTTCTAGCAGGAAAAAGGTATATTCCACCCATTCTGAATGACAAGCATCCTAACCTATGCACATGAAATAAAGCTGTGTGACGGAAATGATCCTCCACAGTGTCACATGGAACAAGTATGTGTGGCCCTTTGGGGGACATCAGATAGACTATAAATCTAAAGGGCAGTTGAAGGTTGTGTATATGTAAGGATAAAATAACCTGCCTAAACTTGCCACCATTTGTTTGTCATTGCCACTATTTTCTTAAGAGACAGAACAATGCTGTCCTTTCCAATAACCTGTTCCAAGTTCCTTCATAATTTGTGTGATCCAGTTTGAGACATACTTCACCACTGATTGGATAAATAAGTAGCAGGGAGAGGGCTTTCATATTTTACCTCCTTTTTGTGTGGAAATTGCAGCTGAACTCAGACTTCAGCCTGCTGTAAATTTGCTGAGTATAAAAAAGAAAAAGTTTTTCCTGCAATAGAAATATCTTCTGTTGTTGAACTTTCATTTTATATTTTTCCTAACAGCCATAAAGAAAATAATTTGGTTTGTGATAAGAATATGAGGTTATTTTAAATTAATAGATATGCAGACAGTCTGTGAAATCGAGCAGATATTTTTGGTTCTGATTTCAGTTTATGTTCAGTTTGCACATGGTTTATGTTTTCTACATTGATGAAATAAGTCAATAGACTCATTACTATAACAAATCCCAGTGTCTGTATCACTGATGAAGACAGTACCGGTCTCAATACAGACCCCTGAGGGACACCTCTCATCACAGAACTCCATCCACACATTAAACCACTTGGTCAACTTGTCCAGATGCGACCATCCCAACAATTCCGCATCCATCAAATACTCTGTCCACCAAATCCATCTCTCTCCAATTTAGGGAGAAGGATGTTGTATGGAATTGTGTCAAAAGCCAGGTGTTGAGATCGATGACATTCCTTCCCTTGCCCATTGTTAGAGTCACTCTTTACAGAAGGCCATTACGTTGGTCAGGCAGGATATGCCCTTGGTGAAGCCCTGCTTGCTGTCTCAAAACACCTCCCCTTCCACCACATGCCTAAGTAGAGCTTCTAGGATCTCTTCAATGGTCTTCCCAGGCAGACGGAACACTGACAGGTTGGTAGTTCCCAGGGTCCTCTTTTCCACCCTTTTCAAAACTGGAGACAATTTTTCCCTTTTTCCAGTCATCTGGGAGCTGACCTGACTCTTCAAATCTCAGGGAGAGTGGCTTGGCAACTACATCAACCAAATCCTCCAGACTCTGGGATGCGTCTCATTGGGTCCCACAGGCTTGTGTAAATTCATGTTCCTCAGATGGTCTCAGTCTTGATCTTCTACAGTGGAAGGGACTTTGGTCCTCCAGTCCACCCACTCAGGAGGTGTGGGAAAAGAGAAAAAGAGACTGACAGTCTGAGACAAAAATGCTGCTGAGTACCTCAACCTTTTCCTCATTTGTTGTTACCAATTTGTCAGTCCAATTCATCAGGGAGGGAAAATTATTTCTCTAACCTCTTTCTGGCTGACATACCTGAAGAATCTCTTCTTATTTTGTCTCTCGCCAGTTCAGCTCCAGCCAGATCTCATCTCTACCCAGCTGGGCAGTGTCTTGCCTGGACACCTGTCCCTGTTTCCCAGGCCACTGGAGTGCTATAGATGCCCTGTATGTCTTGTTAAAGTCAAGGGAAGCAAAATCCACTTCTTTCACTACATCCACTGAGCAGGTGATCTCACTTCTATATTATATCAGCTTCCTCAGGTACCATTTTCTCTTTATAAATTCATAGTGGGTGTTCCGTAACACTGCCTAGTCCATAAAAAGCCTAGATGTGGATTCTAGGAGGATTTCCTCAGTGGTCAACCCAGGTGCTGAGACAAAGTTGACTGGCCAGTAGTTCCCCAGTTACTCCTTCTTGAAAATGAGTGTTACATTTGCTGTTTTCTGGTCATTGGGATAATCTTCCAGTTGCCATTCTATTAAAAAAATGATAATTTGGCCTTGCACTATTATCAGTCATTTCCTTTGGCACTTTTTCATTGCCTGTGTATGTGCTTAATTATGTAGTCCCTATGTCAATCTTTCTGCAACCTGGATAATGCCTTGCTAGCTGTCAAAGTTGTGATATAGTCTGAAACAGCGAACTTTGAGAGGTGGCAGAAAGTCAGGGGTGAGGAGAATAATAGGCAATGAATATCTGAAATACAGATTTTGAACTCTCCAAGCAGAAGCCTTGCTAGCTACAACCAGTATAAAGTGCTGGTAAATTTTGGCAATAACTGGACTAAGCAAAATTGTCACATCCAGATTAAGAGACATGAGACAGAACCATGGTTGGGAGATTGATCATGAGCTTCACGCAACTTCAGCAAAATGAGTACTTAGATTGAGAGATCCAGGCTCTGCAAATAAGAGTTCCCACAAAAGAAGTTTAGTCTGGAAAGAGAAAGTGATCTTAGAAAGAAGGAGTCTCAGAGAGAGAGAGGTAAACATTCTGTCTGGAGAAAAGAAGTCTGCAGTAGGGAAGATCCCAGAAAAGAGGGAGCTGCATGAGGACAAGCTCCAGGGATGTCTAGGGTCAGTGAACAGTTACCCTTGAACTGATGCCTGTGGGCAGCTGTACAGCACAAGCCCCCGTGTCTTTCTGCCAAGCCTCCTTGTGCTAGCAATGATTTCTGAGGGGATGGGCACTAAGGGTCTTGTTGATGCAAAAATGATCTTCACTTTTATATATTATTAATATATATTTGTAGCTCTGTAGACTAGTATTGTATAGTTATATAGCTTCCTAACTACAGTCCTGTTATGGATTGAGCAAGCATTAGACAAGCCCTACCAAGTGCTAGCCTGTTAACCCACTGCTTCCGTGATGCCACGTTCCTCTTCCTGCTCCTCCCTGCCCTTAGCCTTGGCCACTCCCTCAGGCTCTCTCTATTGGTTCCTGTACCCTAACCCCACCCAGGGACTGTCCCTGGATCCCTGACAAAAATCCCCCGCACCCAGACCACGAAGTGTCTCTCTGCCTCTGGAGATCGTGGGGACAAGATGTGATTAAAGCCATCTCAACCCTCATGAGAGACCCTTCTCGCCTCCTCTGTCATCACTGGTTGTAACGCTGATAGCTGACCAGAGCAAGATCGAAGGGCTGTCCGATATGGACTGCAGGATGTGACTGGGTCACATTGCCCTAGGTAACCCCCTCTGAGCTCTCAGGGAGCTACAGCCTGCTAAGCAAAATCTTGCGGTTACAACAAAGCCCTGCCTTAGGTTCAGATTTTTGGCAGCAGCTTAAATTCAGGTGACTTACTCCTAAACTGCTCTGGCTTGCAACTTCTTAAAAATGGCAAATCAGGTCTATTATAAAAGGAGTTATTTATTGAATAGACAGAACATTAACAGACAAAAGACCTTACTTACTACACAAGTTAAAGAACTATTAGTAGATCTGCATAAAACAGTGCACAGCGTAAAGGTATGTGTATTATAGCTAGCAAAGAAATTGTACAAATTAGGAGCCAATGTAACTTACCACCGAATTGGTGATGGGGTACACACAGAGTCCTTTCACTCAACCTCTGGAAGAGTAACCACAAAGTAGGCATCCCAGCTTCAGGGAAAAGTCCTACAAGTTTTCCAGGGAATGTGCAGAAGACTTCTGCTTGTGAAAATTTTCTGCAGCTTTTATAGTTTGTAAAGTGAAGTGTCTGTCAGAAATTCAAGGCTTATCTTTCTTCAATTTGCTCTCAAGGCAGAATGTTTATTGTCAGCTGGGAATTCCACCTCTACGGTGCCAGAGATAACTCACTACCCAACAGATGTCCAGCTTGGGTTATCTCACCAATTAGCAGATTCATGTGAGGGTGTAGATGCCCTGAGTTATCGCACCAGCTGATAGAACAGATAAGCTCTTTTGTGGGAGAGGTGAACATCCTGCCACAACTGCTTTTCCTATTAGACAAACAAAATTCCTGAAGGCCTGGTATAATCTTGCTTCTTATGGGAATCAAGGACAAGACACCTTCCCAAGACATTTTCCCGATGTATAAGACATAAACAACTAGCAAGGAAGGAGGCTTCGGACGAGGTTGAGCCAAGAGGGGGAATATCTTGAGGTGACTTTATGATGTGTATCCCTTATTGCTGCTCTATGCCCAGAAATTAACTTTGTACCTTTCTGTGCCTTTAAACTGAGCCTGAGAGGGGGGAGAGGAAAAAAACCAAGCAAACATCTCGAAGCGGTTGCTCAAGGACACAGATACACATTCCTCTGCTTCTAACAGCAGCAAAAGAGGAGGAAGCACCCTGCTTGCTTTTCAGCCAGCTTTTGGCCCTTTTTCTCCAGAGAGAGACGGAGAGTTGAACTTTGTTTTTCATTGGACTTTGGTTTTTTCCCTTTTACTTTTTTGGACTGTTTCAACATCAGAACACATCGGGAGAATTTTTCATCACGGCCCTGGAGGTGGGCCCACCACAACCCAGCTCCAAGGAGGGGGAGAGAGAGTAAGGAAGGAGTCTGAAATTTTCCCAGGTTTCTCTCCACAGTGAGAGATTTTATTATTTAGCATCTTTATCCTTTTCCTGTGTGTTTGTTAAATAAATAGTTTTTAATCTCTTTCACTTTCCTTCAAGGAAAATTTCTTTTTTCTTGAACCTGGTGGGGGAGGGATGGTTGTAACCTGCCTTCTATCAGAGGATATTTTTCCTCCAAATTTGTCCAAATCGGCACAGGGAATTACTTCATTGTGTTTCTAACTGGGGATTCTTGTCAATGATGCTAATTTGCTAAGCTTTTAAAACTGTACATACCCTGTGTCACATGTGCATCTTTGGCACATTTTTGGCATGCACGTCGGCGTGTTGTGCACCTGGAGGGACCCTTCATTAAACGGTAACCGCATTTTATCACCTTGCCTTGTTTGCTCTTGATTTTAGGGCTCAAAAGGCAACACTGTGACTAAGTAAGGCTGCTGGAGACAGCGAGCAAGTGGGGAAAACTGGCAGGTGGGGTGCAAGCTTAATTCTTGCTGGTATTTAAATAGTCCCAAATCTACTACAGGCTGGGCTGTGCTCATCTCTTCTGTGACATTACCATTGGCTGCAGCAACCTGGGCATCCTGAGGGCAGTCTTCTACGAAAGAAACTGGAGTAAAACCACAAATTATTTTAGAATTTTCCAGCCTGGTCACAGTTTCCTGTCTCACTAAACAGTGTTTTCCACTTACTTCAGACCTTCTTTTGTAACTAGGGTTCTTATACACGTCCTTGTCTTTGCCCTTCACATCCCTCACTAGTTTCAGCTCCATCTGTGCTTTGGATTTCCTAATTCCAGCCTTGAAAACACAAATAATGTGTGTTCCCCTGAGTCAGCTCTTTGTTTTCACCTCTTTGTAAATCTTCTTGAAATACAGTTCATCCATGACAATTACCTGCCATGAATGCTCATCTTTCCATATATGTGGTTTGGAGGAGCATCTCTGTGAAGATGACCAGCTATCCTGTGCCTTTTTGTCATCCAGGCCCTTGTTCCATGAGAAACTGCAAACTATATTGCTCAGCAAGAAGAAATCTGTTCTGGCATTCTCAACAGGGATTTTACTCTGCTTTGCTTATTTCCTCTGGGATCTTAAACTGTTGTCTCATGGTCACTACTGCCAAGACCACCCTGGATATTCACATCTTCAACCACTTCTTCCTTTTCTGTGAAGGAGCAAGTCAGCTGGCTCTTTGATCACATATGTCAAGAAATTTTCTTCAACACATCCACACACTTCTGGAGAGCTTGCAGCTATCCCTATGCCCTTCGAGGACATTTCAAGAGGTCAAAATTCCCGTAACTACCAGGGAGGACATGAGACTATGGGCTTTCTTTCATCTAACTAGAGAATGCTTAATTTCTTTCCCTTTGGCATCAACTAACCTGTAACAGATACCTGTCTTTTGACTTTTCTCCATAAGCTCTTGACTGGCTTGCCACACCTTTTAAGACAAAGCTCCATGAACTTAAGTCTCTCCTTTCTTTCCTGGTCTTTCTCTTCTAAAAAGCCTTCATGCACCATTGGCAGAATTTCAGTCATATGGACAATACCACTGAATCTCTGCAGTTTCAATGAGACTGTACCTGTGCAAATGTGTCAACAAACTCATTCTTCCAAGGTGCTTTCTACGTTATGTGAGCTCATGCACAAGCACTTGAGGTGAACTCCGTCACCACACCATGATACCACTTTCACAAAAAAGTACAAGAGCTTTCTCAGTCTGAAGGCTTCCTCAATGTCCTTAGGGCCTCCATTTTTCCTCTGTATTTGGCTTCTGTCTCCTGAGAAACCAGTTTGAAGGTTTCAGCAGGTTGGTAAAAGTGTTCTTGCCCTGCTTTTGTATACGGATCAAAGAATGAATGCTTATCATAGTTCAGATGAACTAATCTGAAGTACCTATCCATGTGGAAAACTAATTTTTTTTTCATCTGAAGTTTTAAAACACAAATTAATGCATTAGATCAGAATTTGGTAGCATACATGTCAATGAACTTGATGTAGGAATGGATGACTAAAGTTCTGTAGTCAGACAGACTAATAGTCTGTAGTTAAAATATCTCTCCTAACATCTACACACTTGTTCACTAGGATTGCACAGAAAGCTTGGTGCTCTCTTGTAGCTAAAAAATTTTGCATGAAAACATATATGTGTTTTCTGAAAACTTGTAACATATCTGTATTCTGTACTTAATGGAATTAAGTTGAATTCTTTTTATCACATCAGTATTGGAATCTTTAGCAGGAGAGTGACAGGCACTGTAGGAAAAAAATCAACCATTAACATGAGAAAATATTCTTCCTCCATTATTTCTATAGGTCTTTACAGTGCAAGCTCTTTGGAGCATCTGTATTTTAAATCTCACATGTTCAGATGGAATTACATTTGACCTGTTGCAGAAAAGACTTTTCTAGTCACCAGGTATTGTGCTGAAATTATTTTTTTTCAGGAAGATATAAATTGGACTTGAATATAGGGCTTTGTATCTTGCTGGAAAAAGTAAGGAAAACAAAGATAAACTTTTCTTTAGTATTTCTTGATATCATGAGTCATGTCCTGTTACAATCAGTATTTGGAATGCATAGTTCTAAGGGAAGAATAAAGGGACTCTAAATATGCTAAAAAAATTAGTTTCAATTACCTTGAGACAACTGTGTGTAAATATATTAGGAAACTCACCGAATAGCACATTGCTGAGGGGTATAGTTAACTTATGATATGAAAGATTAGGGCTTTTTTCAAAGTTTCTTATTCAAACAAAAACTATTTACTTATTTCAGAATCAGGACACTGTGAAGTGAATATAGTTTTAACACATTTTAGTACATACTACACATTTTAAATCATCCCAAAAGAGTTTTGAGGTGATTTCAAAGGGAACGTCAAACAGAGATATGGCAAATAAAGAGCCTCAGAATGTCTCTTTCACATTTTCCAGCACACCATGTTTTTGTGCATATGTCTGTGCCTTGTGTATGTTAAAAAATGAGAGGGTGAGGGGTGCATTTTTTTTATTACAGTGGTATGTTCCACTCACTTAAACTTCTTCTTACTTATTTTCCAGACAGCTGCTTGTAAGTGACTTAATAATTTCTTTTCCTATTTTTCAAAACTTTTATGAATATTTTCAATTGAAGTTATTTGAAACCTTTCCCTAGTGCTAGCTAATATGAAGTCAGAACAGGAAGTCAGAGAACTGTGAAGGAGAAATGATGGCCCTTGAAAGGAAATTCCTCTTAAGGAGGTTTTTGTAATATAAAATCACTATCAAATTTCTACAACACGTTTTGAAAAGGCCTACAGATACGGGAGATATTGGTCTGCAAGTGAACCAATTTACAGCTGAACTGATAACAGATATCACAGTTCATATTTTTAAAAGTCAGTGTACCATCCTTCATGTGAAACGTTAACATTTCTCTCTAGATTAATATTGTCATAGTTTAAAACACATTAATACAGTAGTTCATGACTGCATAATACAATGTGTAATGCTGAGGACATTACTGAATGGCATTTTTAACTTTATGGGTACTTGCATTGTACTAACATTATTAACAATTTCTGATGAAAAGTATGAATAGTGGTCAGTGTTTCAGCAAGATGTAGCAGGAGAGAATGCTCAGTGCAGACTCAGTGTGAAAAGATACTCTTTAGAATGGAAAAAACAGATTGGCAGGGAAGAAGTACATTTTCCTCTAGTTAATCATTTTTAGAAAACTTACCTTGATAAAATTATTCTGTGAGATGCAGTCATGTGAAATTTTTAAAAATAATGTGTTCCATCAGTCTGTGTTATAGCCTAAAACAGTTCTCTTTGTGTCTGATACTTTCTTTGATATTTTTTGACAGGATAAGCTAAATTTTTCAGTTGATTGTAATTATATTAAAATGTAATTGACTAAAAAAATTACGTATTTTCACGGTTTTCCTTTTGCTTTCCCCTTCTTGCTCTACTGATGCTGCTATGCTTTAATCAGGCAATTCCGGAGCCAAGTACAGAGAGATTAACTTATCCTTGGAACACAAGTAGAGGTTCTCTGTTCAGTGAACTCACTCTTTTCTTTGTATTACACTTATTGACAAAATTACTCAGTGGATACTCAGATGTGAGCTCATAATTATTTATAGCATTTGGAAAGCAAGTCTGCAGTCCACATGTTGACATACTGTCCCATATAAAAGATGAACTTGAACTGCGGTGTGTTTTGTGAAGGAGTGCCTGTTTAGTATCTGGTTTCTACATTAGAAGTAGAAATTAGAAAGTATAAATGAGAAGCAAACTTTATGTATTTTCCAACTATGAAGATCAGACAAAAGTGTCAAGTGTCTATGTGCACTGTTATTCCCAGATGCCTTTCAGAACTTCTTTGCAGAAATTATTTCCTTAGATAATTTTCATCCAACCTACTTGCTTCTACTGGAAATTACAGTGGTATTTTGCCTTTTCCCCCTGTAAATCCATTTGATGGTGTAAAATTAGATTTCAAAGACAAAACACTAACATGACAAAAATGTTGAATTTAACAGTGGGTCTATGTAAAAGTCCCCCTACATCTGAGTCAGCTGCACTGGGCTTTTGATCAGGTACTGGTCAAATAATTATGTGCAAATACTGTTAACTGGGAATAATTCTAACTATAAAACTTATAATTGGTAGTAAGCTATAGTAAGTAAGGACCCTATTCTAATATATTCCAATCAACTTAATAATACCTATGGGGGTAACTGACCACATGTTAAGGGTATTAATTATGATCCTTTAAAGCCTTTGTTAGAGATGTACATTGTGTTCCTTCACATTCATATGGCTTTGTAATTTTCCTTCTGTGTTTATCTCATGCAATTTTTACGTGCATATTTAGCAAATTCTGAAGAGTAACAAAAAATGCTTTCCATACTCTGGTGATAATATTTAGAAGATCAAACAAAAACTTTACAACGATTAAAAATACAGTACTCATACAAACCCTTCTGAGTGAATAAGGAGGCTGGGGATTTGTTTTCAAACACTTCCTATTCATATCTCTTTATAAAATAAATTAAAATTTTAAAAAATTATTTAAGAAAATTTATAATCATCCAAATTCTAAAGTCTGTTTAAATCAAGAAACTTTTTCAAATATATTACTCACTAAGATTTTATTTTGCTATAACTGTAAAATTATATTGAAAATAGAAGTATATTCTTCAGAGTGACTTTAAAGAAATCTTGTCAGCTACTTCCCTAGTTGCTATCTTTAATTCTATTGAAACTTTAGAACATTATTGGGACATTTATTTATGTGATAAAGGTCACTGTAGGTTCATATTCAGGGTGACTCAAAGTTTGCAACCACAAAAAATGGCATCTTTCAGTCTGAACTTTTCCCTTCATTGAGTAGCTACTTTATTCTTTAGCAAATTTAGGTAAACATTCCTGGGGGGGGGGGGGGGCCCCCTTTCCTCTGAGAACTGAGCCTTTTCAGCTGGTGGTAACTGTATTTCTCTCTTCCCTTTTTAAATACCATCTGTAGTTTCCTTTTTCAAACCTTGTTACTAATTTTCTTTCAGGAAATGTAGAGAATTCATATTTTCTGTTTCATTCTTTCAGGGGCTGCTAGAGAGGGCTTATATATGCACAGAAAACACAAACATCTTTCTGAAAAGTTCAAATCATACTGTTCTTTTTTATTTAAGATAGTTCACTGTATATTTCCACTGAGATTACTTTTGAATGGTGAAAGAACTGAAGTTTTATTTTGAAATGACTTATGTTAAAATCATTATGCTGAGAGTTAGCTAAAGGGACCCATAGAGCAAACTGAAGTTTCTGTCAGAAAGGTCCAGGGAGCAGCAGGGGAGAGCAACAAAAACCCCAAACACAGTAAAGTGTAGCTATGTAATTAAGCTTCAGACTGAAATATCTGTGCAGTGCATTTCTTTGCTCATGTATAAGTTATCTCCGTAACAGTCAAACTCTTTTATATGGAGACTGTGCAAAGTTTTAAAGAATGGAAGAAATGTAAACAATATTTTTAGCATGGAGATCAGAAGGGAAATACTAGACAATTCAGGAATTATGTATAAATTCTAGTCTACATTATGATTATATGTTAAAGGAAAATAAAAAACAAAACCAAAACAACCTAGACAACTAGATGATGTGGCCTGTCCTTTAGAATGTTAAAATAATGAGTTTATTTTAACCTTTTTTGTAGTGATTCTGTTGTAGTTTATGTTCTGAAGATATGAGAGTGATTTTTGTCTTTGTGCTATTCTAAACAGAGCTAAAGTTTCTGGTCTTTGATGTAGTACCCTTTATATTAAAATCCTTAATACTGATGTTATATTAATGTATTTATAATTAAAAAAAAAAACCTAATTTCATGACTTATTTTCAGGAAATTGATCATTTAGTATCACTTTCTGAAAATGTGGGGTTTTTAGTCATTGAATTTTCAAACCAGCTGTCTGCAAAAGGTTAATACATACCATGCAGAATTCCTGGGAAAAAATTAACATACATGCAGAGCAAATGAATCATATAAATATTGGTTGAAAATGACCCTGAAGGTCATTTATCCCAGCTCACCAATCCAAGCTGCTATTGTTCTAAGTCAGTCATGAATTCATACAACAAATACCTAAAAACTTTTCAAGGGGATCAGAACCTCTTTGGCAACCTCATTGCACTGTAATGCAATACATTCGTAATCACAGAATGGCTGGGGTTGGGGGAAACTTCTGGAGATTACCTAGTCCAACTCCCTTGATAAAGTGGGCTCACATAGAGCAGGTTGCACAGGATCACATCTAGGTGGGTTTTGAATATCTCCAGAGAAGAAAACTCCATAACCTCAATCATCAGCTTTTCCAGGGCTTGCTTCTGTGAAGAATTTTTTCCTCATGGTGAGGTGGAACTTCCCATCTTTCAGTTGTGCTCATTGCCCCTTGTTGCTGAGCAACAATAAAAAGAATCTGACTCTATCCCCTTGACACCTATCCTTAAGTTATTTTTATTTATTTAATTACAAATTGTCCTTTAGTTATTTTTGTATTTTTATATAAAATCTTATATTTATAAGAGTTCCTCTCCTTCCTCTCTTCTTCAGGCTAAGCAGGCCCAGCTCATTCAGCCTTATCTCATAGGAGAAATGCTCCAGTTTTCTTTTCCTCTTCATAGTCATCCATGGATCCCTCTTCAGAACTTCCTTGTCTTTCATGTACTGAGGAGCCCAGACCTGGACACAGTGCTCCACAGACAGTGTCACCAGGCCTGAGTAGAAGGGCAGGATCACCTCCCTTGACCTCCTGTTCTCCTTCTTCTTAATGCATCCCAGGACACAATTTGTCTTCTTGGCCTCAAGGACACACTGCTGGCTCATGGACTGCTCATTGTCAACCAGGATCCCGAGGTCCTTCTCTGTAGAACTGCTTTCCAGCAGGTTGGTGAGAGAGACTGAAATGGTAATGGTTAATGACAATCGGCCATATGTGACAGCTGAGGCCAGGTTTCCAGCCCTCAACCAAAGGGGGGGAGGAGGAGAGGTTTTGGGTGTGTGATGGTGAAGCCTCTGATCTGCATAAGAACAGTTCATGTGCAGAGGGTGCGTGCACCCACCACTGGAAGATGACCATGATAAACCAACCTTTGTTAAGCAACAACGTGGAGTTTGAGCCAGGTAAAGCAAAAGATTCAGAAGAAGCAGAACCCTCAAGGTGGGATAAGGCTCTTACTTATCCCTCTTAAAGGCAATTTACTCCCTTGAACAACTGTCGTGTAAAAATCCTCCAGACACACACACACACCCCCTGGACAGACACACCCCCCTTCCCAAAGGCGTGAAGCATGGGGTTACTCTTCCCCAGGTGCAGCATCCTGCATTTACCTGTGTTGAACTTAAATTACGTTCCTCCCTGTACAGCTCTTCAGCCTCTCCAGGTCTCGCTGAATGGCAGCACACACACAGAATGATCTTTTCTAACATTCAACCTGAGCTTCCTGAGATGCAGTGTTTTGGTATTGCTTCCTGTTGTGTCTGGAACTAGCAAGAACATTTTACCTCCATTGTCTTCATAGCTGGTTTATAAACAGAGTTGTGGAGTCAAATACTGTGGAGAGGAACCTGTGTACCTAGTTGTATTGCAGACAGTCTCTAACTTGGACTGAGTAAGTCTGAAGACAATTCCCTAAAGGAGAGCTCCAAAGTTGGATTCTCAAGCTACTGATGCTTACAAAAGGTGAAATACTGTGTTCAGGTAGCATATACTCTATTTCATTCTTTTCTTAGGCAGCAAGAAATGTACTCTCAGCTTGAGACTGTATTTTTCACTGGTATCCTTAAAACACTTGCAAAACAAATGTTATTGCAGAAATCTTAATTGCATATGACAGACTTACTTCAGATTCTGTGTCAAATCACTATGAAAGAAGAACCACTCAAGTAAACAAATCTTGAGAATGTTGTGTGTATTGCACTTTTTTCCACCAACCTAGCATTTTTAGCACTCAGTGATTACTCTATTGTCAAGGCAGACCAAATTGATTCATCTCCTTGGGATCCCAGGCTAAAAGCTGTGAAAACTTTCACCTAATATTACTCTTCCCTAGTTTCCCACTCATTTCCTTCAATTGAGTATTTCTAGGATATTCTGCGTTCTGTTAAAAGAAGTGTTAGTCTCAGGGCAATAATAAATGCCATGCAGAGCAAACATGATTTAACACTCAGCTTACTTTGACTTGACTTAATTTCCCTGACTCACTTTGTCTCACTCATGAGTCATCATGCCTGGGGGTATTTAGAACATATAGATGTGGCACTTAGGAACATGGTTTCATGGCAGACTTGGCTGTGCTGGGTCAACAGTAGAACTCAATGATTTTGTTGTACTATTACTCAGCCGCTTAAATACTTAATGAAGCTGAAAAATATTGTATCTTGGAGCGTGAAGGAGCAACTGTGAGGGAAAGGATGGCAGTACCTCATGATGGATTAATGGATTTACAAAATCATGAGTTCATTTCAGTCTCTTTTATTTGTTAAAAATGTGCCTAGAAGGGGCAAAGTTCAAGAACACCACATAATATAGTATCTAAATTTGTTTTCTCCCACCACGCAGAAGTTAAAGGTACATTCATAAGAACATTCAAAAAAAACCCAGCAGGTGTGACCTCTCTGGAGCCTTTTGATTCATTCCTACTCCCATGAAAAGGAATTAATCTGAGAGTATTATAAATGCAACTTGCAAAAAAAAGTAATTCTTACATATTTTGTACATGTATGTGTTCATATTTCAAGAAAACTGAAAATTCAGTTAAGCAATTTTTGATTTTATTTATGGTTTTGAGGAGTTTGTTAAAACATCTTTAAAATATTTCACGTTTTAAAGGTCTCTTGCTTCCCTTTCTAACATATGTGGTTTGACTGTTGATGCTGTTCTACACCCTCCATGTCTGTTTCTAGTAGGTCTTTATATGAAAATGAAACAAATTGAAAAGAAACTAACTGAAGCCTGACACAGATATTTACTTCCTAAATCACCTACTTTTCATTTATCTCTGATTCTCAAAAGAGGCTCCATGCAGAAGAGTTAGAGCTTTGATCACCCCCACCACCTTTTTTCCTTTTTACTGCTGCTTATCTTGGAGAACATCAACACTTTGTTCATATAGGAACCAGTCAACTACATCTTTTGAGAGGAAGAATTTTCAGCAAAAGCTGCTATTTTCCAAAGCAGATAAACATCTCTTCTGTGCATGAAAAGAGTATGATAACAGAAGAATGTCCACAACTCTTTGGGCTTTGGGCTTTTTTGAGCAATGTGCTTGCAAATCCCTGAAATACCTGGCTTTGCAAAGCCAAATGAGAAAACTAGTACAAGGGTCTATACCTCATGCATCAAATATTAGCGGATACATCTCTTTAAATCCAGGGTTACAACAGAAACAAAATTGTTAAATATTTGCCTGACTTACATTCTTTTTTCCTTCTGCAAGTCATGAAATTTTATGTGAACAGGCTTGTTCTTAAGATAAGGCAAACTATTTAGAGTATGGAAACTTACACAGTAAGAGTTTGCTTGAACATCCTAGAACAAAAAGAGCAATTTCTGCCTCAGATAAAATAAAACAGGGTAAAAATATATGGTGCATTTAGGCAATAATTTGCAGATAAACTCTAAAGAAACTTTGACAAATTGTATTTACTCATTAAGTATTCATAAAGGAAATAATCTCTGATTTCTGACTTCACTTTAATTGCACAACTGATATCTCTGCTTTCCAATATGTTCTATTACCTGCTAAATTGTCATCATGCATATGTGTATGACTTGAACTTTTGAACAGTTCTACTGGTTTTCATGGTCAGCATCAGTAAGATTATCCTTTTGATCTTAACTGATGCTCTGAACATTAACCTTTCTGTCTGATAGCACTGTAAAAAGAAAATTATACTCATCAACACTATATAAATGTAAGGTGTAATGATCCAGGTTTTTAGTGTAATTTTGTTGCTATAATCTGTTGTTTATCTCAGTGACAAAAATCAGTGTAATCATCCCTATAGAGATAACAGGTTTTCTGTTTGGTTTTACAGTTCAGGCAGAAACAGAAAGCAAAAAGCACTTCTGTAGAAAGATGCCTGGAAAGGTTAAGAAGAAAGGGGTTTTTTTGTCAGGAGTGTTTGCAGAAGGGGATCATCAGTCAGTTGTGATGCACTAAGATTGCTCCTGTGGAAAAGTTTAGGAGTGTAAATATAAGTCATACTGAATGAGATCAAATGCTCTATTTCCTCTAGTAGATCACAGTGAATATTTAGAGAAAAATTATAAAAGTTGGCGGACATATAGAGTGATTTTGCCTTTGCCATTCCCTACCAATTTTTGGAGACATAAGGTTTACTGACTCACTCTTTCTAACTCTCTCCAGACTGTTTTGCCTAATTATTGTATCCTCCATGAACTTGCCTAATCTGTTTTCTGAAACCCTTATATACGTTTAGTTTCCATGACATTGTATGACAAATAGTTTTGGAGTATATTTATACAGTATGGCAAAACATACTCCTCGGTGTTTTCTCTAACTGATAGTTTCACAGACTGTCTCCTATTTCTTCTTTTGACTTCTGATGAGCAGGAGTACAAGAAATTTTTATCAGGAGTAGTCAAAAACAAATAAGATAAACTAGTAAGGGTATTTTTTATACCCTACTTCCACAATGTCCAAAAACAGAGCACTCAAACCACTGGTATTGTAAAAGTGGACTAACAAAACTGAGGTAGGAGTTTGTCATGGCATGGGTTTTTTAAATTCTACAGCATTCTTCACTCTAAGTAAACCCTGTGGAAGCGGCGCCATGCAACATCCAGTTAATAAGGTTGAAAGCATGAATATCTCTCTCAACACCTCTTTTAACTCACTGGATATATAAAACCACTATCCAAAATACTTGGTGCACAGCCATGTGTTTACTTTTGCTGTAAAAGTAGTGGTTGTGTGATCAAGGAGGAATCCTGTCCCACCCATATGCAGTGTCTCCAGATAAACCTACCCATTTCAGATATCTGTGGGCATTCTGACAGCAGAACCTACAGTGCATCTTCAACTACGCCGAGAAGACCAGTGATTTCACTACAGAAAATGATCTGATGCCTAATATGTTGTCAGCTAAAAATGATGTTTGGTCTACTCTGACTACTTTTTAACAGATGCCAGTCAAAACCAGCACACTTATCTTCAGGCAAAGAGAGCCTATGTTTTTCATTAACACAACTCATTCATTTTCCAGACTAAGCATTTAGTACTTGAGAAGAAATGTAAATATCAGGGGATAAATATGGAAGAATATTTAACACGACATGCAATACTTATGATTCACGATAGAACAATTGTTGAGTTAATCTGTAGCCACTTCAACTGAAATTCAGGGTTCAGTGAGGTCTGTCTGTCGTATTTTTCTCATTAATTGGCACTGTCAAGCATCATACCAAACTGTTGCACTGCCAAGCTTGCTACTAGGTAGAAGAAGCACTGGCACAAATGTCTTGTTTTCTTCTCTCTTTCCATCTATACAGATATTTAACTTCACAGGCCATGACAAAGAAATTGCCAGACCTATGAAATCAGTTAGTGAAATTAATCAGTGGAGTTTTCCACTTTTCTTTTTTACTTACACATACTTGTTCTTCTGTTCTATGAAAAATTAGTGAATATTTGTTTTCATTTCAAATTTTTAGTTTCCAGCAACTCACACGTTACTGAGTTGCATGAAACAGCTTGTTCAAGGAGGTTTCCTATCTATAAATATTTGAAAGGAAAACCTGTTCCAATTAGACTGCCAAAAGAAAACCGCTGAACAATTCCATCTGGAATAAATCATCATGAAATCACTAGAAGATGAAAATTACTGAAAATGTTATTTCAATTAAAATGCAATCTATTTGTTTTGCTCTATTACTTAGACAAAACCATCAGAAGCTTGATCAGCAACATCCTTCATACACAAAGCAATGTAGTAGCATGTTGTAACCGCTGGACTCTGCCTAGCAGGCTGCTGTGGCCTGAAAGCTCAGCGAGGGTTTCCTAGGGCCGTGTGATCAGTCGCATCCCGGAGTCCATTTCGGACAGCCCTGCGATCTGGCTCTGGCAGCCAGCAGCGTTACAACGCAGTGGTGGTAAAGAAGGTAGAGAAGGGTCTCTCATGAGGGTTTGAGATGGCTTTAATCATACCTCATCCCTGCGATGTTCAGAGGTAGAGAGACAGCGCGGTCTGAGTGCAGGGTGGTTTTGTCAGGGGCCCAGGGGCGGTCCCTGGGTGGGGTTGGGATACAGGAGCAAATACGGAGAAACCGAGGGAGTGGCCAGAGCTAGGGAGGGAACAGGGGAAAGATACAGAATCAGGGGGTTAACAGGCCACCACATCTCACCCTTTTCAATTTTAAAATGAAAAGGGAAGGGCTTCATTTTAATAATGCAAAATAATTGAATTAAAAATGATAATACAGCTGGTTGTTGTCTTTGGTGCTGGCTGAGTTTTCACACAGCAGTGGCTTTCATGGCTTCTTCTGCTGAGGCTGCTAGGATAGCATCTTTTGGTTTCTGCTTTCTACACTTCTCGTCAAGGTGGCACGGCGAACAGGGAAAGGGGGTGCTGCGCTGCTCTTTTTGCATTGTCCGTAGCTGCCAATTGGGTCAGACTGGGTCACGATCCCCGGGCCGGGTCCACTCCGCGGGTCCAATCTGGGGCTGGGGCTCCCCCCAGGCACAGGCACCGCTCCCACTGCCGACACTGCCCGGGGCTGGGCAAGCCCCCCTGCAGTCCCAGGGCCAGGGAGCCTCACCACTTTTTGCCTTTCTTTTTTTTCGCTTGGGTGCTGCTGTCGCTCCACAGTCCAAGCTGGCTGGCAGGGAAGGATCGGGGCAGGACCGCAGCGTGCCGCAGCGTGCCGCGCTGCCCCGGCAGGGCGAGGGGGGGTGGCTGAGACAGGGACGGGACGGGCTCGCCAGTGAATGGGGGCATGCCAGGAAGGGAGAAGCCACCGCAGCAGTCCGCAGGGCACGGGGGAGGGGGGCGCGCGGCTGGAATGGATCATGCGAGGACGGGGCGGGGAGGAGCTGCTAGGGACGCAGGCATGGATGCGTGGACAGGGACTCGCACAAAGGCACTCCGCGATTCAGCACGGGGGAAGGGGACCGACACAGCACAGCGGCCGACGCAGGGGCAGGGTTAGGGACGAGCCAAAGGTTTTCACGCACGCGGGAAGATACAAGAAGAAGGCAACCTGGCGGGGCCGAACCACGCGGCCACGGCCATCTTGGGTTTTGGGGTTGGGATAGGGGTTTAGGGGAGCTCCCGAGCCGGGGTGATCAGCCCTAGCGCGGTAAGGGGACAGGGGAGACACGTAAGGGTCGGAACATTTTCCGAACTCTCCTGAGGGTCAGAGGGAGAGAAGCGGAGTTTTCTGTTTCCAGATGACTGAGTGAAACAAAACAAAGGTTAGTTCTCTTGCACGCAAGGACCCCCCATGCACTGCTAAAATAAACTTCCAAAACTGGGGGCACTAAACTTGTATCTTCTCTTGTTAGGGATGGGGTTATATTTTTTTCCAAGGTTTCCATGAGGCGCGACCTCCTTCACCTAGACAAGAACCCACCCCCAACCCTCCACCCAAACCGAGGCAAAAGGATGAAACTAAGAAGAAAAACGACCCCCCGAACCAGGCCTTTCCCGGCTCCCTTCTGAGGCTTATTAGCAACAAGGAGTCTCCCACTCTTTTTACCAGGCCCACCAGGCTCCTCTTGAGGGCTTTCCGGAACAGAGAATCAACTAAAAGCACTTGATTTACTCCATCACTGCCAGCTGACCGCTATCAAAAGCACCACTCTTCTCAGGAGGCTACTGGCTGTCCCTTCAGTCAGGGAAATGGCTTCCCAAAGGCGACTAGGCTCTCCAGGGCACATATTGCCTGACGTTGGTGCACCATTTGTTGTAACCGCTGGACTCTGCCTAGCAGGCTGCTGTGGCCTGAAAGCTCAGCGAGGGTTTCCTAGGGCCATGCGATTAATCGCATCCCCGAGTCCAATTCGGACAGCCCTACGATCTGGCTCTGGCAGCTGGCAGCGTTACAACGCAGTGGTGGTAAAGAAGGTAGAGGAGGGTCTCTCATGAGGGTTTGAGATGGTTTTAATCACATCTCGTCCCCACGATGTTCAGAGGTGCAGAGACAGCGTGGTCCGAGTGCGGGGTGGTTTTGTCAGGGGCCCAGGGGCGGTCCCTGGGTGGTGTTGGGGTACAGGAGCAAATACGGAGAAACCGAGGGAGTGGCCAAGGCTAGGGAGAGAACAGGGGGAACATACAGAATCAGGGGGTCAACAGGCCACCACAGTAGCATGGTGATATTTGTTATAAAAAATGTATAAGAAAACAACTTTAAACAATAAATATTTATCAAGAACTGTGAAAACTGTGTAAACCACACATTTGAGGTATGCTTAGTCATCCATTTAGCAGGGCCAGCCTTATCTTTCCTTTAATCCTCAAGACTTTGTAAAGGAACATAGAAATCAATTCCATCTCTGACTGTGGGAAGTAAACAAAATGTTTATTTTCATCTATCTGAACATGACCTGTATTTCTTGGCAGATATGAAAGAAACCTTTATAGGTGTGAATTGGACAGTACAAAGTTATTGGGAAATGT
This sequence comes from Corvus kubaryi, assembly GCF_017639235.1. NCBI lineage: Eukaryota > Metazoa > Chordata > Aves > Passeriformes > Corvidae > Corvus > Corvus kubaryi. The sequence continues at coordinate 7,143,502 of NW_024581072.1, forward strand.
ATGGTGAGTGCCAATTTCTTTCTGTATCCACTTGTGGTAATTGAAAGTGATGCCTTGGTAAATGCAGTGTGAATGGGCATCAGTTGGGAAGGAGAGTGAAAGGAAATTAAACTTATTTTCCTCCATGGGAATTGAAACAATACAGGCTGTAAATAGCTGCTTGTTTCAAATGTGTCTTTTAATGAACCCATGTAATTAGAAACACTAAATCATTGTTACTTGACAAAGTTAGGTGTTAAGGAACCATGTGCGGTGAGGCTTGCTTTAAACAAATATATGTGATTCAAAAGTGGAACAGATACATAGGTTTCAGACTGGGTATTGACATACTTTATCATATTTCTCAGATTTACCTTGTTGTATGACTACTCACAGTTTCCAGAAGAGGCTGTGGTTGTAAGTTAATTGTAAAATCCTCCTCTTTCTTCATTTACCCTTATACTTAATTACACAGTATTTCAATTGGTCAACTATTTATGTACTATTGTTTAATTTGTGCTAATATACAGAAATTTTTTGGATGTCACATACTACTTCGGTTGCTAGTGACATTTTAGATTAAAAATTGCAATTACTTAGAGAAATATTTATTGTAATTATTGACACTCTTTCACTGAGCTGTGGCTCCTTTATTTTAGATGGTGAAGCTGTGTGAATCATTGTCATGAACTCTTAAAAAATCAGTGCTCAAGCACTTCAATCAACAAGCCCTACATACATCTGCCATCACAAAACTTAGTGTGTGTCCACATAAGCCTGGCATACACATCATTATGAGGTCCTTATGAAGTTTAGGAACAGACTTTTACAATGGATAAATGGAATCACTACTTTTTCAGCAACATAATCTCATTTTTATTTTAATATAAAAAGCCCTTTACATTCTAAATTGGATTTCTTGGCAGTACTCATTTCAAATTTTAATAAAAATATGTGATAATTTTAATGAATTAAGATTGAGGTGTGATTGCAATGTCACTACAGTTACAGAATAGTGTTTGAGAAGACAAACTGTGCAGATTTGCATACATTGTGCTCAACAAAAGCAGCAAGTACCATTCAGAATATTAGATTTACCATCTGTTTATTTAAACAGAAAGCTAATAGATAATTTTAAATATCAAAAGTGGTGGTGAGATGGTGAGGAAAGAAACTGCATCTAGTGAGAAAAATAAGGAGGAAAATACCCATGATCATGTTTTTTTCTATTAAAAAACCCCCATTATAGTTAAATAATGAAGACTTTTACCATGCATTTCAGTGTACCTTTCACTCTACCTTAAAGAATACAATAAATTTCTCACAGACCAGCCAAAAGAGAAATATCACAGCTTTCTTTTGTCATGGGCCTTATCATTCATTACAAAATACTTCAAAATGCTTTTCTCTGAGTGAATATTTAATATAGATTTTTAAACCTTGTTACAAATAAAGTCAATGTTTTCTCTGCCCCAAACTATTGTTGGTGATCCCTATTCCAAAGAAATTAACCAGCTATCATAGAAGATTGCAGGTAGTAGAATAGAAGATGGAATGTAATAGTTCTGCATGTACCTTGGTCATTGAAGATTTTCATTTTCCATAATATCCTCAAATTGGAAGATTTAAGCTTTCTGGCGAAAAAGCAGATAAATGGGGCCTGGAGCAGAAATAAAGGCTCAACAACTTCAAACTTGGAGTTGAAATTAAATCAAAGTTAATAACTATATTAAATAAGACACTTTTTCATGAAGAAGTAACATTTGGATAAACAAACAGTGGTTTTCCTATAGTTATATAATTAGCTATTTTTGCCTTTATTTCTCTGCATAAAATGCCTTCCAAGAACAAATAATGTGGCTTGTGACTGTTTAACATTAATCCAGTCAGAGTCACTTGGTTTTCAGCATCTGATGTGAGTAATCTTTTTTGCATTGTGCCAAAAACCACTGGGAATGGATGAAATATTTAATGACAGTTGACAGCAAAGTCTACAGTTATGTCCTGGATATACATTCTGGAAGATCATATTCCCTTTACCTGTGGATGTAGCATCTGATAATGTAATTTACCAGCATTCCAGACCTACTTTATGTGACTCTTTAATGTGGTGTTTAAGACCTGACACTGAGTACTCCAGGCAAAGACAAAATAATTTGTATCTTAAGTTTATAAGTGATTGCAGGTGCAATCACTATTCTCCTGAAGCACCCATCTGAAAATTGGCAACATCCTTTGTGTAATCTGAACATTAGCTTAAAAATCAGGCTGGATCAGGAGCGTTTTTTTAAATAAGCCTCTTGGTCATCCCAGCTACTCTTGTGTCGGCCATGTCATGGAGTGATGCTGGTGTGTAGACACTGGAGGAGTTTAATTACACTGGAAGAGTTCATCTTATTCGCTCCAACTGCTCTTGGACATTCAGTACAGAAGACCACTTCTGAAGCCTGAAGCCTGCCTTATTGCTTACAAATGTAAAATTAGCCTTGGTTTGGTTTTTTTTGTTTCCAAATAAAGTACAATATATGTTAAAGAAGAGTGAATCTATGGCTCTATTGGTATGCTTTGTTGAGAATTTAAAAACAATCATATGTTAAAGGCACAGTGATTAATGTCTCCATCCTGAGCAATAATTAGGAATTATGCAGTTATTCCTCATTAAACTTTCTCTTTTTCATCTGATGTCCTTGTTTGTACAACCTGAATTTTACCTCAGAACCATACTAAACATAACTTCATCTCAGTAAGAGAATTTCATACTTGGAAAACAACAAAATCTCTTTCTTCCCTTCTTTTACTTCCTTCCCCTCTGTCCTCCCCATTCTTCTTCATATTTAGCTACTCTGTCAGTGAAAAAAGCTAATTTCTTACTTAAAATACAAGTATTTTTAAAGAACTTTGTAAAACGTGTAAACAAAAACTGGCCAGCACATCCTGGAAACGAACACTTGATATATTTTGATGCATAAAGTTAATTTATATAGTGGAAGATTTTCTCCATTTGGTTAGAATATGAAAGTTATGAAAGAATGTGTTATGCACTAGTGTACCAGTAAGGCCATTAACATTATGCTCACTCAATAAAAGCTTACATATAAGTAAACAATTAAGATTGAAAGAATGGAATCTTTCTGGGCTTCGTCCAAGGAGTAAGGAATGTTCTATAAAAGCAAACATCAAAAATGGAAACATGGTATTTCAAGCAGAAAAAAGTAATGTGGAAATGTTTCAAATATGCTGCTAAATCTTAACAGTTCAGAGATCTGGAATATGAAATAATACGAATAATAACACTGAAAATGTTACTGAACTACTAATAGGAATTGTTTCTCTTTTCTCACTCCTTAGGTATTGACTTCCAATAGCAGTGGGACATTTTTCTAAGAAGTCGGAATTTTTGGAAACTGATATTCCTGCGTTTTCTCCTTTGCTTTAGTGTTGAGGGTTTATGTGATATGTACTTCAGTATCTCTGTGCTTATTGTGAGATACAGTTAATATCTGTGCAAAATTTCAAACATTTCTGAGCTAGAAATAAACTGCTTATATAGAACTAGACAACAGTACACAAATGGTTTTAGAGAATGTCATCCTGAGTACATGTGCTTTTGCTATCTAGAAAACTCCAGGAACACCAAAATTAGAGTGAACTTCCAAGTTAATATTTACAGTCCATTTCTTGTTGAAACAGGAATAACATTTTAATGAATTTATCATGTTTCTGTAAAAGTACTCTTGGTTTACATAATCCATACACCCCTGTGGTGACTGCTATTATATTATCCCTTATTTTTGGTATATGTCTCAGCTTGCATCTTGTTAAAGTCTAAATGATAATATTTCCTTTTGCTTTGATGTTTTCAAGTATAAAGGAGAATTTTGCACTCTCATGAGTGTCACTCAGTTGCCAATAAAGAATTTCACAGCTAGTGGTAGTGTTAATTTGGGCCAATTATGAGATCATTGACCTGCCTTGGCACTAATTTACCTCACATAATTTCAATCATGAAAATCTAGCTCTACTGAACATCTCATTTAGGAATGTCATTCTTGAATAAATCTTCATACAGTGGTGAATCAGTTTTGATGATATACTAAGAAGCATAAGGAAAGATGACTTTTTCCAATCAATCTCTTTAACATAATCTCATTATGCTACTTTGATTTATTTTCTGAGAAAAGAAAAAAAAAACCCAAAAAACAACAAATGCAACATCAGGAACAATTAATATTGAAAGCAGAAAATTATAAATGAAAATTTTAAAATGTAAGATTGTCATCCCTGCACCTGTTTTGAAAGAACAATCAATTTCTGCTGCTTATATGCATGACTGTCAAATGCAGCAAAATATAATAGAGGGCAAAGACCAGGAGAAGATTGGAACAGTAAGGACAGGCAGATCAAAGACTTTGGTTTTACTGTTCCTATAACAAATATTTGGGAGTGGAGGGGTTATTGTCAGAAAGGAGAAAAATTCCTTAATGCGTTAATAATTTGCTATTCTCTTTATGCCCATTTAATAGGATCCTGCACACATATGAGACAGATCTAAGACCTTAGAAGACCTGTTGGTTAGGATGACTCAATTTGAATTGCATAAACTACTAGTTTACTAGTTCTTCTTCAGACTAGATTCTTTATTTACTGTTTACTTATGCAAGAGCTTGTATTCTGTATATAATTTCTCCTTAAGTATGCTACCTACAACCATCCTACTGTGACCTTGTAAAAAATACAGTCCTGAAGAGATAGTGAAATTAAGAATTTTGTTAACAAAATTTGATTTTATTTAGTGTAAACAAATATGTAATATATGTCAGAGTTAAATGTTAAGGTTCTTTTAAGAATACAAATAGAAGAGGTTTGTTTAGATTTAATGCAAGGCTTTTAACTGGAGATTTTATTCTGGAGGGTGAACTCTCATTCTTCATTCCATAGAATAGCTTGAAGAATACCTTGAAATTTCAGACTCTGAAATATTTCACTTTACTTAAAATGTATGCTTCAAATTTGTTTGGATACAAGTTATATTTTTTTAGCAGATTTGTGCTCCTCTTTTTTTCCACACCTAAAGTTTCCCACTCCATAAGGCATTTATTTCTTTGACTTCTTTTTCTATGTTTTCTCTGGGAACATGAAGATAAATCCTGCAGTTTTCAAAATGCATTTACTTTTACTTCAAACTCTGCACATGGATTTAAGGAGTTCTCAATTCCAGTTTTAAAAAACAAACAGCTAAAGTCTAGGTTCTGATAAAATGACATTATATCTTTAAAAAGAGCATTTATATGACAGGGTTCTATTTAGCAGATTGCACAACATACAACCTTCCTAACAGGTCAAATGACAAAAGATTAAAAAATGGCTCTAGAGAACGTTGTAGAGAAAAAAGTGTACCACAGTGTATTCCATTAAGGATTGATGCTCAAGTATGCTTCCAGTGGGAAACTCAGAAACTCAAAGCATTACTGAAATATTCGGTCCATGACTTTTACACCATTTTTCCTTGGATTTAACAGCAAAGGGTTCTTCTTACTCAGAACTCACAATTTTGACAGGACAGAACACAGAAAATCCTTTCTGAATATTGAAGACTATCTCCTTCATCTCTACTGATGGAACTGTGGTTCTTTGAAAAATCTGGTGAAAAAATAGATGAAAACCCCTTTAAATTATAACTTTACAATCTGTTTTTAAATTTTTTTGAGTTTCAGATGACTATGAAACTTATTTCTCACCTGATTTAGAAAATGGATTATAAAGATATAAGAAATAATCTGTTGAAATAACCATTGAGAGAAAAATGCAACTTCATTGTCTCAACTACATCAAGGTAATGACCTGCACTGTGAATTAGCTCAGAGGTATATAAACTGGTATAAAGAGCAAGCAGGGAAGAGGAACACCCATGTATTTTTTTTTTTTTAAGTACAAAAAAATAAAGCAAAGTTACTGTTATAATTTTAAAAATGCATGTTTCCTTACTTTTTCGAGTCTGAGATGTTGTTCCAGGACTGCCTAGAGCATATCTTTGAAATGTAAGACCTAACATTCACTGTTATGATGAAAAGAGACTTAGTTGTTACTCTACCTCTAAAAGTGGTTCACAACATACAAAAAATCTGAAAGGTAAATAGTGTTGTGAAAAAGGAAAGCTTAAATATGGGTGCACAAACTAGGTGCAGAGTCTGGATATGAAGGCCAACAAGAAAGGCTTATTTAAGTATACCAACAACTTTGCAAAGTGACGGAAAACATGGATCTGCTGCTGCATAGTTCAGGGGCACCACTGGAAAAGGACACAAGAGTCCTTGATTGGTCTGTCCTGGTAAGGCCATTCCTCAGGAATGCCCGATGCCTGAGACCAGAGGGGAAATCTGGAGTGAAAAAGACTTGTCTTTGGTGAAGGAGGATCAAACTGGTAACATTTGCTTGAAGGGACAAAACCAGATCCATGGGAACTGGTAGATTGCACCCATGAGTGCCAGCTAATGTCATTTCCAGGTCACTCTCAATTATTTTTGAGAAGTTGTAGTTGCTGGGGAAAGTTCTTGAAGACTGGAAGAACTTGATATCCCTACAGTCTTCAAGAAGGGCAAGGAGACAGGATCCCTGGAATAAAGATAGATCAGATTTACTTTATTCACATGAATTTTGAATAGTTCTCTAAACGATTTCTGGTTTCCACTCCTATAGTGGTTTATCAGGGAAGGGGAAAGGGAAAGCAAAGTGAAATCCCAAGACTTTAGAAGTTCAACAGAATTAGAGATCCAACGAACTTTAGAAAGTAAGATTTGAAAGACCAGTGTATCCATTTGTTGCATAATTAATAGACAACTTGCAATTGCATGCAGAGTTGTTTTGCTGACTTAAATGATTTTGTTTATCAATTAATAATAAAAAAAAGATCCCACCCCTTTCAGTTGTCTTTCTATCTACAAGCTCTTCATTTACTTGGCCTCTCACACAGCCAAGTTCACATTAAAATGAATTTTGTCACCTTTTAAATTTTCTTGCTATTACTTGCTACTGAGTTTTTGCATTTTTGCAGAAGTTCCAAATCGACTGGGCCATAATCCCTGAAATAGGCAAGGAATTTATTAAATATGAGGCCACTCACTCAAAATATACACAGATTTTATATAATTAGATGTTCAAAGAAACACATATATTTTTCCTCAGAAAAGCATGATTTTATGCCGAAGAAAAGTTAACCTTACTTCAAAATCTCATTAATAATCAATTTGGTCTGATGAGATATATTCCACTGTTACTAGAGCGCTGAAAGAAAATAATTGTCCTGTGCACTTGAATTGTTTTCTAGAGGAAGGTGTAGTCAGCTCAGAATAGGACATTCTGCATTTGGTGAATGTGCCATTCCTCCTATGTGTCTGATAGCACCTACCTTTGCAGTGCTGTTTCTGATTAGTTTCCTCCCTCTGCCCTCTGAACAAAACTAAGCAAGATATTTCCTCCTAATTTTTAAAGTACATACAATTTTTAATACTTCTACTTTATAGGACTCCACAATTTAAAACTTTGCATTTAAACATATCAGCATTTTTTCCATCTTGCTACCCAGCCCTGTAATGATTTCTCATGTCCTGATTTGACTAAATTACTCTAAACTTGTTTCTTCCACAGTTCTTTCCTCTGCCTTAAAATATTTGTTCATAATGTTGGCCTTAAGATGCTCTTTTCCTCCTTCTCTGTTCACTTAACTCATATGATGATTCAAACAGTTTTTTCTTGATTTACAGCATCAAACTGCTGATTTTGATCTCACAGCTCTACATGTTTTCTATGAGACATATCAAAGATCTTCTTTTATCCCTCTTCCCTTCATTCTCATTTTTCACACACTTTTTATCTCTCTTTCCTCATCTGTTTGCTTTTTATTTTCTGGTTTCAGTTTGACTGGTGTGCATTATCTTTGCCTTGGAACATTGTCTGTATATAGAGTTGCTTTGTTTACAGTAATTTTGTTTTCCATTTCAAAACAAGTTTTTTTGATAATCTATGCAAGTGGTTTATTCATCCTTTGTATTTGAGGTGTCTGTAACCTAAGGCTGTAGAGAGTGAATTATATTTTATGTGTCTAAAAAGATTTAATTTACCACCTTATGGTAAACCAAGTATATCTTCCTTTGATGAGGATGATTTCAAAAATACAGTGTTAACGTTTCCCCTTGACATGTCCTCTCAGGTAGTTTTAAGCTTATTTGTGAAAAGAGATTATTTACAACTTTAATGTTTGCTACGTAAACAGCTGCTGCCATTTTAGACATCTTTGAATTTTATTTTGGTCTTTAATAACCCACAAAACCCATCAACTTCCTTTTATAGATGGATGACCTAATCTAGTATTTTACCTTTGCAATAGTTCTTAGAAGCAAGAGAATCTTTTAAATATGTGGAAATGTAATTTTGTTTCAGACAGCAACATTTTTCTAATACCTAAAAATATATCAAAAAGCTTTTTGCAAACAGAAAGGTGGAATAAAAATCACTGTAAAATGTTCCATAAATTTAGACAAAGATTCTATAGTTAAGGCATTACAAAAAAGAGGGAAAATTACTATTAAAATTTGGGGGTCCATGACAACTGCCAAACAAAATCACATTACATAGCATCAGTGGTAAAATCAAGAGATCTTGCTGAGCATAAATACTTGGTCTGCCAACAAGAGCCTTCGATGGTGACATTTTTTTAATATCTGACTGAAATATTTATTTCTTCTTAGAGCCCTTTGGATTTTTAAAAAGTATTTTAATTGCAAATGGAACAGAAATTCAAAGCCTGTTTTATGTTTTGAGTAAAAATGGAAAAGAAATACTCTACAAGTGATAATATTTAAGCAAAATTATGCTTCAGAGCTTAAAGTGTTCTCACTGCCTGCAGCACCATTTTTGTTCCATGCACAGGTCCCCTAACAAGCCATACTGAATCTTAGAGCTCATATTTTCTCCTCTGAGCAGTGTTTCTGAAATATTGTAATATTTTTAAGATGTGTATCCTTGTTTTTATGAATTATCTGAAATTCTAGTTGAATCTTTTCCTTTCTCAGATCTTTAATTTTTACTCTGCCTTATGTGTCTGTATCATATAACATAAAATCATATAATCCATACAATCATTTAACATATAGTCATCAACATCAGTGAGACAAATGGCAGTCTTTTCTGTAAATGAGAAATCTTCCTCATTCTAACAGAATTTGATGAGTTTGTGTTTGCACATTATATTTATTGTATATTATATATGTACATTTATGCATCTTTATACAGAACTTATGTTCAGCTAATATTATTTAGATATTATATCATCTGTATTTCTATCAAGACATAAAAGCATTCCTCAGTGTCTGGGGAATGAGGACACTAGATTTTCCATCTTGAGGCCAAGAAAATATGCCTATGCAATATGTTTCCTTGTAATGATGGTGTGGCAAAAACACTTCCTTTGAGACCTACCAGTCTGTTAGCATTTGTCTGAATTTTTTCCCAGGACTCCTATTATACATACGTTGGCAAGAGAGCCTGTTAAGCATGATTTCAGAGCTGGAGAAATAGAATAGATTAAAGAATGTAGTTAGTAACCACATCATTTCTGAAGATTATCTCCTTCTGCAGGATCTTGGGGAATACCTGAATTTAGCAGAATGCTGATCCAAGCTTCCTGCCTTTTAGTAGGAAATCCAAGCCCACATCATAGCTGTGCATCTCTTTGAAAAAAATGAGAAGTCTTCAACAAGGGCTTAGTTTTTAAGTACAAATATAAAAATTTGTCACTTCATCCTTCATGATACTAAATACTTGAGAAGTTTGAAAGAAAGAAAGATGTTTCAGTTTTTCCTTAAGGTCATGATTTCTGCAGGCTTATATATAAGTATACCTTCTCCTTCAGTCTCAAAAGGTATAATTTTTAAAATGGAAAGAGGTAAGATTATTAAATTTTATAAACTAGCTCTTATATTTAAACTTCCTTGTAGTATTTTTTAAAAAGTGAAAGAGTTCAGTATTTTGGCAGAACCTTGAAATCTGTGACCATAACTGGTTTAGTATTTTAGTTATTTTTTGGATGAGACACTTTGAGCATGGACAGGTTTGTAGAATGGCAAGACCCCAGAACAATTCAAGACTTTTGGACACCACCCAGTCCCTCCTCCTGCCCAAAGCAGGATCAGCTATGAAGTTGCAACAGTTTGCCCAGTCTTGTACTCACTGATTGCTCACTTTATGTTTTCATCTATGTTCTCTGAATCCACTTCAATAGATATCTCTAGGTGTAGTGCTTGTTTATGGTTTTATGTTGTCATGACGATGATCTTCTTACATAAGAAGCCATAGGTACTTCCAAACCTTTCAGATTTCCAAGTTACTTCCTGATTCTTTGAAACAAATCCTGTATTAATTACGATATTTTGAAAAGAATTGTACATTAGAAATTGTTTTCAGCTGGTGATCTTGGCCTGCTTTTGGATGTTTAAAAACAATACTGTTAAATATTCTCTGGGTTGGTTTTTTTGGTGGTTTTTTGTTTGGTTGTTAGTTTGGTTTGGGTTTTTTGTTGTTGGGTTTCTTTTTGGTTTTTTTGTTTTTTGTTTTTTTTTTTAACAGTGAACTTACTGACCTGGAGTCCCCTGTGAAGATGAAGGAATAATAATTGACCAGCATTCGAATAAAGGGATTAAGAACTAAGAAGGACCAGATTGTGAGAAGTGATGAAGGTGAGGATGAAGATAAGGACAAACAGGTGTTTTAATGTCAGTACTGACAAGTACATGCGTGGGAACAGGAGTGAAAGAAATTATTTTAGCTACAACTTCTGTGGTTTCTTAAAGGAAGAAGGCAAGAATGGCACATGGAGTTGGGATAAAAAAGATATGATGAATAAAACTGTGTTTGAAACAAGTTTGATATGTGTAATTGTAAATGTTGAGATACCATCCACTGTTGTTAATTGCTGTTGACATGTGAAGATGAGTATTACTGAAAATTTAAATGACAACCCACCCCTGCCATACATTTTTAAATACTTGTACATAAAAGGAGACAATAAAATCAGATGAGGGGTGCTAGAACTATGGTAGAAAGTGACAAGAATGTTTCCTGAAAAAGAGTGGTTACTGAGGAGTAATTTAGGTTACTGTTTTATTATATTATCTTTTATGATATTATTTTACTATATTATACTGATAACTAGGAGGTTAAGTATTAGTAAATGAAAGACTTTCAAAGCTGAAATTGTTTGTGCATTTACAGAAAAGAATGACCACAGCCTTATTCCATAGCCTGGAGTAAATGGAGATTTGATGTTTACGAATAAATAGTAGAAAATAATTTTTTAAATGGGTTTGGATACTTATGCATAGCCAGTACATAAAAAGCACAACCAAAGGACTCTTTCAGACAGTTGAACTGTTGGGCATTTCAGTGTGATGTGTTTCTATACAGGCATATCTTGCATATTGGGCTTCTTTGTCATTTTGAACACCTCCTCTGCCACCCTAAAGAGCCTTGGCAATGCTGTGTATTGGTGTGATCAGTTAGTTATTTTATAAAGTAACTTCATAAGATGTGCACTTTTTGTATGGGCACACATTTTTTTACAGGCATCTGCATTTATGATCTCCCGTTTTCCACGGGTGTTTCATTATGGTGTATGACCTAAACCACATAACACTGTGAAAGAAAATGCTGGCATAATGGAATGTTTTTGAAAAATCAGTTAAACAGATGTACCTTTAAAATGTTTTTTTTTGTCCATTAAACTTGCAAAAGTCTCCTTTGAACCCATACCAAAGGGGTTTTTTCTCTTTCCCACAGCAATCTTAGTGAGCCCATATTTAATGTCCTTATAAAAATTTAAATGTAATATCCTTCCTTTGTTATTTATAGGAAACTGAAAAAAAAATAGTTTCCAAATAGCTGGGTTATCTTAGATACAAATTAAATTTGGATGGCTGACAAAATATCCTCGGAGAGCTCAGACACTTGCCAATAGGATTAAAGAAAATCTGCTTTCCTCAGAAATTTAGTGAAGAAGATAGTGGGAAACTAAAAGTCTGGAAATCAAAAATAGACTCTGTTGTGGAAAAAAAAAGTCTGTTAGCTTCCATTACTTCACCTACATATTACATTAATAGTCATTTATTTCAAGAAAATCAAATAGTTTAACATTGTGAAAGACATGAGTTATTAAAAACATCATGGCTCTAAGTGAAAAAGGCTCAGACTACATTTCATAACCTAACCATCTTCATCTAAAGGCAGTTTGTTTTGAAGTCTAGATCCTGGCTACTCATGTATTGAGTTATTAATGATGACTTTTTTCCCTTCTGTCCGTGATACGTGAAATAAGTGGTTGAACTGCACATTTTTTCCTCTTCTTAGAATTAATTGCTAGAGTTAATCAGGAAATTATTCAACTTGAATGATGCTATTTCTGAAATATGTTACTTTAATTAAGTAATTAAGTAAACCTTAATAATATCATTGTTTTCAGCATTACTTGAGAATCAAAAGCAATGACAGCCATCTCAGTCATATCTTGAGAATAGACAGATCTGTTTCTGTGTCTGTGAAGAACACTGTCCTCGGTTTTCACTTTGTTGTGTTACTGTTAGGAACACCATATGCTTGAAAGCCTAAATGAAATATCAGGAGAACAAAAATCTGCTGTATAGAGCCATCCTCTGTTTTCTCTCCATTCATTGAATCTTCCTGAGGACAAGTGATAAATCCACTTTTTTGGTGGATGCATACACTGGATGATTCAAACAGCACCATGAAAAAAGGGGAACTTGAGTGCTGTAGGAGGCCAGATTGATTTCCTCAGGTTTTGCAGATTGCACAGTGAGCACTTCAAAGAGTAGGTGGAAAAACATGCTTTTGCTTTACACAGAATGAAGAAACAGGTGAATCCTCCCTTCATCATTCTGCCCTGACGATTGCTTATAAAGAGACATCTGCATACCTTTTTCTCCAGAAACATGTGATTTCTATATTGACTCAGAACACACAATGCAGTTTAAAGTATATTTAAGATTAAGAGAAATGCTACATCATTAATAGGTGTAAATAGCAAATCAGTCTCTTGACAAAAAATTGGGAAAAATTATGATTTTGTTTTTGGTAAAGTTATACCTCTGATCAATACAGTAGCTTTTTTCACATTAATTCTTGAGAGGTTGGTGGGTATTTTTTTTAGATAAATGTCTTGAAATTACTGATGAGCTTAAAATCAGTGTGACATAAACTTTCTTTAAGTGCTGTTTCTAGTAATAGAAAAGAACATACATAAAAGGAAAAGGTGTAAAAACAGGTTTGATATTTTTCCCAGTGATGTTCTAATTAAAAATTTAGCCACCAAATAAAATTCTGGAACAATTTAAACCATACTGGCCTCAGTGAATCCTAGTGGTTTTTTGTAGAGGAAACTGATATGTACAAAACTTTATTTCAAGAAGATTTATAACTTCATTTTCAACAATGCGAAGTTAAAATAACCTCCTGAGTATAAGAAAATGCAGCTGTGTAAGATGAATACAAGTCCAAAATTCTTATGTATCTTACTAAACACTTCCACAGATAATCACTTAGAAGTCAGAAATACAAAAAAGTAATATTTGAACTGTTAAATATTATAAATAATTTTAGCACAATCATTCTCTGTCTAGTCAGTGTTCACTGATTCCCTTGACCAGGGACAGTGGCAATGGTTACATTCATAACTTGAGTGACAGCCACAGGGAATAGCTACAATAAACAGAAAAAACCCACAAACTTCCCTAATAATAGGATTTCTCTTACTTCATTGCTACTTAAAGACAGATTATAGTGAGGGTATGGAGCAGGTTATTTCCATACTAAGTATGTAAGAATAGGTATTCAAGGTCAGGAAACCTAATATCCTCTGTCTATAAATGTACATGATGAAAAGTGTAAGATCAAGAAAATGTATCTAATACTTCCTCACAGTGCCCTCCAAGCTGTAATGACAAGGGTTTTCTAAGCAAAGTCACTTCCTGTAGAGACTTTTGCTCCAGTGTCCCAAACTTTATGAGAATGAGTTCCACAGATTAAAATATTGCAAGGACGTATTCCTAATTTTTTTTTCAGATATTTCACCTCCAGACTTTACAAGATACATGTCTAGTTCTCACATGGAAATCCTTTTCTGATTATTTTCTGAATGCTTTGCTCTGTTTTGTAGAGCAATATATTATTCTCTGATCATTTTTTCAAGGCAGAAGAGATTTAGTCTATTTAAATGTTTCCTTGCCTGGATGGTCTTCCATACTTCTTTCTAGTTTACTTCTATTCTTTTCCCAAATGCATTTTGGAATTTGCAAATGCGATACTTAAGACATAACTATGTGAATCAGTTTAAATTAATTCACATTGCATTTCATTTGTGTTTTACTGAACTGCGATGATTTTCCAAAATTCTTCCTTTATTCTTCACAGCAAATCTCAATCTTCATTTATCTGAATAGTATGATGAATTCAGTAAAATCTGTACCTTTATATTCTTGCCCTCTTTTCTATATAATTTATGAATGATTCTAATACTTAGATCCATGCACAGATTTCTATGAGATTTAGCTCTTCTTTGCTGTCTTTTCTAAACTGCACAAAGGTTAACAACCAGGAAGGACAAGTAAAAAAAACCTGTTATTTAAAAGGAGATTGAAGGTAGTCATAGATATACTATTGCCCAAGAATGTGATGAAAGTATATAGTCAATTTTACTGATGGATTTAAGAATGGACAAAGTAATATGCTTAGGTTTTTATAAAATAATTTATTAGAGTAGAATATTATGTTTATAAATACCAATATTTTATAGTGTAAATGTATTACAGCAGAAGATGTAAAATGCATACTTCAGTATAATGTAATTACTGTAGGGATCAGTGCTTAATCTTGGTTTGTTGTAGTTTTCTTATCAGTGGTCTAGGAGTAAATGTGAGTCTAAAAATATTTACAGTGATGCAAAACGTGACAGAATAATAAATATTTTTCTCACATACTGCAGTCTATATAGTAAAACAGCAATAGAGAAGATATCCTGGTTTCATCTAGGACAGAGTTAATTTTCCTCTCAGTAGCAGGCACAGTTCTGTGGTTTGGGTTTAACATGAAAATAATGGTAAGACACTGACGTTTTTGCAGCTGCTGAGCAGTGCTGTTCAATGTCTCATGCTCTGCCAGTGAGTAGGTGCAAAAGAATCTGCTAAGGCGCACAGCTGAGACAGCTGGTATGAGCTGGTCAAAGGGATGCTCCACACTGTGGTGTGGAACATCATTACTGTGGAACAACAGTAATAAACTGGGGGGAGTTGGCCAGGACAGGTGGATCACTTCTAGGGGATGGGCTGGGCACCAATCAACAGGGGCATGAACAACTGTATTGTGCATCACTTGGTTTTTTTCGGCTTGATCTCTTTCTCACTCTCCATTATTATTATTACTAGTAGTAGTAGTAGTAGCTATAGTAGTAGTGGTAGTATTACTATTGCTATTCTTTTTACTATTGTTATTATTGTCTTTAACTTCTTTCAATTAATAAACTGTTCCTAGCTAAACCCATGAGTTTTACCATTTTTTTTCCTTTACGCTCCTTCCCTACCAGAGGTGGGGGAAGAGTAGTGACTATGTCGTACTTAGTTGCCAGCTGGTGTTGAGACACAAAAGAGGAACATGAGGTCCTTTGCGAGTCTGATTAGAGATGCTGGAAGCATGGAGGAAACTGTAGCTGTCTAGCAGTTTAAAGAGTACTCACCTCTGGCATCCACTGCTTGAAAAGCACATGGAAAATTAAGGTGACTCTAATTAAAAGTTACAAAATCACTTGAAAGCTAGAAAAACTATAACGTAAAGTAAGATGCTTGATGTTTGACTGCCATGTGTCTCTGTCCCTGCTGTAGAGAGACAGAGATTTGTTTAGTTGGTATTCCAAATGCAGGAACAACAGGTGATTATTTGGATGATTAGCTAATAAGCACTGCTGAATAAAAAAAATATTGCCTAGCACTCAGTGTCATATTAATGCATCCATGTATTTGTGGGTGTTAAATTTTATTTCCCTATATTTTATTTACAGTACTATAAATAGCAAAAGAGCAGCTTAGAAATCAGATGTTCTGAACATGTCTCAAGGTGTGCATCCAGTATTCTGCTTGCTTTCTGAAACCTTGCCGTAAAGGTTGATAGGCCAGCCCAGTCTACAAATAGGTAGCTGATGAGAACTTCATAGAAAATGTTTAATCTAAATGTGAGAGCCAACGTTTGCTGAAGAATTATGTAAGTAACTTGCAGAGAATGAGATATCACTCTTCTGAAGAATCCTGGTTTTTAGGATGAGTCAGTTAGTGAGGTCCATAGTGACAGCAGTAATATCAGTGACAACCATAGTAAATTCTGGGGCGAAACACCTGAAGGAGTTAGGCAGGGAGTTTCTACAATCAGGGAAGCCCAGGAGAGACCTGGCAGGATCCAGCAGCTCTAATGAACAAGGCTCATATGATGAGGGCCTTGCCAGAGCAACTGTGGGAAACAGTACAAGATTTTCTGGCTGATTCAACCATCTGATTATTGTCCACGCAGATCAGCAGAGATGAGCTTGAGGAGAGAAATTCCAGGGCAAGCAAATAGGACTCAGGACACTAGGAGGACTGGTTAAAGGGACAGGAGCACAGATGGTGGTTTTTTCTCAATTCCTTTGGTAGCAGGGACGAATGCTAAAAGAAACAGGAGAACCCACCTGATCTTCATGGTTTAAAGACTGGTACCATAACTGAAATCCTGGCTTTTTCAATTATGAGGTGATTTATATGGTACCAGGTCTGCTGGAGACAGATGAGGTTTGCCTGTCTAAAAGGGGGGAAAGGATTCCAGCCCGTGAGTAGGCAGACCTGATTGAGAGGGCTTTAAACTGGGTTAGAAGGGGGAAGAGGATAAAGCCAGGCTCACTAGAGATGAGCCTGGGGGTGGCAAGCCAGAGCTGTGGGTGTCAATGGACAACCCAGCAGAAGCACACCTACACCAATGCACACAGTATGGATAACAAACAGGAGGAGCTGGAAACTGCTGTGCAGCAGGAAAGAAATGATGTATTTGCCATTATGGAAATGTGATGGGATAACTCCCATGATTGAAGTGTTCCCATGATGGCTATAAGCTCTTCAGAAGGAACGGGCGGGGAAGCAGAGGCGGTGGGGTGTGTGTGAGGAGCCAATTCAGTTTTGTTACGCCTCAACAATGGCTGTCAGAGGCATGTGGAGGAGTGGCGCACATGTGCCAGGTGCAGGAGGCAGCTAGAAGAAGCCTTGTCTCTGGGGTGACTTCGCCTGGCAACACCTCCCATGAGGCAGGCAGTAGGAGACACTGTGGAGGGGCTTCTCCGATCAGGTTGCAAAGAGGTCTCCACCAATGGACGGCAAAGAAAGGTTGGACTGGGCCAATGGTTCCCCGTCCTCGAGCAGACTTTGGGAGGGGCCGGGGGTATAAAAACCGACTGTGTTGCTGCTCGCTGGGTGGGGGCTCGTTGCTGTTCAGTTGCTGGCCTGCTGCTCTCTCCTTTGCCCTGGCCTGATGCTCTCTCCTTTGCCTGGCCTGCTGCTCTCTCCTTTGCCCTGGCCTGATGCTCTCTCCTTTGCCCTGGCCTGCTTTCTGGCTCTCCTGCCCTCTCCGGCTCGCTCTCGCACCTGTCCTGCCTTCCGGTGCCCCTGACCGCCGCCTTGCTGCCTCCTTGCCCCACGTCCTTGCCTGGACTGCCTGCATTCAACCTGCTGCCCTGATCCAGCCGGTCGCCACGACCCTGTCCAGGTCCTGGTCCTCCCGTCCGAGCGCCCACTCACCGCGTGTCCGGTGCCGTCGCCGCGGAAGCCACGCCCGTGGAGCCGCACCCCTCTGGGAGCTGCGCAGGCTTGGTCAGAGCCAGCCTGGCCGCAGGCAGGCAGCGAGCACACCCCGCACTGCCTGGACACCGACAGCTCTGCCCTGACTCGCTGGTCGTAACGCCCTCTTTTTCTCTCTGTCCCTTCTCTCTCCTCGCCCCCAGTCCTTTTCCATTTTCCTTTCTTTTCTGCCTCCTCTAGCCATCTTTTGCTCGGGCAACTCCTTTTCCTCCTCCTTTTGTTATCAATGAACGGTTCTCAGATATAATGTTTGCCTCGTTTGGCTTCATTCTGTTCCCAACCATCCATTTTTAAAAGAACTCCTCGCAGTTCCCCACAGTGGAACACGACAGTTAGGGAGGGTTTCAACTGTACAGAGCCCAAGAGCAGTGATGATAAGGTTGGGTGCCTGTGGGTAAAGATCAGGGAAAGGCCAACAAGGCAGACATCCCACAGGGAGTCTGCTACACGCCACCCAGCCAGTATAAAAACGCAACCTCTCTATAAGACATTGGCTGATATTTTACTGTTGCTATATTATTATGAGAGGCTTTACCCTGCTCTTGAGGCGGCTGAACCAACGGTTGAGTCAGTGGCTCTGATGGCCGAAAAGCCAAAGGGCTCCAACTTAGAAAAAGCCCCTTGATGGGCCAACTCCAAAGTCTAGGAACACCCCCAGAATTCGGGTGAGAAAGGAAAAGCCTTTCCCATCAGGCTTTGTGGTGCTATGCAGATTAGGTCTGTCTGGTTGGCTCGTTGCCCACTCCATCCTTCCCTTCTCCCCATTGTCTCCCATTCCCTAGTCCCACCTTTGTACCGCCCCCGTGCCCTCAGACCATTGGTCCCTGATGCTTGCCCTGCTCCCATACAAAACCCTGGACCCTGCATTGTTTCTGCTCTTTGGTCACTGAACTCCATTCACGGTGCAGCTGCAATAAATCTTCGCCCATGGAATGCCATATGGAGACCCCTCCTGACTCTTTCTCTCTGGTAACACTGAGCTGTCCAGCTTAAGTGTGTGTGTGTTTCCATGCCTCCAGCTGCATGGGTGAGGAAGTTAGCCTGCTAGCATGCTACATGGCACCACCAGAGTGATCCCTTGCCAGAGGTGCTTTCGGAATAAAGCAGCAAACTCCTCACCAACACCGCCACAGTGTTACCTTGCAGGATGTTTGCTGGAAACTCAAAAATGCAGAGAAGAGACACTCTAGGAGGTTCCTGGAGCGTGTGGAAGAGAACCTCCTGACACAGCAGGTAGGTGAGCTGTCTTGCACTGGTGTCCTGGTAGATCTGCTGTTTACAAACAGAGAAGGGCTGGTGGCAGATGTGGTGGTCAGAGGACATCTTGGGCATAGTGACAATGAAATTATAAGAGTTTTCAATTGTTGGTGAAATAAGGAAGGGGATCAGCCAAATTTTATCCCAGGATTTTCAGATGATGGACTTTGGCATATTCAAGAGACTGGTTCAAACAATCTCCTGGGAAACAGTCCTTAATAACAAAGAGGTTCAGGACAGCTAAGAAGGAAATCTTAAAGGTGCAGGAGCAGGCTGTCCCTATGTACCAAAAGGTAAATCACAGAAGACCAGTCTGGCTGAACAGGCAGTTTTCACTTAGAGTTTACAATCCTTGGAAGAAGGGAAAGCAACTTGGGGAGAGTACAAGGATGTCATTAGGTCATGAAGAGAGAAAATTAGAAATGCAAAAGCTCAGCTAAAAATCAATCTGGCCACTGCTATGAAATAATTTTTTTTAAATAGTGTTTTTATAAACATTAACAAAAGGGAGTCCAAAGAAAAACCTCCATCCTTTATTGGACATGGAGGGGAATATTGTCAACAAGGATGAGGAGAAGGCTGAGGTACTTAATGCCTTCTTTGTCTCAGTCTTTAACCAGTTATCCTTAGGGCAGCCAGACTCTGAGCTGGTACACGAGGAGAGGCAGCAGCATAGACTTCCTGTAATCCCGGAAGAAATAATTAGTGACCTCCTGTGCGACTTACAGCACACTTGACGCACACTTGTTCTGGGACTAGATGGGATTCACTCAAGGGCACTGAGAGAGCTGGTGGAAGAGCTCAAAAAGCCACTCTCCATCATTTATCATCAGTCCTGGACAACCAGGGAGGTCTGGGATGACTGGAGGTTGGCCAGCCTAACATCTATCCACAAGAAGGGTCAGAAGGGGGATCCTGGGAACTACAGGCCTGTCAGACTGACCTTGGTCCTTGGAAAGGTTATGGAACATTTCATCTTGAGTGCGATCACACAGCATGTACAAGACAACAAGGGAATCAAGTCCAGCCAGCATGCATTTGAGAAAAACAGGTCCTTCCTTCCCAACATGGTCTCCTTTTATGACCAGGTGACCTGTCTAGTGGATGGAGGAAGAGTTCTGGGTGTAGTCTACCTGGACTTCATCAAAGACTGCCTCTCATGGAACTTTCCTGGAAAAGCTCTCAGGTCATGGCCTGTATGGGTGCATTTTTGCTGGGTTAAGAACTGGCTGCACAGCCAGACGTAGAGAGTGAAGGTGAATGGTGCTGCATCCAGCTGGGGTCTGGCCACTAGTGGTGTCCCCCAGGGATCAGTGTTGGGACTGGTCCTGTTCCATATATTTATTTATTGGTGATGTGTACAACTGGATCAAGTGCATCCTCAGT
The DNA here is from genome assembly GCF_017639235.1 of Corvus kubaryi. Classification (NCBI taxonomy): domain Eukaryota; kingdom Metazoa; phylum Chordata; class Aves; order Passeriformes; family Corvidae; genus Corvus; species Corvus kubaryi. The sequence goes on from NW_024581072.1 coordinate 7,164,051, forward strand.
AGGTTCACAGATGACACTAAATTGGGTAGAAATGTTGACGTGCTAGAGGACAGGAAGGGTTTTTTTTTTTTGGATTTCATATCAGGTTTTAAATCAGTCTGTATGTTCTAATAAGTAATAAAACTCAGAAGAGTGTTAGTGATTAAAGGATTATGGTTTCATCATGCTAATTAATTTGATTCATAATCTATAATTTCTTCCTGAACTCACTTTCTTCCTTAATGGCTATGTTCATTAAAAAGGTTTATTAGTAAAAAGATTATCTTCAAATCCATCCATGCTTACTTTTCTAAGATTCAGAGAAGGTCCCTAAAGATACATGGATTATAAAACCGGGGAGAGAAATTCTGAAACAAGTTACCCATATGGCACAAATCTTCAGCTGCTCCGAGTAACTAGATGTTTCCTAGACCTCTTCATAGTAATTCTTTAACTGACAGATTAGAGTGATTTTTTTATTAACTGTTTTTCAGAAGCTTCCCCAGTTCTGAATTTGGAGTCAGTGACCTGCAAGAGACATTCTGAATTCTGAGTTTTACATTCTGAATTCATTCTATAAGCTTGGACTAGTTAAAGGGAAGATAAAAACAGGGGATTATGAAGAGAACACATCTTTCACATTCGTCCACATACTTCAGATACATGAGAAGAAGTAAAAATATAATCCTCTATACATCTTACTATTATGACAGATTTTTTTTTCTAGTATTGTAACACATGCTTCTTCAAATAGCAAGCAGCTGGGACTTTTTGCATGAATGATTTCAGTCCTACCCCCAGTTACAGAAGTCAACCTTCTCAGGCAGTGTTGGCTTCTTTTGCTGCAAAAAGAGGCCCACAACAGAGGCTACAGAAACTTAGAGAGTCTCTGATAGGAAAGGTAAATTTTAAACTCCTTTGGCTGTTCTTTCTCTATGGGAAAGCATTTAATAGAAATGCATCATTACTTGCCTAAATCATTACTTTTTTTCTGTCTTTGTCCATTATTGAGACAGATGTCTGTGCACAGAATAGATTTTTTGGCATTTCACTTCCATTCTCCCATTCGCCAGTGGGAAATTTTAATTGAAGAAGTTTTGCTGTATCCCCAGACATCTTTCCTATTATCTTGTGGTGATGAGTTCATCCCAACATATCCTGAGGAGCAACAGTAACACCAGGTAAATAAATTTTTCTACCCTTTACACAGAATTCTCTAAAACACCTCAGTCTGTGAAGCTGTGGAAAGAAATAAAAACAAGAAGAAAGTAAGTACCCTATCATGTGCTAGTATATTACAAAAATAAAAGTAATGAAAGACATAGTAGCTCAGGGAGGGAGGGGATGAAATCCATATGAAGCTAGTTCCCACTGAAAGATATATTCAAATCCTAGTGTGGGACTGGGTATCAAATAAAATGACCTGATATAAAGTAGTACAAAAGAAAGTACCAAAAAGCAATGAATTTGCAGTCTCAGTCTGAAAGCAGTTGTATTTGTTGCAGGAGCATAGATGAAACTGTGGGGAGAGATAAGATAGACTTGAGCTACAGGCTGTGGGACATGGCTGCAGAAGCACATGGCAGCACAAAGGAGCACCTGGTGGCACACAGAGGCTTGTCTCCACCAGACCCTGGGGGCAGGAGGTATCACAGGGCAGACCCTACAGAGAGGAGCCTGCCGGGAGCTGACGGACGGGTGAACAGAGAGTGATCACCTCACAGAAGGACATTTGGAAAGTGTGTTGCTGATGTGGCAACACGGGATAGGTCACGTAGTGAGGATTACCATGTAAGGCAATACTATGCCTTGAAAAAGTGTGTAAAACCAGCTCGTTTCTTTTGAATAAACGATTCAGATTTCCTACCAGTCTGGGTCTGTGCCCCGGTCACTTACACAAAACTATCTGAAGCATTTCTTTTTCATATGCTTCAGATGAAATGAAATGAAATATCACTTCATATTTCTCACTGCTATTCGTAATGCAAACATGATTAGTATGTGTTCATTTATTTGTCTGGATCTGGACATACAGCTCACATCTGTGCAGTCTGTAAAGCAGCCTGGAACTATAAAATATCTTCTGGATTTGCGGGCTGGGGTTTTTTCATGTGTTGTGTAGTCGTAAACTCTCTATATCTAGGCAGGATGAGAGTCTTTGAGCAGGCACACAAGCTGTTCTGACATGGACTTTTGCTACAGCACACAACTTACACATTCACATAAATTTTAACTTCAGAATGTGTTACAAACTAAGCCAAATAATGTTCTAGAACAATTTCAGATGTCTTTGACTTTTAGGCATCTTGACTGGTTTGAAAATACTTATTTTTGCACAGTCTTCTGCTCTACTGGAAAAATGGCATGTGTTTGTGTAGGCAAAAGCTTCAAGAGTGGAATAAAGAGCCCGGAAGATGCAAGGAGGATGATACATCTGTTGAAACTTAGGAGAGAAATTTGGATAAAGAATTATGTATACCAAACTGGGGCTTGTTTCAGCATGCAACCTGTATATTTAATATTTTACAAAAGGGCAAAACCAGAAGACAATACCTGATGTTAAGACTTCAGTGGTGCACAAATGCTGTAAAATTGTTCATAATGCATGTGACCCCTGAGAAAACTGTGTCAGCTTTTGAGTCATCCTGGACACAGTTTGTGGCACATGGAAATCTCCTAGTTTATTTAATTAACATCTATAAGATTCTGAAATTAATCAAATACATAATTAGGCAAAATGATACAAGGTTTTATAACTATTTCTCAGCAGCCTGTCATATCCTGGAACACTGCCTGTGCTTTAAAGTACTTAATGGCTGCATATTTTACTTTTTTGTAGATTCTGTACCTTTGCCTTTGGTCAGGTATGAGGAATTTTGCCTCACTGAAAATAAATCGGTCTCCTCCATGGAAATCTGAGTCATTAATGTGTAAAAGTTCTTATATAGTTTAGTAAAATATTATCAGTTTCTATGTCATCTACATTGATACTATTACTCCTTTCAGATTTAATAGACTGGATCATATATATATACATATATGTATGTATGTATATATATCCTCTTCTTATGATGATGTGGGAAGCTAGCCTTTCTTGTTTGAGATTTATAAAATAGAAATTTACTTTCATTATGGAAAAAAAGAAAAAATATATATATATTGATTTTTTGTATATATTGACTGTAATTTCACTGCATTTCCACACTTTGCAAGTAGATTTTTCTGTCATAGCAGCATCGATGCTGCTTGAAACTGGTCTCTGTCTCTATTTTTTGAGGTCACATTGGGTAAATATGTTTCAGAGAGAAACTCTAAATTGAAAAAGTACAACACGTATTTCAGAAGCATGATTAAAGCCAAAGCAGGGCATTCAGAAAGCTACAAACACTATTCCAGTTCATACAAAATGTTTCTTCAGAAAGTTTTAACGTTATTAGAAACCTATTTCATGTGTGCATTCTCTAGACACAGACACGCTGACACAAATGTCATGTGCCTCAACTGTGATTGGCCCAACAGGTATTGTCTTTAAAACAACTGGGAAAAGACCACTTTTAGTATTTGCAGATTTGCAGAGTTTTCAAGCTTTACAAGTTTCAATTTCATTGTATATATTGCTGAAATCCTTGAAAAAGTGGTAATTTACAGAGTATTTGCCAGTTCACGTACATGCGGTAATGTAGAATTAAAACAATTCAAAACAAAACAAAAAAAAATAAAACCAACAGAAACACAAAACTGGCTAAAGGAGTGTACACAAAACAGTGTACTAGTTGTCACAGTATTAACCACACTTATCAAACTTTTCCATAATCATTTGAGGACAGAGAGATAAAGCAGAAAGAGGGATAGAATTGTAGAATATCCTGGGTTGGAAGGGACCTGCAAGAATTGTCAAGTCTAATTCCTGGTCCTGAGTAGGGCAAACCCAAGAATCACATCATGGGCCTAATAGTGTAGTAAGTTTGAGGAGTAGGGAAATCTTTATTTTTGTGACACAAATTCAGTTCTGTTATGAATAAAGGGTTTTCTCTATTCTGTTATGTGATTAGGAACCATAGTTCTTCCTTCTAGGACTTGTACAGTTATTAAAGTAATATATATATATGCAATATAGCTGTAGGCCAATGTAAGTAATTCCAAACAAAAAACCTCAAAACTTAGCATAGCTGTTACTTGTAAGATGAGCTTATCTTGTAAATACAAATTCACACGTTGTATTATTGTAACGTTCTTGTAAAAAAAAGAGGATTTAAATCAAGTAGTATTTCAATGAGACTTCTCTAAGAGTATGTTGGTGATTACAGGATTAATGGACACGAGTAATAAATTGAGATAAAATAGATTTTAATACATTAAGCTACATAGTTTAAAAATTAATTAATAATAATTTTTTAAAAAAATACTTATTTTATATTTTTGACTATGAGAAGACAAACACAAATCTCTTACCTTTCACAGGTTTATTAAAAATCTCCAGAGATAGGTGTTTAAAATGTTACACACAAGCAGTTACTATGAAAAATTATTTTCTTCTTCTTTAGTATTATTAGAATAATTTTATAGGTGTATTTATGTTCTCCATGATGTTAGTTATCATTATTAGGTAGTAATTGATCAATATGCTCTTGTCAGCAACATAATTTGTTTTGTTCTTTTAAGAACTGCATTTGTCAAGGGCACCATATTTCTCTGTCCCCTCTGACTAGATAGAGGGGGTTTTGCATTTCTAAGAGTTTTCAAAGACATGAGATCTGTAGGCAGATGCAGAGAGCAATTTCGTCCTTCTAGGGAGAGTTTGCAAGACCTACATATGGTCTTGATAAAAAAAAACCAGGAGCAATATTTGGGAAGCCATAAACTCTGTTAATGGGTTTGTCACATACAAACTGTCAGAAGACTAGGGAGAAGAAGGTTTGTTTTCATTGAAAAATTCTCACTTGAGATGAAATAAAGCTCAAGTTTAAGCAATCTTGTTCAGTCAATAGATTTTCCTACCCACAAATTATTTTATAAGAAAATTAAATTAAATACATCTATTTATACAGAATTTAGCTATGTGTTCTTTCTTTTCAAAAGATTTCTTAATAAGATTTTTGTGGGGTATGCCCAGCCCCTGCCCTGGAAGGATCTCTGCTGGGATAAGAGATTTCACAATTGCCCAGCAGGACGCCCTGGAAAGGGAACCACTTCTTTAGTCACGGTGAGAAAAGACAGACCCACAATCCCTTAGGAGACCCTATGCAGATCCTTTGTAACCCACTGGTCCTCACCCATCCCAGATCCTCTGTAACCCATTGGTCTTCACCCATCCCCTGTATCCCTATAAAAGCAAGCCCTCTGGCCCCTGTGGCTCTCAGAGTGAGTTCTCGTCCCTGGCTTCCCTTCGCCGGAGGGGACCCACAATAAAGCTACCTCTGTGCGGAACCAGCCACACGAGCCTCTCGTCTCTCTCTCCGGTCTGGCTTGGCCTGGAGGCTGCCCTGCAGAGCTGAGCTGGAATCACGAGCTGATATCACTAAAGAGCTGACAGCCTCTGCAAGGGCCCTCCTGCCAGCAGCTGAGGGAAGACACCGGACCTCGGGAAGGCGATTCCTTTTGGGACCATCTCCCCGGACCAGTCACCTCTTCCTGGGTCGGAGCCACTGACCCCATCACCAGCTGTAATAGATTTTGGGTTGGAAAAAAATGTTAATCATTATTTATTAAGAGTTCTAAATATCCTCAGTAATCCATTCAGTTTGCTTTCTTAAAAGGTCTTTGGTTTGTCTTCCTTAATTAAATAGTCCTGGATTGCTGGCCACTGTTCTCCTTCATTGTTTTCCAGGTAGGAATTTACCAAAGGAAATTATATTGCTGATCTTTGAGCTAGATAAGGCAAAACCAATCTTTGTTTCCATTCTGGGATACTCATGAAGTAAGTAAACAAACACATTTATTGGCTGAAAACAGTTGTTTCTCTGCCAGTGTTGTGTACTCTGAATCAGTGTACAAACAAAAAATTTCACTCTTAACTAAAAGTTCTGTGAGGCTCTTTTCTCCAGATCTTCAGTTGTTATGAAATGCTCATTTAGTTTTTTTTTAAACTCAGAAATTACCAAACTTGTCTCTGACTTGTACTTCATCTAGATTGTTAATCCAGAACAGGAGAACAAATAATAGCTTGAAATATTTGCTGCTGCTGAAGGATCTGGCATGTAATTTAGACATTTCTTTCCAGTAAAAATCAGATGTGTGCAACAAGATGAGAAAAAATGCAAGTCTATCTTGAGATAAAAAATTGATTCCAAGGTATACTTTAACCACATTCTGAAGTTTTCAACTGCATTTCCATCATAATTTTCATACTGGTTTTATATTGGCCCGAAGGGGCCACAAGAATGCAAACAAATCTCTGATAAATCATAGCTTTGTGCCCTAGATTTACTGAAGCCAAAATGTGTGTAATCTTAAAATCCAGTCTTATCACAAGAAGCATCTTTCCCTTTTGTTATCTTGCATAGCTGTACTAGTTTTGAGTTAATTTCTCCTGAGTTAATTTCTCTTGAGTTAATAGTAGTTATTATGGGTCTGTGTTTTGAATTTGTGCTGGAAACAGGGTTGATGACACAGGGATGTTTTTGTTACTGCTGAGCAGGGCTTACACAGAGCCAAGGCCTTTGCTGCTCCTTGTGCACCCCACCAGCGAGGAGGCTGAGGGTGCACAAGGAGCTGGGAGGGGATACGGCTGGGACAGCTGACCCCAACTAATCCAAGAGATTTCACACACTGTGTGGCATCATACTCAGCATAGAAAGCTGGTAGGGAAGAAGGAAGGGATGGACAGACAGATGGTGCTTGTCTGCCCAAATCTGTGTCCTGCTTTCCTGGGGATGGCTGAATACCTGATGCCTGCCCATGTTTTGGTTTGCTTGAGTAAGTAGGTTTTGTTTTACCTGTTAAACTGTCCTTATCTCAACCCATGAGTTTTGTCACTTTTCCATTTCTCTCCCCCATGTCACTGGGAGAGACTGAGACAGTGGGGTGCTTAATTGTTGGCTAGGGTTAAACCACAACTAAACTCATTTGTTCTTATTTCAGTTATATCTTAAGAGTTACTGAAATATAACTTGACTGTGTTATTAAAAAAAACCCCGTATTTCTTTTTTATTTTATGTAACTCAATATAACAATCTCAAAGGTAAGATTTTACAGTGGTTCATTGAGCTGAGCTTTTGTATTCCTACAGACATGACATGTCAACAACAACCTCATGTTAAATATGCCAGAGGCTTTCCACTCCGTACAAGCTAGCAATGGTTGTTTTTTTTAACCTTCATGTAACAGAGGCAGATATTTTGTCTCACTCAGAAATTCTGAGCATCTAAGAAAACTACTGAAGCTCTTTAGATGCAAATTTTGTATCGTTAGGAAAAATGGAATGTGTGTTTTTCTTATTAGTGATGGTAATATATTTTAAAGTGCAGCTACTGTCAGAAAATTTTCCCTAACAATTAGCTTAGCACATGCAGGTCCCTGTGGTTTTTTTCCTCAATGACATCTAGGAAATGTACTCATAGTACTGATCAATGACTAACCTTTCCAGTCAGCAGCCCATCAAGTTTAACCTGGGATCTAAAAAATATACTGTTGTTCTCTGCATCTTAGGTAATCACTTGTGAGGAACATTCAGGATTCTAAAAAGGCAGCAATATAGTTTTATTTTAAAACAATTTATTTACTGATTGATTAAATTTAGTATGGTAGTTATTAGAAGTAGTGCATTTGAAATGGGTTCCAAAATTAAAACTTAGGTTTGCTTTCATTATCCTTCTCCCACTGTGATTTTATCAGAGAACGAAATAATGCAATGCTTCATGAGAAATGGAGGTCCTCTTACTGCCAGTTTTCCAACTGAAAGATTACAGAAAAGGGAACTCTGGATGTCATGGATTAGATTTATAAATGGATTTTAGGCTCTGAAAATAATCCAGGCATAAGTAGGTTTTATCCTCAACACTTAAGGCATTTGGTTATTTGCAGGAAGGATTCATTTTTGGTAAAAATATGTATGTGGAAGCACAAACATTCTGTTAGGCCAGAGATGATGGCTTAAAAGGCCAGCATTGTGATTTATGTCTCCCATCTTACTTATATGCAAAGTTTTTCTCATTGAAATGGCTACTGAAAAAGGATGGGGTATGTCTGACAAAGTTGTGCAAGGATGTATTTGCAATCAGAGTTACTGGTCTTGTCAAGAGGGATGGAAATGTGAGAGGGGAGTTTGCACAGACAAGAAGCGAGGACACACGGGTGTTAATGTGTCCAGGAGACAGCGTGATCAGAGGGGCTGTCATGCATCACCCGCAAAGGCTGCACAACCTGGGACCCATCTCAAATGTTTACACATGAGTAGAGGGGACTCTGGGGATGAGAGGAAGGCATCAGCAGTGCGTACAGAGCCAGTGAGCTGTGACTTCAGAGGGATGAGAGTGACACGATGGTAGCACTCACACCTGCAAAGATAACAGTGCAGAGGTACTGGTGCTGCAGGAATAGCAGGGTTGTCAAGGACAGAGAAAGGGTGATCTATGCAAAGGGGTAGCTCAGAAGCATGGAACTTCCCACCTGGGAAAGGTAAGCCTGTGGGTAAGGGTTAGGGGACAGAACTGCACTGGTGATGCAGGGGCAGACAAATGCAAGCAACTCGAGGACAAATTCTTGACCCAGATGACTGACAGATATGCCAGGGAAGATGTTTTGTTGAAGCTGGTACTCACAAGAAAGGCAGCTGAATGCATGAAGGTTGAAGGCAGCCTTGACTGTGGTGACTGTAAGTCTGGAGCATTATAACCTGAGAGAAGTGACCAAGACAAACAGTAGAATTTCACAAAGGCAGCCACCCTGATTTTGAGAAGGGCAGTCTTTTGACCTGCACAAATACTTGCTTGGAAACTGCCCTTAGAGGAAAAAAAACTGCCTTAGAGACAAAGGCACTGAAGAGAGCTCACCCCTGGAACAGGACAAGGTGAGGCTGATGATTCAGAGTAGCTCTCCAGAAAAGACCTGAGGAACCTGGGACCAGCATGTTATCAGGACACAGCAGTGAACCCAGGTAGTTAAACAGCCTCTGCACTTGGGGCTGCACCACCAAGGGGAAGGATCCTGACCCATTGTTAGGCATTGGTAAGACTGTCCTCATAGTCCAGGCTTGAGCTTCTGACACAGGATAGACCCTGACATGCAAGAGTGAGTCCAGTGGAGGGTTCCCATGGCAGTGTAAAGGACATGCAGGGGGACATGGAGGGCACTGGACTGGTTCAACCTGGGGAAGATGAGGGGCAGGGGAGACTTCACTACTTGTGCTGTGTACAGTGGTAGACATGTGGATACAGGGATAGGGTACAGAGGAAATGAAACCAAATTGGTTTTGGTGATAAAGAGCAATAGAACAAGTGTCAATATGCATAAATTGGAACTTAAGAAATGGTGAGGAGATAGAGTTTGGATTTGTTTCACTTTTTTTTCAGCAGAAGAGTGGTCAAGTACAGAAGTGGATCACTAGAGAAACTGTAGTGTCTCTGTGGTTTGAGGTGGACACAGCACTGAGCAATCTGGTCTAATTATATTTGCTTTGAGTAGAAATGTTTAGCATTTTACACAACCTGTGGTTCTCTGGTAATGTTGAAAGACCAGTTAACAAGTTGAACAATTCATGCAAAAGTTACTGAAGGAGAGTTGTATTTCATAGCTGCCAATTATGTGTACTTCATGTTATGCTTTGAATTAATAATAGTTCTGTACATTATGCCCAAGTGAAAAAGTCCTTGAAAAAAATGGCTAAATTCTACTTTAGAAAAATGAAACAACACATCACCCTAAGAAGATATATTAAGAGTACATAAAAATATTTTTTTCTGCGTTGTTCAATCTTTTCAACATAAATGTATCTACTGTATATGTTAACAATGTGTCTGTCTTCAGTAAGAAACTATAGGTACTATTAATCACTAGAGGCATTTCAGAGCTACAGTCACATTTTTAAAATCACAAAAAACAATGAAATCCTGAACAACATTAAGTTAGTGATAACTGTTTGGTCTCCTTTATGAGACATCTAAAACTGCCATGTTCATGGGTGTTTAGTAAAAGAAGCTTGCAAGACTGATGTCCTTCTGCATACATCACCACAAAACTCTGCTGGCCCAGAAGACCTTATGCCCTTGGTTTGATATTACATTTTTGCAGTCATTAACAGTCTGATGCTCCATTATAAGTCTGATGTAAAGGATAAGGCCCCATAATGGGGAAGCATCATTTGAACAAAATGTTAAGAGGATTGTCTGCCCCTTCTCCTCTCCTGTCTCTTCTTTTATATGAAATAAAAGTTGCCTTGATTTCCCAGCTGGCAAATATTTTGTCACAGTTCTCATCTTAATGAATATCTTGGTCCAGTTCTGTGTGTGCATGTGCTCTGATCCCACATTCTCCCCTCCTCATACTCTGAATGTCAAGTCGGGCTGTTACAATGCCACAGATTGCCAGAGCAAGCTTTTCTCTTTCCGAGCTGTCTGTGTAGATACTCTGGAAGGAATAAACAGAAGACAGACTGGTTGCTCCCTATGTTGTTAACATCATAACTGATTATACAGTTCCATGACAGTTTGCATTAACACCTTGATAGTGTTATAACAAGGAATCCACTTTTAGTAGAGCTGTTACGGTATTTAAATGTGGTCAAACAATCAGATTTCATCATTATGTGGCAATGCCAGAATGCCTTCTTTTAGAGTATATTGCAAGCATGGATTGCAGCATTGCCAGGTTTGCAGCACATATGCTTCACCACAGTTCTAGCTGAGAAATTGTAAACTACCTATTAAGAGACAAATAAAATTAGTCTCTCATTATGAGATATTACTGCCTGTAACCCGGATTTTGTAAAACACTTCCTTAATTTTAATTTTTGGTCTTGGTTGAGGGGGAGAGATAAGTTGGTTTTGATTGTTTTGTTGGTTTTTTACATCAGAATGTTATTATATGAAAAGATAAGAAGACCGGACAGAAAATGCTTGCATTCTGACTAGCACTAAAAATCAGACAAATAACAGGATGGTATGATTTCCCATATCAACTGGAGTTAATAATTTCATACTTTCAGTTTGGAAAATGACAGTCTCAGTCTTCTTGTCAGTATTGTCCCAACGTTCGCTATTACGGTCCTGTTGATCAAGGAAACTTTGATGTAAAGTTGCATCTGGGAACTGCAGAGATGTTTCCACTGGAAAAATCAGTAGCAGAAGCAATTACTCTTCATCAAAACTGTCAAGTCTGAAAGAAATCTGTTACATCCAATCAAGTCTCACGGATTTGTATTAAAACCAGAACAGGAATATTTTTCAGTGCAACCCCTAGGTTCTGATAAAAAGTTTTAGTTTTTTATGTTTTTCTAAAAACAAAAAAAGATAATAGAATATGTTTTTTCAAAATATTAAGATTTTAGCAGAAGAGATTCTGCCAATTTTCCTCCCGAAAGGATAAAAAAACCAAATATGCATATATCTTATAAAGGCCATGCAAAATAAAAAATATACATAATAAAAAAAAAAAAAAAGTGGGGAAATTGTTGGTTTTTTTGTCCTTTTATTTAGAAGTTGCTTAATAGTCACTGCAATATGGCATCAACAGCTCCCTTATCAACATGGCAGCATGGCATTCCAGGAAATAAAACCAAACCTATCTTCCCCTTTCCTGACTTGATGCAATTCTTAGAAGTTGTCTACATGATTTCCTCTTCAAGGACAAAAGCAGAGTCATTTTATGGAAGGACACATACTACTTTTTTAGCTGGTGTTACTGCTAATTCTGCTAAGTATGCTAAGAATTTTCTGCCCTATACTGTCTTACTGGGAATTTTGCTTTATACACACACCTACCTTCCTTCATAACCAGTTTTGAGATGATTAAAATAAACTGTCATTATGGAAATAAGTAAATCAACCTTAATGAAAATATCAGAAGGTTTGAAAATTCCCTTTATGTTTTCAATAAGGTTATGGGAAGATAATGTGGAAATATTTTAAATATTGAATTAAACTTTACTTAAGCATATCTTAAATTATTCTGGGTTCTCTCCAGGTGACAGCTGGAGAAATAGGTATTTGCAACTCTTTAAAACTGTATCAACATCAGCACTGAAATGAAAATGATAGCATCAAAAAGATTATCCAGAAGCCAAGTTCTCTCTCAAAAGCTTCTTTTTATGTTTCTCCAGTAGTTTTTATTGGTTTAGAGATTTTTTTTTCTGTGGGGAGAGAAGTTTATATTCAATATGTTCATAAAATAATTCACACGCTATTTATGAAATATTGTCTGAGTATTCAAGCCCATTCTTACTTCTAAAAGTGTTTATTTTTTACAGCTATTAAAAAATATTAAAAGAGGAAATTTTATGTTCCTATTTCTCTTTTGACTTCCTATTTGACAACAACTATTTCTATGTTAATTAATTTGAACAAAATAATATGTTACAAGTGTATTTATGTCTCTTGTCTGGAAACTATAATGGTGGATATCCATTTGCAAGCAAAATCAAAACCTCATGCCATCTGTCGGCTCTTAATAGAACTGTCTGAATTCTCACAGTCCCCAAAATGTACCATAACCTAGTATTATCCTTTTAGACGTTTAAGTACTAAGAGATAGATGTCAGAGTGGATCCTATTCTGTGAAATCTCTGTTTACAAATACTTGGTAGAAGAAGTCACAATTGCAATCCTATTTTGCTTTTACAGGCAGTTTTCAAGCAACATTCAGTGTTTAAAAGACTAACTGGAAAAAAAAATCTTTCAGATAATTCCACTCATTGCTTCTTGTTATTTCTTTTTTTACTAAGATTTATCATTCATATGAACTGCTTTTTTTCATGAGCAGCACGTTATCTATAACTCTTCTGTAGTTATATATGATTTTTCTCCAGTGTACTTTTCCTCAGAATCAGAAGTTACTTAGGGGTAGAAGATAAGATGCAAATTTCCTGGAAAGATTTCTACAGATTTTTAAATTTTTTTAATCTTTTTTTTTTCCTTTTTAGGAGAAAGGAAAGATTAAAATATTTAAGATAATAAAAGATATAAATATTGGATGCCCCTGTAACAAGAAAATTTCCATTATATGACCAGGTCACATTTGAGTAACCCTTAAAATGCATTTGATAACTGTGCTGTCTATTGAGACATTTTCTGGGAAGGAAGTTCTTTCAGAAAGCTGCAGTGTAGGGAAACCTCCCATTTCGTGCTTTCTTCGGAAGAGGCTGCTGACAGGCAAGGAAATGTCAGAGCTGCAAGTTGTTAAGTGAGCAGAACATACACCTGGCTCTTGGGGCAGCATGCCTCTCTCGCAGGTCTCGGATAAACTGGGAGGCAGCCTCTAGAGCCCTGGGTGGCATTTTCCCATCAGCACACTGCTCCACTGAGATCCTTTATTTACAAGAAGTGATTTCCAAAGGGAAATGCTTTGGCCAAGCTCTAGCAACCAAAGGTAAGTGCCTGACTTTAAGTTTCAATTCACATCTTACTGGTCACTTCACAGAATTGCAGATGGCTGGTAGAGCCAAAATGCTGCTTCTTGACATCCACTGATAACAACAAAACCACACAGTGGAAAGAATACGATTACGTAAAGCAAAGCTGTGCACAAACTCACTCCTCTTCAGGAAATAAAGCCCCAGGCCTGCATGGACTTTAAATCTCTGAAGATACCTAAAGTGTTGAATCACATGCAATGTCAGATCATGCAGTTGGATCCTCTGCACTGCTTGCATAAGTTGTGTGTGGATATTTAAGTCATGTGCAGAAATGAATTCGATTTGAAGAATTCTATAATAAAAAAGCCCACTATTTTTCATGGTGTATTGTCTCAATTATTAGCTGTGGTGATCTGTTTACCTATTGCTTTTCTGATCCCATATTGGTCTCCCCCCAGCTTTCCCTTGCCCCTAGCCCTGGCCATTCCCTCAGGTTCTCCCTACTGGTTCCTGTACCCCAACTCCGCCCATGTACTGTCCCCGAGCCCCTGAGAAAATCCCCCTGCGCCAGGATCAGGAGGTCTCTCTGCCTCTGGGGGTTGCTGGGACGAGATGTAACTATTAAAGGTCCTCTGAAACTGTCATGGAGGGACCCTTCTCGCCTCCTTTGCCGTCACTGGGTTATAGAGCTGATAGCTACCAGAGCAAGAGAGCGGAGCTGTCCAAAAAGGACTACAGGAGGGCAAAATACTTGCAGTGTCCTAAGCAGCTCCACTGAGCTCTCAGGGAAAGCTGCAGCTTGCTGAACCAAACCTAGCACTACAACAAATGATGTCCCAATGTGCAACATCTGAGAAGAGGTGCCCTGGAGAGCGTAGTCGCCTTTGGGAAGCCATTTCCCTGACGCAAAGGTCGCGTTTCAGCAAGACAACCGAAGGGACAGCTGGTAGCCTCTTGAGAAAGTAGCAGTTTTAAAAAGAGGTTGGCTGGACAGTGACGGACCACACTGAGTGCCTTAAGTTGATTCTCTCTTGTTACTTGTTCTGGAAAGCCCTGAAGGGGAGCCTGCCTGGCCTGGTATGAGAGAGGGAGATTCTTTGTGCTGGTAAGCCTCAAAAGGGAGACAGAATGGCCTGGTTCAGGGGGTTGTTTTTTTTTAGTTTAATCATTTTGCCTCAGTTTGGGTGGAGGTTTGGGGGTGGGTTCTTGTTGAGGTGAAGGAGGTTGCGCCTCATGTGAATTCCTTGGCAAGAAAAAGCCCATCTCTAACAAGAGAAGATACAAGTTCAGTGCCCCCAGTTGGGGAGATTTTTAAGATTAACAGTGCATGGGATGTCCTTGTGTGTGAGAGATAAAAAGAACTAACCTTTGTTTTGTTTCACTCTGGCATCTGGAAACAGAAAATCCCAATCCTCTCCCTCTCACTATCAGGAGAGATCAGAAAATGTTCTGAGCCTTCCATATCTCCACTGTCCCCTCACTGAGCTAGGGCTGATCACCCCGGCCTGGGAGCTCCCCCGAAACCCTTATCCCGACCCCCACGAACTCCTGCCATGTTGGCTCTATGTAGCTGCCAAGATGGCAGCTACCGCATGTTTGGCTCCACCATGTTGCCTTCTTGTACTCCATATCTTCCCATGCGCAAAAAAATCCTTGGCCCCTCCTTACCCTCGCCCCCTGTGTTGCTCAGTGTTGTTGTGTCAGTCCCCTTCCCCACCCCGAGATACAGAGTGCCTTTGTGCCGAGTCCCTACTCCACAGCAGCGCGAGTGCCCCCAGCAGCCCCCCCGGACCAGACCTGTAGGGCGAGCCCAGCCTGGGGACCATGTGACCCGACCTGCCCCAAAGTTATCTGTGTGGAGCTGTGGCTCAGCGTAGAAACAGTGGTGCAGCACCCCCTTCCCCGTTCGCCACGCCACCTAGATTGAAAGCGAGCGAGTAGCAACCAAAAAGATGTCATCGCAGCAGCCCCAGCAGAAGAAAGAACGTAATAAGCTTCAAAAGCAGCTGCTGTGTGAGAGCTCAACCAGCAGCAATCTCCAAAGCCAACAACAACCAGCTGCCTCATCATTTTAAATTTAACTATTTTGCATTGTTTTACCATTTTTTTTGTTGTACAAAATTATGCCCTTCCCTTTCCAATTTAATATGAAAGGGGGAGATGTGGTGATCTGTTACCTATTGCTTTTCCTATCCCATATTGTTCCTCTCCGCTTCCCCTTGCCCCTAGCCCTGGCCACTCCCTCAGGTTCTCCCTGTTGGTTCCTGTACCCCAACTCCGCCGATGTACCTCCCCTGAGCCCCTGAGAAAATCCCCCTGCGCCAGGATCAGGAGGTCTCTCTGCCTCTGGGGGTCTCCGGGACAAGATGTAACTACTAAAAGTCCTCTGAAACCGTCATGGAGGGACCCTTCTCGCCTCCTTTGCCGTCACTGGGCTGTAGAGCTGATAGCTACCAGACCACGAGAGCGGAGCTGTCCAGAAAGGACTGTGGGAGGGTGAAAGTGGTCGCACTGCCCTAAGCAGCTCCACTGAGCTCTCAGGGAAAGCTGCAGCTTACTGAACCAAACCTAGCCATTCTCAATACTAAAACACTGCTTTCTTTTTGTTCAATTCAGCTGAATGTAAAACTTCAGGCATTGATCCTTGAAGTTTTGCCTTCTAGTTTAAATTTTTTTTTAATAATATCGTTTTCTCTGTATGACTATCTTTAAATATTTTAATTTTCCTACCAGCTGGCAAAAAATAATAGAATAGCATTTTGTACTGAAACTGGAGGAAGTCAAAATGTAAAAGTGAAGGGGGGAGAAATATTTCACTTTTTTGAATTTTTCATAGTTTGACACATGTGAAGTCAAATGAAAAGAAATAATTAGTATTCTATGACACTTAAAATTTAAATTTTTTTCTCTTGGAGGATATAAATAATGTTTTAAAGCTTGATATTTCTCCCACCTGTTTCCCATTAAAACATTCTCTAATAAAACATTATTCATATTTCCAAGAATAAAACTTATTTTTATTCTCCACTAGATGTATTATCTTTTGGTTCCACATATCTTTTTTTGATTAGAAGACAGAGTATAAAAGCTGATGAAAATTTAATCCCTTATTTCAAAGAGGCCAGATTTTGCCTTCTATGGGAATTTTTTTTTTTTTTTAATAAATGAATCTTGGGAAAAGAGCTCGAATAGAAAATTCACTTTTATTCTCTTGTGAAATTCTTGAGAAACTGCAGTATTTGCTATTTGAAACTATTTTTAAGGCTGATAGTCTAATATTTTGGCACCCTGTGACTGATGACTGTCATAACAATTCATCTTTCGATAAACTTTTAGAAAAAAGTAATTATGGGTATGTTTAATAAATTATTTCTGCAATCTCAATTATGCCACTCAAGATATTTTAGCTCTGTATTATAAAGACTGACATATCAATAGAGAGTTCAATACATGGATTATGTTACTCATTCGTAGAAACACAGAAATATTCACCATTGTGCTAATGTTGCTACTGAATGAGTGTATAAATATAATTTATGTGTATATGTGTAGATAAATATTAATATTGATATGTTTGTTCATAACATATCAGAGGATCAGAGCATAATGTGATGGGAGTGTTTAGGAGACTTAGAAATCTGTCCAGTTCTAAACTTTAATTCATTCACAAAGCAGTTTATACTGTCTTATACAGTAAGAGCTGTTGAATCAAGTCAGAGCCAGAGCATATCTGTCCTCACTTTCTCTATCTTCCTCCACTGAGATCTGATGGGCTTATACAATTGCCTCCCCCAGAAAGATTCTGTCCTTGGCTAATACTTATTTTCTTATCTTTGGTCTTGCCAGTCACTGTTCTGGTGCATTCATCAGGATGTTCCATATGTTTGCAGTCCCCTCTGCATATCTTAACCCTCATCTGGCAACTTTTTCACTTGGTTGCATTTTAAGTGCAACTACCATCTTCATTTGCCGCTTTGGTGATCCCATTGCACAAAAGTTTATGTGAAATGCTTATACATGGTGTCTGACTATACTGTTACGGTGTTACAAAATACTTATTGCTTTTAGCTACCCTGTTTTAATCGGCTTGTGTTCATTTTCAAGACAAAGTAATGTTAGTTATAGGCGTATATATAAGATATGCTTTTATAGTTTCTAGGTGTCACGAGTCTCTGCTTTGGTTGTAATATTTCTGAACCTGAGTTACACTTAGTACTGAGCATTTTTTATACTTAGAAATGCTAAGAATACTAAGTCCTCAGTGCCTTCAAGAGAGATTAAGCTCTAAAACTTTATAGCTCCTAGAAGTCTGAGCAAGATGATGTAGAAGTGTAAGCAGTGGGACACTGCTACACTCAGGTACTCAGTTGCTCTTCATAGAATTATAGAAAATGTTCAAAAAGACTTATCAACTGCTTAGTATGTTTGTAGCAGCTGCCTGTGATATGATGAGCCTCTCTGTGTCACATTCACTGACATCCTGGTTGCCAAAGCTTTGCGAGCATTGAGTTTCTACATCAGGATGGAAAATAAACACTAAACATTTTGAATTATACTAGTTTGGTATTGAACTCTCCACTGATGAGCTTGGTACTTAGGATGAGTTAAAATTGACTATAAACTCTATTTGATGCATAAATCAAAGAAGAAATGAAGGGATATAACTAACATGAGTTTTATTTATTCTCAGAACTTCACATATAACCCCCATCCTAACTCTACTGCTGAGGTCAAAAGCAAACAGAAGTGGCCTCTGTGAGAAGCTGCTGGAAGCTTCTTCAATGTCTGCAAGAGCCAGTCCCTGGCAACTCCAAGACAGACGTGTCCCTGGCCAAGGCAGGACCAATTAGAAATGGCAGTAGCGCCACTGTGATAACAGATCAAAGAAGAAGAAGGAAAAAGAAAGTTATTGCGCAGTTGTAATTACAACCAAAAAGCAGGATGAGAACATGTGAGAGGAACAATGTTGCAGACACCAGGGTGTCATGGGTTAGCAAGCATAGTCCCAGAAGTGATGTTTTTGCAAAGGGGTGCTTACAGCTTCCTCTGTGACCTGACAGAACCTATCAGCTGGCCAGTTTGAATATGGACAATTCTTTGAGCCACTTAAAGTTGTGACGGCCTCTGTGATCCACACTTAAAAATAGACACACCCCAGCAGAGCCCTCTGTCGTTTGCTGTCCTGGGACAGGTGCCTGTGGCCCCTGTGCGGGGGCCCAGCGGGCCCAGCCCAGGCCCTGCTCGGGCCAGGCCGGGCTGGGCCACGGCCATCCTGGAGCCGATGGGCCCTGTTCCACCTGCGGAACCCCCCCATAACCCTGCTGTGGGCAGCCGGAGCGGCCCGGCTCCCTCTCTCCAGTGCGGCCAAGATTCAGCTGAAGCTGCCCTGCTGTCCGGCAAAAGATCATGTGACCAACAGTGATAAGCAAAATTCCAGCTGCAAGGCCTAGGTGAGATTAACCCTTTTAGTGGTGTGAAGAGCTGAAAACCTGAGGGAGAAGAAAGAGAAGATGCTTAAAGCTGAAATTCTGTTGTAAAGTTATGATGTATCAGAGTACCTGTTCTAATTTCATGAAGGCATGGGGGGTGGAGCGTTCAACTTGTACTTGTGAGCAAAAGCACCTGCGCTGAGATAGGCAGATGCTGAAGCAGCTGTAATTTAATGAGACGTTTGAACAGGGAGAGGTGGAAGCGATGAGGACCTTTGCTCCAAATGGAAAAGAAGACCTCAGTTCCTAGAGATGCTCCCAGAGATAGTCCTAGAGATGAAGATGAGGAGGACCCTTTTCCTGCCAGGGAAGGAGAAGGGCCTCTGTTCTTAGAGATGAAATGCTCCCAGAGATGGGTGAAGAGAACTTTTGTTTCTGAATGGCTCAGCCTTAAAATTGTACCCCAGTGGCTCAAGATTGGACCTTCGAAAGCAGTTGTGGGAAAAGCTGCAAGTCGTGGGAAAGGACTCACATGAGAGCAGAGAACCAACCCAGGCAGCTGTCTCGTTGTGATAATGTTGTCATAGCATGGGCAAGAGAGACTCCTCTTCCTAAATGGACTGAACAAGGTTATTACGGAAGTGGTAAACAGACTGAACATCTCAAGGGTTGTCTTTCTACACTGTCAGTGGGAGAAGTATGATTTTTTTTTTCTTCTTGTAGGTCTGTTAATAAACTTCTTTATATTCTTTCAAGGTTGGTGCCTGCTTTGCGTTTCTCCTAATTCTTATCTCACAGAAGATAAACAGTAATGAGTCTTTTAGACCAAACCACTACACAGGGTTAGTGGAGAAGGAGGAGCATGAGGTGCTCCAGGCACCAGAGAAGAGATTCCCCTGCAGACCATGGTGCAGACCATGGTGAAGCAGCTGTGTCCATGCAGCCCATGGAGATCCATGGGGATCCAGAGATCCACCTGCAGCCCACGCAGGAGCCACACAGCAGAGCAGGTGGATGCCTGAGAGGAGGCTGTGACCCCATGGGAGGCTCATGCTGGAACAGGCTCCTGGTAGGGACCTGTAGATCCATGGAGAGAGGAGCTCATGCTGGAGCAGGTTTCCTGGTAGGACTTGTGACCCTGTGGGGGAGGCCCACATTGGAGCATCCTGTCCTTGAAGGACTATTAGGCCATAAGTTGGACTCTATTATCTCAAATATCTCTCCCATCTACTTAATTCTGGGAATTCTGTGGAAGAATGATCCACATTGCAGTGGTTTGTGGAGAACTGTAGCTCATTAAATGGACTCACACTGGAGAAAATCATGGAGAACTGTGTCTTGTGGGAGTGGTCCCATGCTGAAGCAGGGAAAGGAGTCATCTCCTTAAGCAGCAGCAGAAATAACATGTGAAGAACTGACCATAACCCCCATTCCCTCTCTCCCTGCACTGCTGGGGGAGGAGGTAGAGCTGGGAAGGAGAGAGAGGTGGGGGGAAGCTGTTTTTAACGTCTGTTTTTACTTCTCATTATCCTGCTCTGATTTTGTTAGTAATAAATTCAGTTAATATCTCTAATTCTAGCCTGTTTCCCCTGTGGTGATATTTGGTGAGTGATCTTTCCCCGTTCTTATCTCAACTCATGAAACCTTTGTTATATTTTCTCTCCCCTGTCCAGCTGGGGAGGGCAGTGAGAGAGAGGCATTGGTGAGTGCCTGACATATAGCCAGGGTCAACCCATCACAGTATAAAATATGTATTTTATATATAACTTCACAAGTATAAAGTAAAATTATAAAATACTATTTTCTTAAGGTGTTCCTAAAGGCTTTGTTGAATAAGAAACTGAAAGTAAGAGGGATCGAATTTTGGTACAATATACAGCTATATGTAATTCATAAAAGATTTATGAGTCCACTTGTGAGTGAAATTGAACATCTCAGCTTCATTTACATTTGAGTTATTTCCTGAAACAAGTTGTCTGAGGAGTTTCTCTTTACAAATCAGGAAATCTGAAAATATAAGTGTTCTTATATTTTGCTACTGAATTAAGTGTGCAGAATTCAAGAGGCAGCTTTCCAGAACTCTGAGTTCCAGTGATATGAAATCAACTTATATACAAGCAGTAACACACACTAAAAACTTATATGTGCCTGTAAAACTGAGATAATCCAGCACAAAGAACCAGCACACTAGCTCACACTATCAAGTGTTTAAAATCACAGAATTAAAGAATGGTAAAGGTCAGAAGAGACTACTGGAGGTCATTTAGTTCAACCTCTCTGCTCAAGCAGACTCCTGTGGAGAACATGACTTAAGATTGTGTCCAGATGGTTCTTGAGATCTCCAGTGAGGGACCCTCCATAGCCTCTCTGGGCAACCTGTTCCAGTGTTCAGTCACCAACACTGTAAAGAAGTTCTTCCTCACACTCAGGTGGAACTTTCTGTGCATCAGTTTCTGCCCGTTGCCTCTTGTCTTATCACTTGGCACCACTGAGAAAAGCCTGATCCATCCTCTTGACATCCTCCCTTCTGTTACTTGTGTAGAGTAATAAGATCGCCTCTCAGCTGTCTCTTCTCCAGGCTAAACACGGTCAGTGCCCTCAGGCTTTCCTCATAAGTGAGGTGCTCCAGTCCCCTAATCATCATCATCATAGCCCTGTCTGGACTTGCTCCATGTCTCTCTTGTACTGAGGAGCCCAGAACTGGACACATGTATTATATGCAGATCTCTCTACACAATATTTCTTGCTTACAGCAGCTATGCCACTAGCAAAACAAGAACAGTCTTTTGGTGTATTTGTTTATTCATGATTTTTTGGGGTTGAGGTTTTGAAAACAAAAAAGTCATCGCAAACCCAAACAAAAATGTTTAGGATTATCACATGGGAAAATGCAAATTATTTTCACAAAAATATTTTTATGGCTTAATGCTATGCAATGGCTAAATTGTGCTTTTACTAAATTTGTACCTACACAGTACACTTCAGATCTCAAAAGTTTTTCAAAGAAGAAGCACTTCAATTCCTCATTAAAACAAACAATTTGCTTAGAACAGTACTATCATTCTGACATGTTCCTTCACTGTAATTTTTTTATTCTTTAGGGTAATAACTGTATTCTAATGCTCAGACTCTGCTTTCCAGAGGTTATGTTGTTGCTTAGAATAGTTATGTATTTCTTCAGGAACTGGCAGACATGAAAATTATTTACATTCTTTAGATTCTTCTTTACGTTCTTTAGAGAAGATATTCTATGAAACAATGCCACCTATTTCTTTAATTGTATGATACTTTAACTTCAGCATAAATAGCCAGTTTCTGTTGATTATTTTAATAAAGTACGTGAAACAGGGGAGGGACAATTCCAGGACATTTCTTTTTATAAGTTTCTTTATTTTCTCTAAGAAGAAAATCTATAAAGCAGGACTGAACCTATAAAGCAGAGCTGAATGAACCAATTAAAGTTGCTAATTAAAGCACTTCACCTTTGTCAATGATAAAAATATAATAGGAAGAATAATAGTAATTTAACAACATTTAATTGAAGTCCATATTTTGTCTCTTGCAGAAAAAGTACCAGAGTACAGGCTGGAAAGTATGTCCATTTGGTGAAGTTCACAGACATAGTTTATTTACCAAACTAGCTTTATTTGCACATCCTTTGACACACACTCCTTCAATAATTTATTATTGCATAGCTCTCTTTATTTATAAATATATATGTATGTATGTATATACATCTGCATACATAGTTATTTGTTAAAAGTCTTTGGTGTACAATCTTAATAAAACCCCTCTTGTTTTTCTGCTTAAATGTGAAAGATCTTTATAATCAGCCCCATAAAGGGTAGAGGTCAGAAGAAGTCAACTGTGCACAACACAAATCCCTTTGCTTGGAGCAGCTGCAAGAGGTGCAGGGCTTCACCTTTAGATAGCATCCTTTCCCACCTGCTTTTCAGAGTGCCCTCCACACGTTTCTCCCAGCTGTATGGGGTGACATCTGCCTTGGTGCCCTCTGGCCTCAGGTGTCTGACACATTGCTTCAGATAATATCAGTGGGGACAACATCTGGCCTCTTACCTTTCTGGGATTATAGCTCAGAGCACTCTCCAACCTTTCAGATGCCTTTTGTTGATGGATTATTTCTATGTTTTAGGTGATTGCAAGTTTGAACACCTGCCAAGTGGAGAGAATGAGTCAAAGATTTTTTCTAGCTTAAAGTGCAAATGCTATGACATCTCTCATCTTCAAACAAAATTGTAATAAAGGTGTTGTGTGGTAAAGTTGTATATCCCTTTTTTTTTCACTTTGAGGGACATGGAGGAGCATACAAAATGTTTTGACCGACTCAGGAAAGCACAACCCCCCCCCAAAATTTACAAGATTTGTTACAAATGCCTTGTACTCATCTTTGCCTCTTTACCTTGTGCCTTTGCCTTTGCATATGTCTGGAGCATGCCTGGGAAGCAATTTGCCTACTGGATGGTTTTCTTAGTCATTTAGTTGCAGAAGAATATACAACATTTGGTTATACTTTATCTTGTTTAAGATGTTTTCAATTTTTGCCATGGATCAGGAATGAAATGGAAAAAGCAAGAATTAGGAAATAATATAACTTTTAGCTTTGGTGGTAACAGAAAAAGACATGTATGGAAATTCTTTGGACCTTATTATTGTAGTGGGGTCACAAAGTGTGGCAAAATTTATTGTAGAATATAAATTAGGATTTCTCATTTAGGCATGGGAGATTACATTTTCTTCTTCGTTCAGGTAGCTTGAAGTAAGTACGGGTATTTTTTCTATGTGATTCTAATCAGTCTTGAACCACACAAAAAAAAAAATGTATATATACCCCCACTGACTTCTTAGAATTATAAAAAACATTATCTTTATTTGTGGACACCTGGAGACTAATGTTGGACATCACCATTTCTGAGCCTCCAATCTAAGATACCTTTTATACTGCCTTATTAATGGAAATGTAGCAGTTTGGATAAGTCAGACATAAAAAGGTCTTATATTGATCAAGTATAAGGACTACTTATCTACATTGACTTCTTATGTCATTACTAAGACTAAACTTATAAATGCAAGTCATGACCCAGACTGAGGGTAATAGTGTGATAGGGAGAAAAGAGATCCTTCAGCTCCAGAAACATTTATGAATGAAGAGATTTTTTGGCAGAACAGATAAGGACTGCTAATAAGTGTTATTTCCTATGGTATGATGGAGTATTGCTATAATAATTTGATTCAGTGTTTCTGAGAATGTGTAAGGGACAAGTAACTAAATTTGAATTAATCCTCAAATAAACCCAACGTCTTTTCTAGATTTGTGTCATTTTGATGGTCTGAAAAGGTAAGCAGAGACTGGTAAAGAGGATGCCTGTAAACAAATTCTACAAACGTGATAGCTTAGTGTATCTTCTGTGAGTTTACATAATAGATTAATAGTGTAGAAATGTTTAAATTAATAATCAAGGATGACAAGTATTTGTTGGCATTCCCAGAAGCTGCAAAAATTCTCTAAATTACATGCTATGATTAACAAATCTGATTTGTTGAGGTTTTGTGCTTTTCAGCATCTTTTGTGACAAGAAAAGAACATAGGATGGCTGCATTTTGGAGGATGTTTTTGGATAGTCATAATATTACAAACATTGATGCCTGGAGCTACTGGAGTCTTCTTACACTTGGGTGCAACAGCTTTGCCAGTGAAAAATACTGAAAAGCTTGAAGATAATATCTAAATTACACATATACCTATAAGCAATTACATTGTCCCAGCTCCAAGTTGTATAGCTTATAGTCTTCCATAATTCTGGAACCTGATATGGTGACCGCTTAGACATGTGTTTGGAAGCCGTTATTTGATCTTATTGAAAAAAAATACCAAGAAAGTGATGAAGTCTTTCAAGTCAACCTCAGAGACTTTCTTAGGGTTTATTTTCTTTTGGTTTTATTTCTCTGTAGAAAAGAAACTTTCCATTGAGTTCTTTTTTAATTATTATTTGCAGAACTTTTTGTCATTATTTTTATGAACCTCAACTAGCTTTTGGCTGGTTTTTTTTTCTTTTTTTGATTCAGAGGTAATAATCCAATCTTTTTTATTTTGAAAGTAATAGTGAAAATAAGTTATTTACTTTTTCTCCCATTTTCACTAACAGAAACAACAAGTGCTGTGGAAAAATAATTTGTTCAAACCAGTCTGCTCTATCATTTATAAAAGTCAATAAAATTAGTTCCCTTTGGATTCAGATCAGGTTTTTGTGGTACAGATTCCAGTTTAATAATCCTAGCATCTTTCAAAAGTCCCTTATGGCTTAAACTATCTACAGCTTATTATTAGTCTATTCTTTTTCTGTTGACATCTCCTATACCAAAACATATATCTCCCATTAGTGTTACTATCCAAAGCGCAAACTGGGTAAATCTGAGAATGTATTTATCCAATTAAAATTAAACATCATGGTAACACTTTCATTGCAGACCAGAAAGTTCTGAAAAGCAAGAATCTATTTCACATACCTGAGCACCATATCCAGATACCTTTTCTTCCAGATGAAACATGAAGGACAGGATTCAGAAGTATCTTCACTTTCCATGCAAGAATATATTGGCTTACATGAACACTCTATAAACATGAACACCAGCTACAGCTGGTCAAACTGGTGACAGCCTTGAGAATAGATTTTCAAAGGACATAGTTTTTTGTTTTTCATTATTGTTAATGTTCTCTTACATTTTTCCTCCAGATAGAAGGTAATTGTATCAGTAATGCAGCAATTTCTGTTGTTTCCTAATATCTGATTCTTGATTGCAAATCTCTTATTTGTAATTCATAAACACAAAGATATCCTTCTGCCTAAGTTTTTTTAGGCCTTCTATAATTCTACGATTACAGAAATTCTTTTTATAAATGTTGAACCACAATTAACAACAATGTCATCTCTTTGGTATGTGTTTATCAGTTTAATATATTTGCTCATACCAATCGTACCTATTGGGGAAAACAAGCATTTTTTGCGAAGACATTGTATAGAAGATTTTTGTGACAAGAGCCCAAAACCTTGAGATGGAGCTACTTCAATTTTTCTTTGAAGCAAGAACATAAACACATAACAAAGTTTTCAGTCTCCAGACTATATTTCATTAGAGTAACAAAGTAATATTGCATTGGATGAGGAAAATCGTGACACAGAATTTAAGTCTTCAGGGCGAGTCAAAGCAAATCCATGCCTGAGAACAAAACCACCTTTTGTCTTCACTCTCACTGGATAGAGTAAAAAGAAAAAGAGATTGACCTTTCTCCATTCTGCCTTCACAGCTCTCTATAGCTCTTGAATCATCACCCTGTGGACAGCAGAAAAGTTTCCTTTTGACATGCATCTCTGGGACTTCATTGAGTTTGCTCTCTTCTGCAGGCAGATTTTTAGAAGCTTCCTGCGTTTCTTCATTATTGCACTGCAATATGGACTTGCTTGGTTTCTGACCTTGTATATTCACTTCAAACTTTGTGAGGTTCTCCAATCTGAGTATTTTGGTTAATCTGGAAGAATGAAATAATTCTTTCTTCCAGATAGTTCAGTTTGTGTTATGTGTGCAAAGTTAGTAACATCTATAGGTTCTTGTTTACCGAAACACCTTGAGATACTCACAATTTAACAGAAGGTAGAGTGCTCAGAAACTTCAGGATTAGAAAACCAGAGCTATTGTTTGTTAGACTGTGCAATTGCATGACACAGTAACATAGCACACTAAGCTTTTACATGAAATTATTATTGCCCAACTGCTACTGCAGCAACAAGTCTTAAAAAACTTTCAGTAAAAACAATAAAACCAGAAGAATAGAAATGGAGGTCCTTGTGAAGCTTGAAACCTTAAACTTACTAGACTGTTAATTGAAAAAAATCTCATTACTTCTAATGTGTAACAGAGGGAATGTAGATTTAAAAACAATCTTCAGTGTGCAGGCTCACTTGATCAAGTCATCACAGAATTTGGTACCAGTTCATCTGTGTGCAAAGTAAACAGTGAAGAAGAAAAGCAATCTCGTAATATTAAAACATTAACTACAAGTTTCATATACCTCTAAGCATGACCACTATTTAACCAGTAGCTCTGCCTTTATCTATTGCTAAACATTTTCTCTTTACTCATGTCTCCAGAATCTGGTGACCTAGAGGATACTAGATTTTTTTTTAACTTTTACAGATAATTTGCAGCCTCAAACCTTGTATATTTCAAAGGACAGCTTTAAACTACAGACTCTGACATTTTAGGGGTTTGAAGTACAACACTCCACACGGCATTTTGAAAAGCGGACAGCAAATCCACCACAGACAGACCACAGACTCAGCAGCTGCTGTGCTGAAGTAATTTTTTTACAGAAGTGGAGACCTGAGTTCCTTCTCATAGGATAAAGGATGACAGCAGTTCACAGAAGAGACCACATGTTTCACAGTTTTTCTGGAGATTTTCACTCATCACTCCATCAATCATAATCTAAAAAGTAGGTACTCTCTCACTCTTGCTTTAGCAATACATGCCAGGTGAAATTAAAGCAATCCAAATCACATTGCAAGAGATCACACCTGAGCATAAATGGATAGGCAGGTGCAAGTTCTGGAGGTTTTAACTGTGTCATCCTGCTGTGCTGTGAAGGTCAGGGTAGCCCAACATGGGCTGAGGAAAACACTTAACTGCGCTTGTTATTCAAGAAGGATTTAACTGAATATATTCCTTACATGAAATGGACAACTAAAAGCAAGTCTTGAAAGCAAAATTGGATCCAGTGCCCTGGAGATAACTTCTAAAACAAAGTGATTATTTTAGGTTGCATTTAGGGTTTTAGAGACATAAGGTACCAACAATTTCCTGTCCTCATTGCTCCTGAGACTGCAAGTATTTGAAACCACGTGTAACTCAGCATGTTGAGAACAGCTCAGCTGATGTCAGCAGGGCTTCCTTGCAGTGTATGGAGACATCAGGTGCATAAGCCTTTGCAGGGTCAAAATGTGATGGTGTCTCAGCTGTAAATGCTCTCTCTACAACCCTAAAGAGAGCTAATCAGTGGTCTGAGTGCCAAAAAGTATTACCAAAATAGTGTTGGGCAATAAATGGTGATATTTGTATACAAAAAGTTCTAAAAAAAACCAGTAGTAAAATAGGACACTTTAAGCCAGTCAGTTGGGTTTCTTCAGTTTACTTGAAATGAATATGCTCAGGGAATTTCAGGATTACTAAAAAAGTAGTATTAATACTGGAAAACTACACTACTTTTAACTGCACAATTCAACATTTATATTTCATCAGCATTCATGATTTCAGATGAGGCTGAAAGTTTTTTGGATGGGTTTTCTTCTCATGCAATTGTGACATATTCAGAAATTTAAGCACATACTTATTTAAGGCAGCTGTCTACATAGGATACTGTAAAAATTGCAAGGAGAAAGAAAAAAAATATCAAATTGATATGACTTTTTTCCCCCTAATTCTAGGACATTTATTTTTTCTCTTTAGTTCCTTTTTTCCCCTCTGGCTATAGCTATTTTTACTTTAAGCTTGAACTTTTCAGTCCAAAATAACTCATAATGCTACAATTTCAGGTCATGTCACAAAACTATTTTGGATACCTATATGAGTAAGTATCAGTAAAATATTTTGTCTTTGCTTTTTCTTTATTGGGGAAAGAGCGTGCAGTCAGAAATTTATATCCTCAACTGTATAACAAGTGCATTTCATTTAAAATTCTGACTGCATCATTGAAAAATATTTCTGAAGAGAAAAACAGTACGGCAAATTTTTTAATTTATCAACTATGAGACAAGCAATAAATCTGTCAGTTTATTTCTTTTCCACTTATTATCCTTCCACTGTTACAACAGGGTAATGTATTTCCTGACTTGAAATTAGTTCCTGTCCACAACTGACTGCTGTGCACTCTTCAACACTGTGAACCAATTTTAAAATAGAGCAGGCCAAATACAGAATGGCAAGCTCCTCGAGTGACCTAAATGCATCACAGCTCCTTTGTTTCTCTTCCTCCACTGATTTTTGCAATCAAAAATTTGGAAATTTCCTGACCCATAGAAATGCATTTGTTTGAGCAGTCTCTGACTGTTGAACATAGAAGGATTTCAAGGCCAGAAAAATCAAAGACTTTTCCTGGTTTGTTTTGTTTTGTTTTGTTTTTTTCCATGGCAGTACAAAGGTATTTTAGCCACTCTTGTGAGCTTACCTGTTTACTTTGATGAGAATATTGGAACTGCTCTAAGTTGTGGATCCTTGATTAGTTAAATCAGATGCAGCATACACTGCATTCCTTTCAAACTAGGACATAAGTCATTTTATTTACCGCAATTGAGGTTCTGACCTTGTGTATTTATAGATTCTTTCTGGTTTACGTCAGTAAGAGCTGTAACTTCTGTGGCTAAGAATCTGCATTGCAAATATATCTGAGTGTGCATGCGCACCTACGTACGTATTCCCTTACTAATGAGGAAACACTATCTCATATATAAGTCTACTTTGGGATGTACTTTTTGTCCCATCAATGTACAAGACTGATACAATAAGACAAATTATTTTTTGCTCTACATGTGTATACTATGGAAGTATTACTTGTGATCAAACTCAATGGATGCAAAAGAATTGTTTGAACTAGGCTTATAGGAAAATTAGGTTTTAGCACATACTTTTGCACTGAAACAGCACTGTTTTTATTATACATGGACCTATTATTGTAAGGGCTACATATTCTGAATTAGAATTTTAAATTCTGATTGTATTTTTCTAATTGTTCAAGGTAAATTCTGTCCCAAGTGTAGTAGTTTTTGCACATTAAAAAAATACAGCAGTGTCTGTGGTTGTGTTAAGCTTTTTCCCAAATATTTTACCACATTTGATAACATTAAATGTTTATTCCTAAATTTATTAGTGTATATACAAGTACTGTAATAACTTTATTTTCAGCAACAAAAGACAAATGTAAAGTAATGCTACATTCTTGCTGAGCTTTCTTTCTTTGTACTTACAGATATTGAATAAAGTCTTCCTGCTGAAGTATTAAACTGTGCAATATTACTATGTATGAATGGCATTACCAGATGAAAACGAAATGCATGAATTACGAAGCTGTGGATACAAAAACCCTCTTCAAAAAAACAATCCATTTTTTAGGTTGCATCTCAGAAACTCTGGTATCAAGCTAAGTATTTTCTTATTGTTATCACAATAACACATACACTTAGGAAACTGTTCCAATTAGAGTAATTCCTTCCAAAATGCAGTGTCTTTTGTGATGGAAATATCCATGACCAACAAAGAACATTTTCCTTAAGATTAAACCATACATACAGTTAAACAAAATTTGTAGGACTTTTGATAATTGCACCATCTGGTGACTGGCAAGAGATTTCATTTGCCATTCATTTACTGATCCATCCAAGAGAAAGGAGTTACTTTTGCTTACTCTTTCTGTCTACATTGCATAAATGGCTAAAGGCCACAGTTAGTGTTATTATGCTAATTGTACTTCTCATGTTATGCTAAACATCCTTAGAAAAAGAAGTCTTAAAAATTTGGTCAGAAAAGAGTTAAGGACAAACACAAAAAATGACCTAACACTTTTAATTATTATTGAAATTTTTTGTTAATAAAATGTTTTCTTTTGTCATGCATGAGTTATTCAGTTTAAATAAGCAATACCTGAGCTTTAACCTCAATGTCAGATCACATAATATCTGAGTTCCTTTGCTCTATATGTACTGTTAGTGTCAGTCAGAGTCAGCTGTACTGGGAGATGTACATGCTGTGTTGAGGCTCAGCTTTTGCCTGGAGAGGTTTCCCATTTTAGTATTCAAAAGACTTGTTCAGATACAGTGGGAAAGAAATTCCAGTTTGCATGTGTGAAACACACAGAGTAAGAATTTTCTTTGTTGTGCTGGAAGCAGTCTGGCATAAAGAGAGTATTCCCCATAAAACTCATCCAATACGATAATCACAAAATAGACCTTGGAGTTTACTTTCTCTTGGACTTCTTTCAGAGACAGTCAGGGCTCTCTACCCTCACTGTCTTGGTATGCTGAGGAAAAATCCTCTAGCCTCCTGCACTCAATAAGATACTACAGAGAAGCTCCAAATAGATATTCCTGACTTCTAGCCAGTCACTTCCAAATTATTGTTTGGATAGAGGACAGAGTCTTCTGAGCCAAATCATACAGTTTTAGAGGTTCATCCACCACTATTTCTTGTTAATTTTTGCTTAACAGCAATCAGGACATAGGTTGGCTTTTTTTTTCTGAAAAATACCTGTGATAAGAGAGACAATCTTGAAAAAACCTGTCTAGATAGTAAAACAACTGATATGAATTTATTGTGGTCTGAACCTCTATGCACAGAATAACAAGTGTAGAATGAATAATAGCAGAACTGGGACCATTCATTTTAGATAATTTGAATGCAAGTGGGTTGGACTTATTCAGTCATGTGCAAAGTTATTCTCATAACTGGCAGTCCATTTAGTGATGGTGTCTCAGCTGTAAATGCATTTACTAGCATACAAACTAGAGATGTCTCTCCTGTGTGAAATTTTCAGCCAAGAAATTAAATGCTTGCTTATGGATGATAGGTTTTTTTCCCTGCTGTTTGCAATCTGGCCATGTACAGGAACAGACACAGCTGAAGACACCAAACAGCTTACACTGAAATATAAATCAGTTAAACAAAATGATGAACACATTCCAGAGCTATGACAGATGACTCTATTGTTGGTGATACTGTAAGCAAGAATACGATGATATGTGGCCCCTGTAGTGACATCTCTAACACCAAGTGAAACAGTGCTAGGGAGCGCTTGCTGGCATTGAGCCCAACTGGTGCAAAAAGGCTGGAATCTGAATCACCCCTGAGTCATCAAACCCTCCTAGAACCGCAAAAAAGAGTCTGACCTGACCAGGATGGGTCTCAAATGCCATAATGGTGTCAAGGAATTGCTTGAGAGACTGATGGTTGACCCAGGCTGAGTACCTCTCAGGATTCTACCAACTGAAAAATACATGCAATTATGACATTATGACACTTGGAACATTTCCTATCACAGCTTAATTTACTAGGGCAGATAAAGCCTGCTTGCCTGCTTTTTTTTTTTTTTTTTTTTTTTTTTTTTTAATTTTAAGCAGCCCTTTGGCAAGGGACTGAAATCTTCTTCAGATATTCACATCAGAAATTAAGCGTCAGGCAATTATGAGTCAATTTGGAGCATTTTTCATGAATGGTATTGCCCACACTAACTTTCATAATCGAGCATTTGTATTACAGGAAGACTCTGATGGCCCAGGAAGGTCAAGGCTCTGTTTTCCTCAGAGCTGAGCAAACATAATCAGAGACAGTTTCTCTGTTGACGATGTTGCAGTTTTATTATATAAGGTGAAAGCCATCATGTTTAACCTGAGAAGGTGTGATAATGGTTATCATTTACTATAGGAAATTCTGAACTTACAAGACTCAAATCCTGAGTGCACTGCCTCAGCAATATAGGATCCAACTGTTATTTTTCAAAAATAAGAAAATAAAAATTCATCTGGTAATGAAATTCCTATTGGAAACGTATTAACAAGAATCATAAATGCACTAGGTTGTTAGGTGTGCTAGATCTAATACAAGCTGCTGTAATGTCAACAAAACATTTTATAAACCGAAAAAAAAAAAAAAAGAAAAGAAGGGTAAGTATTTTCCACCTATCCTGTAGGTAACACTTATTTTCACGAAAAGCTTTTCTAAGATTTGGATTTCTATTATAATAGTATGAATGTCACAGGAAAGACAGTCCTCAAGAATGACATCTTTACTTTTCCCACTTGTCATTGAGTATTCTGCAGATGGAAGGACAGGGATTTGAGATTTGTGTATTTTCTCAAGGAGGACTTCCAGATTCAGAGTCATAAAGGAATAAACCTTCTTACACAATGTGAGGTTATAATTGCATTTTTAAACCCTCATCAAGCAGGAAAAGTAAATGATAACTTTGCTGACACTGGCTTTGAGCATGTTATTGTCTGCCTGTGTAATATGGAGAAGAGACTGTTTAAGTTTTTTGTAGTAGTTTAGTGTCTGATCTCTTTCCCCCTGCTTTTATTTACAGGCCAAGTGAGGGGCAGGCTGTCCAACAAAGGAGAACTTATGATATAAGTTAGATATAAGTAGACCACTTCTTCACAGGCGTAAGCCACCCTGTCTAATTTGGTATTACTGAAATAGGCAGGGATGCCTTCATCCTCAGGACATACAGGCTGCCTTTTTTGAGCCACGTGCTGACAGTGCTCCCATGTAGGCTCCACTGCTTTATGCACGGCGGCTGCCAGCAGCTGCACCAGCTTTTATGCACCTTCATCTGTCTTTGGCAGGAATATGCCAAGGATATACGAACCACTGGGAGTGTAAATAAAGATCATTTTTGTCTCATAACAGATGCTTCATGGAACAATAAAAAGGAGAGATGTTGCCAGTTATAAACAGAAAACTTCAGGTGTGACAGTTTAGACAACACCATTTCCTGGCATGCAGTTTTGACTGAAGAGATAAAATAAAATTTAAAATATATATATATAGAAATAAAAAGGAATGTAAGGTTGTAAAAAAATTAATTTACTAGATTGAAAGGTCATAATTTTAAATAAATCATGAGATTACACAGTATTTTGTTTGAGAAGCAGATACAAAGTTTTATAAATTCAAGCTGAGATTCCATAATGGAAATTTATGAAAGGATTCAGTCATAACAACAAACAGAAGAAAACAATAGCAGAGTATCTGGTCAAGGAAGGAAAAGTAGTAGTCTATTAATTCTCTAAATCACTGAATGATGTAGAACTAATATAACATTCTGGTTATCAATCATTGGAGGGACTTGATATGAAGTATTTTCTCTTTGGTGAAGAGAAACCTGATTGAAACCTAATTTCACTATGCTTGACTTTGATACCATTTTCCTGCCTGCTAAATGTTAAAACACTGATATCTTTTCCTACAGTAATGACTAGGAGAAAACCAGTGTGTCAGAAGTGGAAACAAACAAACACAAAGTGGTCTTGACCCTTTCTTCCATTTCAGGATCTGCTATATCAGAGTGCTCAAGTTTTCTAGAGGAAACTTGAGAATCTTATTTCATCTTATTCCTTAGCCTTTTCCATTGCAAATAGAAAGTATCATTTCTCATAAATATTTGCAAAGTTTCTGCAGCTGTGTGGGATGAAAATATTACGCAGTAGTATCAAATAAAAGATTAAAAAAGAGTGAAAATTATGTGTCAATACAGTATAGCTAGGTGTTGAATGACTCAACAAAGAATACACGACAACACATTAATAAAAAAAAAGAGATTTCCTTTGACAGTATTTGATGTTTGTATAATGTGACAAAAGAAGCTAGTACTGTTTAAAAAAACTCTTGCTAAATTAGACTGCTCTATTCCCACACAGCAATTTCCAGAAGGTTTTTGTCCTCAAAAGGATTATGAAGTATTTTAAAAATATTTGGCAACTGGTTTTGTTTCTCATCTGATGGGTGATAATTTGGATTCCCTAAAGGAGAAAAAAGCCCAATGAGAGGAAGAAACCTTCTACACTGTTGTTAGTGTATGCATTTTCATATGTCACCCTGTATGATACAAAGTAAGGAAAGGCACATCTGGATCTATATGAATCATTTTGATTCTATCAAATTCCTGGTTTAAAGATCTGTATGTGATACAGACTTCGACGTACTGTGAAGCCGAACCACATATTTGTGTGAAAGACAATTTATGAAATTAATGAAATCAAGAATGTAATGTGGGCTCACAAAAACTGCTAATAACGATTTGCTGTAATCATTAATTTTTGTAATTTTATTTTTCTTCTGGTTTCATTGTTTTTAAAGACTTTTACGCAGCTGGGGGTCCAAAATGTTACAAGGTGATATTGAAGGCAAATACTATTTCCAAGGAGTGAATATGAAATGCTAAAAATGATCTCTCCTCATTTTGTTTCTTAGTAGCAAGTTAAACTACTTGATACCTTCCAAAACCTATGAAGATAAAGGCTGTTTTCAAGGTGTTACATAAGAAAAAAGTCACATTCACATGTCTAAAGGGCCCTGGATCTTCTTTGAGTCAAAGTATACCTTTATATTTCTAAGACATATTTCTTTAGAGCAACTGATCTCAAAGTTCCTGAAGTAGTTAGAACGAAATGTCTCATGCTGTCAGACTGCTACAGCTTGGCAATAGAAATAAATGTTGCATATTCTTGCACGGCACTGTCACATGCTGAAATAATCTTTGAAGGACTGTTACAGGTAGTAAGAATCAAGCTGTTCTGATAAAGTTTTAAAATGAGCTGTGTCATAGTGCTTGAATTTGTACTTGCAGGTAGCTAGATGGCACAACTAATGCTATGTGAGAGTTGAAGGGAAGGGGACTTGTCTTTATGAAACCAAAGGGGTTATAAATGTTGTATTTTAGGGGTTTTTTTCCCCTGTAAACTAGTGGTATAGTGATCTAAAAAACACCCCCAAAACCAAAACCAGACAAAACAAAACAACCCCCACCAATCCTCTGTCCGAAGCAAAACCAGGAAGTCTGGTCCTTAAAACACTACTTTTTTCCATATCATGTTTGAGCTACAATTTAACAAATTAATGCTCCAATAGATTTTGTGATGACCAAACCTCCCTGTGCAAAGAAACTGATGAGTTAAACTGTGGTCTATAAAAACATGTAACTATGCATAATTTTGCAGACATTTCATCCCAGTTTTCTCTAGATGTAATACATTTTCGCTTTGCTTTGCCTTTGAAAAGAGAAAAACAGCAGCACATTCATCACTTTATTTAAAATAGACAGTTATAGGCATAACAGTTAATCACATTCCAGTGCTGCCTTAGCTGTTTTTGTTCAGTCAGTAATTAAGTAATTGCACATGTGATTAATAGACAAATCTATTTCTACAGTTGTCATTTTCTAAATATCACTACACTGCAATAGCCATTAGTTACCAGGTTCCTTCAACTTTAACAGAGTTACTTTTTCCATGTCCGTGATAGCAGTTAAAAATGCTGCTGTTTAGAGCCTTGTGGGTTTTACTTAGTGGCAGGAAAATTCAAAATTACCATTACTAATTAATGCTGCAATTAGGTTTATTTTGTGTAATTAAATAAAAGGTTAAGTTCTGAAAACAAACACAAAATTTTTAGAATTTTTTTCATTTGCAAGAATAAAGCTTTCAAACTTCTTATTGAAATCAAATATATGTTAATCAAACTAAAAATGCCCTTTTGATTTATTAAACTGATAAACAATTTCTTCTTATAGTACAAACACTGTTAAACTACCTTTCATGTAAAGAGTGCTATACTGAAAGAATTATAATTACATGATAGTCTGTGGTGGAAGTTGCTAGAACTACTTTTCCCATGATACAATGATACTGCAGTTCCGCTCGCAGCCGGCAGGGGCTCTGGCAGCTCCCGGTGAGCAGGGCAGGTGCGATGGTTCCCCCGCGGCTGCAGGGGGCGCTCCGGAGCGAGCTCGGGAAGCACGCAGCAATGGCGGCCTGGCCAAGCCAGGAAGGGATGGAAGAAAAGGTTCACAAACCCCCTGGGCAGCCGATCCCGGTGCCCCAGCAGGGCCCGCGGGAGCAACAGGCTGGAATGGCAGGAATGAGCACCAAATCCCGGGTGGTAGATGAGATGTATTGAACTCTGGAGCTGCAGCGGGAACCCCGGGATGTCTCGGCAGGCAGGGAGTGAGGAGCTGCAGTGTAGCGAAGGCTCGGGGCAGTGGCAAAGAAACAGCGGGGGTGGGGCAGCGGCAGCCCGGCTCCCAGCAGGGTAGGGAAAAGCTGGCTCCATATCCTGGGGTTTTTCCCCTGAGGCACCAGAGCAGACAGTGAAAAGTCCCTCTTTTAGTGAGGTAGGGTGTTAAATAGGGTCCCAGTACAACGACTGCTCCAGCAAGCAGAGCTCCACTCACGGTAGAAGGAAGGCAGCAGAAGGCAGAACCCCGCAGTGGTGATGAATCCTCCCCACAGCGACGCAGCCTCTCTCCCCTCCGAACACCGAGAGCACAAGAGAGCTAGGGGCTCCACCCAGCCCCTTTTTCCCAGCACGAACCTCATGGCATCTCTGCCCTACACAAGAAAACCCCAGGTAAGAGAGAGTAGCCAGCTGGACCCTTCCCCTGAACTGTGGCCAGGTCTTTTGTCTCTCTTAAGTATCCAGCTGTTATTGTCTCCTAGCAACACGTATTGGGAAAATTCCTTAAGAGGAAAAAAGCAAAAGGGGAACTCCTAAAACCTCAACAACATGTTAAGGTTGCAGCTGAGCCCTTGGAAGATGAAAATCCATCTTCCATGCAGTGGATGCTTTGAAATAACGCTAGATTTATTTAAAGTCAGATATTACATTAAGAAAACAATTGGACAACATTTATTCATAAAACTTAATTAATCTTGCCAAAAGGCAAGTGTTGGTGTTTAAGTCTACACTGATCTTCGGTTAACGAGGCCTTATTGATATGATATTCATTTAATACTGATATTAATATCTCATTTGAATTACTGTAGCAAAAGTTTGAGTTTTTAAGTTTGTAGTAAGAAAGGCTGTCATTATCTGCAATGTAGATTCCTTTCTATCTGATGTCTCTAAATCAATGTGGGAACATGTTTGGGTGAGCAAGATACTACTGTCTGGGAACATTAGCAGTATTAAAAAAAAGCAATTTCTATATGCTTCTGCACATGAAAATGCAGGTAGGACAATTTTTGGTGGAATGGAAGATGTAGTTCAGCATATCTATAAGTGGCCAGTAAAGAATGGTTAAAGAAAAGTATGAGAACAGCAAAGTCGGAGAAAATAAGAAAAAGAAAGTTGTGATCAATACAAAATTAAGGTACTTTTCAAAACTGAAGAACTGTCATTTCAGTAAAGAGAAAAGGAACATTTGATTTTAGAATGTCACTATATTTCACTCTGAATTTATGAAGTGTTTTAAAGTCACATGTTTGGGAAATTTTTGATATTCAAATAGCTTGGAAATTCATCTATTTTGCTTCCTTGTTCGGCTAGTACAGCCTGAAAGTTCCCAAGGTCACTTAGTTCCAGTAAATAATTGTACAGATGAAGACATCATCTGCTTCACACATTACCTGTTATTTTATGTTATCTACGAAATCTCTCAATCTATGAAATTGTATTTGAAAAAGTTTTCTGAAAGAAAAATGTTCAGTTGCTTTTATCTTTTACTCTGCCTTAAAGTTGCAAATGGAAAGGAATAAAAAACTTCAAGTGCAGCAGTGATTCATTCCACTACATGAAGGTGTTAATTTCCAGTGAGGTGTTAATTTCTAGGTTTCTTTAATTACAAGCTATAGGAGATTTGAAAGAGGAGTAGAAGGGTTTTGATGAGGTAAACATTACTGTCTCCACGTCTCCAAAATGGTGATTCCAGCTTGTGTGTTCCTCTGCGCAGTATTTGCTGCAAAGGGACAGCCTGGGGTAAAGGAAAAACATCCTGGCCCTTGTTAGTCTTGTGTTTATGATTACTCTTCATCAACATCAACACCACGTAGGAAACCATGCTTTTAATTGACCATGCATCCACTGTACACTGGTTGACTGCAATGTGCTGATTTTAGGCTTCTGAGTATTTCTAGCTGGCATGGTAGACTTTCAGTGATTGCTGAAGACAAGCAAAGAACAGTTTACAGGACACATTACTGTGACCCACACCACAGCCTTGGTAGCTGCTCTTGGAAATAATACATGGTTTCAGAGGGAGAGAGGATCTTGAGGACTCTAAATATCACAGTTCTCTTGCAGTTTTCCATTATGGCATTTGAGCTGTCTAAGCTCTGCTCAAGGCTCAGAAACCTCAATTCGAGTACAAATAGTTCAAAGCTTACTAAATTCCAATTATGATAGCACACAACTGTAAACTTATTTAGCATGCATGATGCTAACACAGCTGCTTTAAAGGGAAGAACTATGATAAATTCCTCTATGCACTGTCCAAAAAGAAAAATCACTTAGTGATTATTTTTCGTTCTGCTCAGGAGAAAAAAACCCAAACAACTGAGAACCATCACTGATCTCAAACCACAGCTGTTACATACTGTGATGGCTACAAATCCTTTTGGTTCAGGTCTTCCTTGGCCCAGCAAAAACATTTCTAAAACAAAAAATTCTCAAATTACTGTTTAGATTAAAAATATTACAAAAAGAAGTGATATTATTTACATATATGACATAAAAATAGTAGTCAAATTACACAAAACCACATTATTTTACACTCAGGCATTTCATCAACACAGAACTATCAAAGTCCTTTTGGAGTAGTTTGGTCTTCATCTGTGATCCCAGATTTTGTGAAGATAACACAAACAATGGTCTGCTGGTAGAGGAGATGACAGGATGAAAGATAGGTTTTATAATTTAATTAGATGAATCTTGAATGATGATTTAATAACTTCGAACTAGTTTGGATCTGCTTCGAACATCAAATTGATGAGGGCAAATAAGCATGACATATTCTTTTTTGATATTTGCAGATAGTCAGATAGGATCAAAACATGGCCTAGTATTTATGCCATTGAAGAGGAGGGATTGCCTGCTTCTATTTTGCATCTATATTTAATCCAAAGGCAGTCATATTTTACAGCTATTTCTTCTGTACAGTAATTGTGTCATCACTATTATTTGATATGTGATAATCCAAGCTTGAAGATTTTAAAAGACAATATTTGCTGGTCTCTGTACTCAGCATATGTACTTGTGCTCATGCTGCTGTGTCCAGAAAGTTCCACTTTTTCTTGCCTCATATCTGTGGAAATCACTTTCTGACCTAGAGGTTTTTTGAGGCTTTTTTGGTTTGTCCTTGTTTTAGAGCAGTTTTAGAAAGACATGTCTGGCTCCTCCATTTCTTAACAGATGTGTATGCAACATCCAGCTGCATTTCATCTTGTCTGTACTAAGTGTTTCAAAGACAAATTTCTACATCCAATATGCAAGCCGGTGTACCTCAGAATTTCTCTCTTAGATAATATTTTGTAGGAAATGGTGTGCCGCAGCGATTTTTGTCTGAGTTTAATCTTAATGCTTGTAACATTTCCCATTAGAACATGAACTGTGCATTAAAAAAAAAAAATAGCCTACTCTTAGGAATATGGAACATTTTTTGACATAGAAAAAAACCCCATATGGCAATAGTCAAGGTAAAATCAAAGCTGAATTTGGAATTGTTTGCAGGTAGTATTTATCATCAAAGTATTTGGGGTTATTTTTTCCTTGTGTTTTCCCTCCCTTCTATTTTTTTTAGTTATATTATTATTCATAATATAAAGTATTACCTTTGCTCATTGACTTTGTCATGCTCATGACCTTGTCACAGTTACAAGCAGAAAAAATCTGAAGTACAGGCCAGTTTTTGGTCTCTTACAACAAGTATATCACAGTAACAATAAAACTCATAACCTGATGTCTGCCAATATGGAACTTCAAGCTCGGCAGCATTGATTCAATTCAAATGCTGACTCTCACTGCAAGACTCACCCAGCCCATCCTGGCAGATGGAAGCCAAATCCCCATGCTGGGGTACACCTTGATGTGCACCTACACAGCAACATAAGGCCAGATAGGAATCAGCTCCCAACTCCCACCAGGAAACCAAACTCCCTCAGTACTCTGAGCTGAACCGATCAGACGGAAACAGACCCTGGGATCTCAAAACTTTCTTTTCTTTTTTTTGTCACATAAAATCTACCAGCAGCTGCTCACTCTTGAATTGGTAACATTTTATTTTTCCCTGTCTATTCGAGCGGCTTGTTTACTGTATTGCCAGAATGGTATGAATGAGACAGCATAGAAGAAAACGGTCACATTAGAATCATTTAACATTATTATCGATGCATCATTTCTCCCCGGTTGATTGTAACCTTCCAGTTATTGAACTTTATTTAACGTGTTTAGCAATAAATTTTAGAATGTGAACAGTTTGCTGAGGTTATCATAAAAAGAACAGAAAATGTCCATTTAAAATTATTCCTAAGTGGGGAACAATGGCAATAAAAAATAAAGCTTGCAATATGTGTGTTTAATAACGTGTGCAGGGAGGTGTTAACATCTTTCATGCCTCCACTGGATTTTTCCCAGTCCCCTTCAATTTTTTAAGCAAATGTGTAACAGGTTAGGGCTGTTTCATTGTATGTGAGGTGAGGGAACAGTAAGGGAACTAAGGCAAGGAAAGGCAAGGCAAAGCAAAGCAAGATGAGGACGTTTCTTGACCAAAAGAAACAGCTAGAAAAAAAACCGAGAAAAAACATGTATATGATCTTCAGAACTGAAGGAATTAAAGCAGTAAGACTTAATATTGTAGTGACTTTTTTTTTGAATAGTTACTAAGAATTTTAGAGACCTTATCATTATGTCTAATTACTGAGAAAGTGGTAAATGTGTTTGTGACTTTGCAAATTAAATTGTATTTACCTGTACCAGTTTCATATCTATCTCAAGACCTCGTGCAATTTTTATTGAGTTTTTGACGAGGATTGTTTTGCTAGAATCCATTTATGTCCATGGAAGCAATCAAATTTGTTGATAGCATCATGTTATCTTCCAGTAATGAAGTTAGCTTGTGTCCATAAGTCACTTTTGCTTATAGGTGACCTCTATACTAACAGCAGTAACCCTCAGGATATCAGACTTCACACCTTACTGGTTGTGCTGGTGAGGGAAGAACATATAAGGAAGATATGTGTTCAGAAATAAACAGTTATGGTTGCCTGTATTAAAGTTTCGTCAACTGCAATTTGAATTTACAAGTTGCCAAATTTTCCAAATGGCAAGGCCTGACCCACTTCATATGTACATCTGTTGCCTTCATGGGCCCCAGGTTAAAGCTGGGCTCAAAGTGTTACAGGGAATGGAGTTACATCAGGCTGGTGGCCTCGGTCCTTCAGGGCTTGAATTTAGGGCCAGTACTTTTCAGTGTGTTCATAAATTATCTGGACTCAGGAGTCAAATACACAGTGAGTGAGTTTGGTGATGGTACGAAACTAGGAGGAGCTGTGGACTCCTTTGGGGGTCAAGAGGCCTTACAGAAAGATCTGGATAGACTAGAGAGCTGGATAATCACCAGTTGAAAGTCACGTATGGATGACATATGAAATTTAATGAGACCAAGTGCTGGATGTGCAGATGAAATAATCCTGATAATGCATGTAAACTGAGGAGGTGAGGTTAGAAAGCAGCCCTGCAGAAAGAGATCTAGGGATCAGTTTCAGTATCAGTCAGCAGTGCCCTGGCAGCTGGGAGACCCACTTGTGTCCTAGGGAGCCTCAGACACAGCATCGCCAGCCGGGCAAGGGATTGTCCCGCTCTGCTCTACACTGGGGTGGCCTCACCTCGATTGCTGTTTTATAAGGAGGACAACAAACTTTTAGAGTGTGTCCAGAGGAGGGAGATCAAGATGGTGAAAGGTAAGACTCAGGAGGAGCAGCTGAGGTCACTTGGCTTGTTCAACTTGGAGAAGAGAAGGCTGAGGGGTGACCTCACTGCAGTCTTCACCTTCCTAAAGGGAGACAGCAGAGGGGGAAATGGTGATCTCTCTCTCTTGGTGACGAGTGATAGGACCCAAGAAACAGGCACGAAGACATGTCAGAGGAAGTTCAGATCAGACATTTGGAAAAGGGTCTTCAGTGAAAGGGTGTGTGGTTGCTGGAACAGAATGCAAAGAGAAGTGCTCATGGCCCGAAATCTGTTAAAGTTCAAGGAGCTTCTGGATGGTCCTTTTAGTCATATGGATTATTTTCAGGTAGTCCTGTGAGCAGCAGGAAGTTG
Organism: Corvus kubaryi; assembly: GCF_017639235.1. NCBI lineage: Eukaryota > Metazoa > Chordata > Aves > Passeriformes > Corvidae > Corvus > Corvus kubaryi. Next base: position 7,206,831 of record NW_024581072.1, read on the forward strand.
GAATCAATTATATCAACGGGCCCCTTGCAACTTCAGATATTCTGTGATTCTATGATTCTAAAGCTAAAGTTGAAACCAAAATTATCCTGAAGACAACCAAATTACCTGACTCTTTTATTAACTTATGTACAAAAAAGCCCTTGATATTATAAATGGTAAAAAGAAGGATGTTTTCTTGGCTTCTTTTGTCTTTAAGAAAATGTATAGGTGAGAAAGATGTAGATCCTCCTTTTTCCTAGAAATATGGTATTTATTTTCTTTCTCAATATTTGCATTACTAATTCTGTTTCCCATGTAAGGATATTTTGTGGATTTTTCAGTGTGACATATAAATATTGATTCTGTTTCACATGCCTCTGTTTGGGAAAGGCAATAATTGCACAAATGCTTTTGCTAAAAGATTTTCTGCAAACTACTTGCTAATAACAGTAATAACAACAAAAGTAGCAGCTAAAAGCCCTCTGAAAATAGAAAAGTTTCAAGTGGTTTTTGGACTGCTAGAGAAATATGTTTGTTTTCTTATCTGTTTTTGCAATTTTAAACTGCATTGCGAAATATTCATTAAAGGAATTTTGTGTTCACATATTCTTAAAAACTGACAAAAACTCTTTCTACTACTTGATTCTCCAGCTTTCTGTGATACCAACTAGAATGAATGCCCAATATTAAAAAGACATATATTTTAAAGATATTGCAAAATACCAACAATCTGTTTTGATGAAGCCTGACCTCTCTGAAGCTAAAAATTCTGCCATAGTGAGGACAATATTTTTCATATTTTGAATTCTGATTTTACATTACCCTCTCAAAGCTTCTCTTGAAAAATATCATTAAGTAAAAAAAATAGTTTGAGATCTGGCTACACATTACACTTCAGCTTTTAAAAATACTTTTCACAAAACATTCTTCAATTTACATAGTACAATTATCATTATTATTGGATATATATATATAATGTTATAAATAGAAAAGAAGATAAAATAGTTTGAGTGGATCAAAACCAATTGGGTTTAAAATTATATTTCTGTCATGATATAGTCCATGTTTCTAATGAGCAACGTCATTGTAACAGTTTCCTTCACAAATGAATACTGAGAAACCTAATAACCTTTTCCCTTAAAATTAAGATATTCCATTTAATTCTTTAAGCTACTTGTAGCTTTAAGATGAGAGGTTCTTATTAACACCACAGCTTTCTTCCTTTTCTATAGCAAAACCATGTTAATTTAGCAATGATAAATTCTAAGTAGAGATAGGACAGAGACGGATAAGTAAAAATAGATGATATAGATAGATGATATAGATTGTACAGATAAATATAGATATAGGTAATAGATATAGATAGATATATATAATAGATAACAGATTATTTCAGCTGGAAGGGACCTATCCACAATCATTCAGTCCAAATGCCTGGCCAGTTTAGGCCTGACCAAAATTTAATATGTGCTATATTTTGTATATACATATATATATCAGAACGCCTCTTAAACACTTACAGGCTGGGAGCATGAATCACCACTCTAGTAAGCCTGTTCCATTGTTTGACCACCCTCCCAAAAGAGAAATATTTCTTAATGTCAAGTCCAAACCTCCCCGATGCAGCTTTGGTCCACTCCCTTGCATCCTGTCACTGTATTCGAGGGAGAAGAACTCAGTACCTCCCTCTCCATATACCCTCCTCAGAAAGCTGTAGAGAGCAATGAGGTCATCTCTCAGTGTCCTTTTCTCCAAACTAGACAAAACCAAAGACCTCATCTGCTCCTCTCAAGATGCTGTTAAGTCCTGTCACCAGTTTTGTTGCCCTTCATTGGACACACTGGAGCACCTTTATGTCCTTTATAGATTGTGCAGCCCAGCACTGCACACAGCTCACAAGGTGAGGTGGCACCAATGCTGAATACAGCAGGATCATCACCTCTTTTGACAGTCTGACTGGACTGTGTTTGATGCCCCCAAGATGCAGTTTGCCCTTTTGGCTCCCTCAGGCACACTGCTGGCTCACAGTGATCCTGCTGCCAACAGCACCACCAGATCCTGTTCTGCAGGGCTGATCTCCAGCTACTCCTCTCCCAGTTCATACTTGTGTCCAAATTACTCTGTCCTACATGCAGAATCCTGTGCCTGGACTTGTTAAATTCTGTGCCACTGATGATTGCCCAATGCTCCAATCGGTCTAGAGACCTCTGCAAAACCTGTTGTCTCTCAAAAGAGTCAGCAGCACCCCCCAGAGTGGTATCATCAGCATAAAAGTTAACCGTGTATCAACTCCTGCATCAGAAATAATGGCTAAATAGCAGAGACTGCACATATATCTGCAAGTGTTACAACACCAATCAATAGAAAGGTAAAATACACCTACCAGAAAACCATGATGCCTCTTACAGGACGTGGTTCATTTTGTGTATACTCTGCTGAGCTCAGTGTATGGCTTAAGAAATCCTTAAAATAAGCAGATGCCAAGCCATAATTGAATGTCAGGTTTTAATTCTGGTCTGTATTCCTTTTGCCCCAACTTGTTTAGCGGCATTTACTATAATGTGACTAAATTTTCTGGGACTCATTTTAATGTTATTGCTTAAATTTCATAAATAAGAGCATTTCAGTGTTGTCTAGTCAAAAGAAATAATAATTCATGGTTGACCTGTAACGACCATAGTCTGTGTGACATAGTCTGGAAATGATGATTTCTCCAAATTTTGTAAAGTAGCAGAACTAAAGCATTAAGACTGCAAATAGTCTTTATAATTTTTCCATTTTCTTTTCTTCAGTACATGTACTTATGCCTATCTACAAAACAAGAATTTTCTAAAGTTGGCAATTGCATGATTTTATATCAAAATACTAGTTCAGTAAATTGCAAATGAATTTTGAAAAAGTAATGTCAAGTCAATGTTAAATTTGATACATTTTAATCCTATGATCATTACCATGAGAATCTCCAAAAGATGTCACTGGAATCAATGGATTTCTTTTGATCACTGTCTCAGGACTCGTTTGTCTTTTTACCCCCTTCAGAATTTTTTGTTCTCATTCTTCAGTACAGAAATGTTAGGTCTCCATCACACTGAATATCTCAGGAAGTCTTAGAAAGCCTTGAAATACAATGTTGTGGTTTCTTCCCAACAATACTCAGAAGTCTGATACTAGGTAGTTTTATCTTTATTTTTTATTATAAGAGTATTGATTACTCACCAAAGCATATTAATCTGAGTACTTTTCTTTTTGCTCTTAATATACTCCATTCAAAGTAAGTAATAAACCATCCATCTCTACTGCATTACCCTCTTGGAAGTATGTCTGAGGCATTTCCTTATTGTGTAAACTAGTAATCTGGAAAATTGCCATTCTTTTAGAAAAGAGCAATTTAAAAAAAAAATATATAGGGATTACATGCTCTTATGGGTTCTTTTAAAATGATGGCTTTTAAAAAGTCTTAAAAGCGTTTTCAGGAGTAAAGAATGAAAGGGGCAGTATGTGGAGTGTTTTCAGTAAGGAAAAAAATTCCCCTAGTTTGATCATCTTAACTAGATACCAACAATTTCTGTCTTTACAGTTTCTCTTGGTAACTAATATAATTTCTTGGTCATTTCATTTCCATTCCTGTAACTGCCCCTTTTGAGATAATTATATAAAATGTAATTTTGATAGCTCTAATCCAGCGGCTTGTAAGGATAGTCAGAAACAGAAAAGGAATGGAATAAGGAACAAAAAGAGAAAAGCGTATGTGAGAATATATGGCAGTATGAATGAGATTTGAATTCAAAGCTGGCTTTGATAATCTGTTGTGATCGAAACCTTGCAACTGTATTACCCATGAAAACACCTATAAAATCTGAGAATAAAATAACTACACTGCAATGAGCTAACTGCTCCTGTGTGTAAACATGAATTGTTTTGCTTTCTCAGTAAGCCTTACTTCAGGCCAGGAAATCAGAACAAGCATAGTCACAATCAGGATATGTCATTATGGAAAAATAAAAATTAAATAGCTGTTCAGGTTCCTGTGAGTCCTACAGTATGACTGGACAAACCAAATGCTGGAAGAGATGAGTCTGATTTGCTTTTCTAAATTCTTTTCGATATCATATTATTATGACTCAACTCTCAGCACTGGACATATATGTGTTTGCTTGTTATTCCTGAGACTTTGTTGACTTAATGCAGATGGTAAGCTCTATTACTAAAATGGGAAATGTTAATTTACTTAATTTAAAAACATCCAAAGAGATATTTCAGAAACATTTTGTCCACTATTTTTATTGTACTGCCTTTGTTGCACAATTTTCACGTATCACTCTTTATTATAGCAATTTAGTTCACTGTTGAAATGAAGTAAAATTATGATTAACCTATTTATTAAATGGAAAAATATATTTCCTTATCCAGAGGGTAAATAGAAAAATAACCCTGAACAGAAAAGGGCTTTGGATAAGTTGTTTTCATCTCAGCTTGGTATTTTACAAATTGGAGAAGTCTGCCACTATAAATGCTTAAGCAGAAATCACTAATGTATTTTGAGATGAAGATATAAGAGCTTCATATCATTTTAGGTAATGTCTTCAAATGAGTGTCTGACATAAAATGATGAGTCCTGAGTACTTTTAAATTACTATTAAAATTGTCTGAGGGCTGATCAAATGTTTTTTTTGCCAGGAATGCTATGCCATCCAAAGCAGGTAATCACTTCTTTTTCAAAGTGTGTTGATTCAATCATAAATATTTAATTCAGTCTTACTAAATGCACATATCACTTGAGCTTTTGTTATTTTTCCTTTATCACAGGCAATTACTTCCTCTCTCCTCTCCCTCATTGTTTTGGTTTTTGTTTCTTTGCTTTTTAGGGGTCATTGGGGGTATTTTTTGCGGGGGGAAAAGGGAGTGAGGTATTTATTGATTTGGTTTGGCTTGGTTTGAGTTGTTTTGAATGGTTTTTTTACATAGTCTATGCACAGTTAAGGTAGTTATTTGCCCAGAGTAAATAAGTAAATATACCAATCATATTTGTGATAGAGTTCATAGAAATCTGTGAGAAATGACTGAAATCCAGTGGTCTCCTCTCAAGTTGATTTAACAACTTAACAAAACCCCCTTGAAGTCCCTTAAGCTTCTTTGAAAGTTCTAGGCGTAAGAGCCAATATAATTTTTTTTTAATATAATAAAAAAACATTGGTTTCAGGTGGCAATAGCAGATCAGATTTCTCAAATCTTTCCAGAATGAGTATTGTAAGATAAAGTAAAAAAGTTTATTAATTTATTCTTCTTTAATTAATTCCTTTTATTTCTTTGAACTGTCATCTTTTTTTCAACAGAAACTTTGAAATGGTACCAGATAAATATTCATTCAACCACAAAAATCAAGTAGTTTGAACTCTCTGAAAATCAATTGAAAAATATTATCATGCTAACCTGAGCAAAATATAAGCTTACGTTGATAAGGTCCAATAATTGTTATCATTATTTCTAAGTCAAGTGCAGGTTTCCTTTATCAAGAAAGTCTTACACTATGCACTTTGTCTGAGTGATTCAATGTAATTAAAGCCAGAATTAATTAATAGAATCATAGAATATCTGGGGTTGGGAGTGACCTCAAAGATCATCCAGTTCTCTGCCTGCCCCTTGCCATGGGCAGGGGCACCTTTCACTAGATGGGGTTGCTCAAAGTCTCCCCTTACCAGGCACTGAACACATCCAGGGATGGGGCACCCACTTTGAGCAACCTGTTCCAGTGCCTCCCTACCCTCACAGTGAAGAATTTCTTCCTAATATGTTGGGGAAGATGAAACAGGAAAGCCTTATAAATATGATTGCCTGACAAAAGATTTTGGGAATATGAAAACTATAAGCGACATCGAAATGAAGGCCACCTTTGAGATACCAAGTCTTAGTTACTGAACAACTGGAAAACAATGGTATGGCCGACTGAAGGTAATCCCCTTTTGATTGAACAATACCCTCTGCTTGCAGGCAGGTCCAAGGGTCAAAGCAGACCGTACTAGCTCAGCAGAAGGGGTCCAAAGAGTAGTTTTTAGAAGTTAAGATGTAACACTCTATGGTAATATAAGAACTCTTATAGGCTGTATGTAAATGCTATAGGATTTGTATCTTGTATTAGATTGGTTAGTGACAATTAGAATATTCAGTACAGATGATTTATTGTATTGTAACCAGGACTTCACAATCCACTCTACTTACTCCCTTACCGGCTTACTCTCTTACTTACCTCCTCTTCGCTCACTCTTACTCCACTCTTACCTACTTGCTCTTACTTTTACACTCTTGCTCTCTTGGGCCTGCTCCGAGCTGCGGCTGGCAGCTCTAAGCAGTGCCCCTGTACCCACGCCCTTTGCAATAAACCGCATGTTCCAAGATCTGACTTCAGAGATCTCTCGTCTCCGTCCATCCCAACCGTCCAACCCACCCAAGCTCCTACACTAATATCTAACCTAAACCTACTCTCTTTCCATTTAAAGCCAGTGCTCCATGTCCTATCATTACATGCCCTTGTCAATAGTCTCTCTTCATCCAGTAGGCCCTGTTTAAGTAGGGAAAGGCCACAATAAGGTCTCCACAGAGTCTTCTCCTCTCCAAGCTTAACAGCCCCAACTCTCTCAGCCAGTCTTCATAGGAGAGGTGCTTCAATGCTCTAATCACCTTTATGATCCTTGTCTGAACTCATTCCAACAGTTTGATGTCCCTTCTGTGCTGAGGACCCCACAGATGGATGCAGCACTTCAGATGGGATCTCACAAGAACAGAGTAGAGGGGCAGAAACCCCTCCCTCACCCTGCTGGCCATATTGCTTTGGATGTAGCCCAGGATTCCATTGGTTTTCTGCGTTGTGAGCTCTCATCGACAGATGATGTCATCCACCAACACTCCCAAGTGCTTCTCCCCAGGGCTGCTCTCAACTCAGCCTGCATTTGTTCTTGGGTTGCCCGGACCCAGGTGCAGGACTTGCACTTCACTTTGTTGAGCTTCATGAGGTATGCCCAAGTCTCAAGCCTGTTGGGATCCTTCTGGATGGTATCCCTTCCTTCCAGCAAGTGGACTGAACCACAGAGCTTGATGTTGTTGGCAGACTTGATGAGAGGGTGGTCATTCCCTCTGTCCATGTTGCCAACAAAGATGTTTGACAATGTCAGTCCACTTCCAAGGAACACCACTCATCTCTGGTCTCCACGTGGACTGTGAGCCACTGACTTCAACCCTTTGAGTGTGACCAGTCAGCCAGTTCCTTATCCACTGCATGGTCCACCTATCTGATCCATGTCTCTCCAGTTTGAAAACAAGGATATCATGAAATGCTTTGCACAACTACAGGCGGATGACATCAATCATCACATTCATTCATGTCAGTTCAGTCCATTAATTTCTCAAGGCATATTTCTATGAGGAAAGGTTTTGCATATAGTTGAAGGGAATCTAGATTCAGGTCTATTGCATTTGTGTTCTCTGTCAGACTGCAAAAAAATAAAAGTGTGGAAATTTTATTAATATTTAAAACTGCAATACTTTCAACACGTTAACAACAAAAGGAATGTAGTTTTTCCTGAAGAAATGGGTTTGATAACTTAGAGACTGACTTCGGATTTAAATGTAACACTTTTTCTGTTGTTCCCATGATAAGATGGAACATTTCTCTCAGCTAATGTTGTTGAAAATAAAATCTTGAGAAATACATTGCAGAATGTGGGTGTGTTAATCTCACTCTATCCAATATATAAATGGACGGAGTTAGGTTTGGAAGTGATAAAGTTTATAGGAGCTGGCGCTGGTGTTCACTTTGCTCTTCACTGAAGTTAAATCTTTAATTTGCTATTTCATTATGTATAGAAATGTATCAGTTGTAGTGCAGTATCAACTATATTGCAATTTCCATTCAGAACAGCTGAGACAGTATTTACTTAAAGAAAGACTAAGACTGCCCTGATGTGTACACGACACTGCTGCTGATCAGTTGTACCTTGGTTTCATCCCGGATCCAGCTATTTTGTAGCTTTATGGCCTCGCTGCTGAATTTCTGCTTCACAGTAAGACCCAGATTCAGTTCTACAGTATAGACACTTTTCTAGTTAGAAACCTTTCCATCTTTGTGCATGTTAGTGTTTCTTCCTAAGAGAAACACCTTAAATCTACTTATAAATGGGGTTTTCAGAGCACTTTCTCTATTTCTCTTATTGAGCCACTTTTGACTTCCACCTCGACCTGCTTCTGCGTCTGTGTTCTTCCAGTTCATCTGTTCTTTGTGGCACTTGCAAATTTATTAGCACACACTATGTTCAGCCATCAAAATTATAAAGAAGCTATGAAGTGCTACAGGACATTTTCCAGATGGAAGACAAAGGTCTGAAGGACCCACTTGACATTCCTTCACTGTCTGCTGTTGAATTATTGAGACTTACTCTCTGATAACAATCAGTTTTGTGTCAGTTTTCTAGGACTTTTACCAAGACTGTACGCTTTGCTCAATTTCATCTGCGACATAAGGTAAATAATACAATAAACATGCTTTGTGGCTTGAGTAAATAGTATGATAACATTAATAATTTTTAATGTAACATCATGACTTCAGTACATTTCAAGGACTATTGTCCATACCTCTCATGTTCTGTGTCAAGGATTTATTTAATATCAATTTAACATTTCTCTTTCACTATTCTTTTCAAAGAAAATGAGGAATTGACATGCAGCTGTGACTATTGAGCAACAGGAAGATCATGCAGCCCTGAACAGTGTCCTAAAATGGAAAGAAATGCAAATGTTTTCTGAATGACCTGGGTGAAGTAGCATAATTTTAGGGTTCATATACACAGGCTAATATTCCCATACTATTAACATGAAGACAAATTATTTGAAACTTTTTTGGCCTGGAGCACAATAATTTTTAGACCTCCTAAAAGAGGCTCACATCTATGTTTTCTTGAGTTTCCCATTCTTTATAAACTGTCCCAATCATTATATCTGCTTTATAATTCAATAGTTAAATAAATATATTTCCTGTAACAGCTGCAGATTTAATGATCACACAATTCAGCACTGAATTTTTAAAGACCCAGAAGGTATTCTCACTCAGCAATGAAAGCTATTTATGTGAACAGTATTTTACCCTTTTTATGTCATTTTATGACAACACATCATATCCTATATATTCTGACTTATGAAATATGAGGATCAAATTTTCAAAGAAAATTCAAGGATTAACATGCAAGAGGAAATCAGAAAATGAAACAAAACATGCTTAATTATGTGGCATCGGATGTGACAAAACAAGTTTCTGGGAGAGAAAGAATAGCCACAATAATGAACAAACCATGGCATGGATAAAGACATTCAATCTGCCCAGTAGCTGTCCCTGAACCTCAGTATTTTACTTTTAAACTAGCCCCTTTTATCTCTTTATCTCTCTATTTTTCTCTACCTGTTTATCCCTAGATGATCTAGGTCCCTCTCCTCCCCACCTCTGTCCCATCCACAAAACATCCCATAATAAGTCCTGTACAATCAAAAAATCCCTTCTCCCATGCATTTCAAAATGTGTCCCCTACCTCTTGTAGTGCCCTCCCACATATGACAAGCACATGCACAACCCAGTGGAGCTCTTGAGAACTTTTCTTCTGACTTGAATGGGTCTCGAAGCAATGATTTAAAAACGTAAAGAAGAAAATGCCTCATATTCTGAGACTATAGGGCATGGCAAGTTATGACCTAAAGGGAAATTTTGCATTCAGATAAGAGTGTAATAGAAACCCCAGCTATGCAAAACGTCATAAATGTAATTGTGATGCTGGAGGGCCATTAACTGTGAGTGGCATGGCCTGCCTGCTGTAATCGGTGTGCTGGAGTGGGAGTATAACAGTATGCTAGAGTAATTGAATAAACCGAAGGTAATCAAATCACTGAGTTACAATGACAGGTTTCTACAATATTTGTGGTGTATTTCAAAATATGATGCTTTCCATTTTTATTTTTCTTAATCCCCTAGCAAATTAGAGTAAGACCTGTGAAAATACAAAATGTATTAAGATGGGAGAAACTGCTTTATAGTTTAAAAAAAGAAAAATACATTAAAATAAAAAAATGGTCCAGAAAAAGCAGCTGACACAACCTTTCTTTAAACTTCAGATATGATTATTTGACAAAACTGTTATAATCTAGAAAATATTCATATACTTTTGGATTTGGGGTTTTTTTGGGGGGCTTAAGCAAATTCACTTTGAAAGGTCATTCTCAATCATGCATACCAAAAGGAAAAAAAAAGGGAAAAAATGGAAATGTGAATGTAGAAAAGACCTGTCCTGAAATGCATCTGTCTAGCAATAAAAAAAATAATTAATTATGAAATTCACATGTGCTACTGTACTGCCAAATCACACAGGATGACAGAACAGCATTCATGCCTTACATGAATAGGTGTAAACTAACCAATTGATATTGGCAAACCTACCATTACTCACCCAGCAATGCTTGTATTTTTTAGAAACATTATTCAGGTGTCATGTAAAAAAAGTCTACTTACTTCAAGTCATGTAGCAAAAAGTCTTTGATTTTTTCACCTTTTAATGATGTAATCTGTCGCTTCTTATGAATAGAAACAAAGCAGCAAAGACAAACAAGGTTTTCTTCAAGCTGTTGTCTTCTCTTTTTCAGTCCTTCAATAATGAACATATTTGTACATAGACAGAGGTAAATTTTGCTCATGAAGTATGACAGGAATACTTTTTTCCATATTTTTTTTCTGTATGTGTCTCAAAGTACTAAGTATTATTGTAGACTTCTGCTAGAAATAAGAGCACCAGGAATTTTAAGCAACCCTTTTTTGTGACAAGATATTCGTTTTGGTTTGGGCTAAAAAAATTCAATAATGATAAACTATTTGAAATCTCTGTTCTAAGATTGTTTATACTCATTAAAAGTCATTTTAGCTTACCTGACTACCACTCTACCTCAAAAAGCTAAAAAGCCTCTACTTTTCATTCTTTCACTGAACAATATTCTCTTTTACAATTTCATATGTGAAAGAATTTTTACTAAGAAGAGAAAAAACTGTCATCCTCTTCCATGAGTCTTGATATGATTATTTGTTCACAGTGACAGTTTTGATTTGTTTGGTTTTTGTTTTTTGGGTTTCTTTTTCTCTTTTTACTGTCAGCATACAAAAATGAAGTATACGCTTTCTTCTTTAAGTGGATTTGAAGTTGGAACTTGCTTTTTGTTTTACAAGGAAATAGTACTAAAGATTGTTAGTAAATCTAAGGATGCTTGTTGAAAAGGGAAACTTATGTTCAACAATATAAATTAAATAATGCAGGGGAAGACTTTCCACATAAAGGTCTTACAAAATATTATTTAAGTTCATATTCAGTGATGTTCAGCTCTTCCACCAGGCAGACAGAAGAATTAGAAAAAGGATGTGAGAGTGAGTGATAACAACTCTTCTCTCAAAATCTGTCACTACTCAATCAATACTTAAGAACACGTATGCTCGCACTGTGGCTGTTAGTTTTGAATTATTGGGTACCTCAGCTGTCAGTGGAGCCAAATTGACTAGAACTTCAGAAATTCCAACTCACGCTGCAGCAAAAATCCAGCTCTATGCTACTCTAACAATACTGAAAGAGTGATGGCAAGCACAGCAGAGAGGGAGAATACTGCAGTCTCTGGATTCTTTTTAGGGTTTGGGCTAACATTCGAATGAAAGAATCACACACTGCTATTCAACAGACACCAGGTTTGATAGCTCAGATCATCAAAATCCAAACTGTTTTCATTGCGGTCTTTAATGGCAAGGTGAATAGCTGACTCTGCCTCTCACCCAGGAGCCATAAATTAACCTTATCAGCTTCAGAGTTGATAACACTTGCTCTGTTTACTCCAGTGATTTTAACTCTTTGCCATCATACGCCCAGCTTCTCGGCACCCTGCTGTATAAATACTGATTTCTGTGCTCCCCTTTCTGTTAGAAATGTTAATTGTTGACAAGAAGCAACTGAAATCCAAATGTATGGGCCATTTTTATGTCTGCATTGGTAGGATTCCACTTGCTGGATTTCAACGTCGCCTGATTTATGGCCATAATGCTTTTGCAAATCAGCCACATGAATCGGAATCTGTACCATTCTGGATGAACTGGCAGCTTTCCTAAGCATTACCTCTACTTTTTTTTTCTTTTTTTTTTTTCTCCTCTTCTTCTATAGCTATTTCTCCAGCTGCTCAATATTCAATAGCAGTAATAATTCAGCTTCCTTTTCAGACTTTATCCTTTCACTCCCCGAGAAAACATAAAAAGGTAGCAAAAGGCTTGTGTTAACATAAATCATAGTCTTTGACATTTGACTTCCTGTCAGAGGTTGCAGCAAAGAAAAATCCTTCAACATACAGAGACCTCTCTATATTACAGTCTAAAATTTTGACAGCATGATCACATTGGTAGTCCAGTATTCACTCTGCATCCTCCAAAATCTACAGTGTATTTTCCAGAAATGTTAAAGTTTAGCATTTTGTATTTTATTTTTCTTCTATGTAAGTAGCATTTTTCACTTGTCCTTGCTGTTTTATTATAGTGATTTCAAAGAGTTTTGGAAATTTATCAGGATCAGTTTCAATTGAAATAGTTCTTTCTAAATCCTTGCAACTGCTTCCAATACAAATTACCTAGATAGATAGACAGATAGATAGAGATAGAGATAGAGATAGAGATAGAGATAGAGATAGAGATAGATATGGAGTTGATACAGACGTAGATATAGATAGATGTAGATGCTTCCAATACAAATTACCGAGATAGACAGACAGATAGCTAGAGATATAGAGTTGATATAGACGTAGATATAGATAGATGTAGATATAGATGATATAGGTATAAATATAGATTTAGATAGAGATACAGGTATAGATAGAAATATATGTAGACATATAGAAATATAATATATAATATTATATATATTATAATATGTAATAGACACATATTCTATTCTATCATCCAAATCACTGACCAGAACTACATACTGTGTGCATTTATATGAGACCAACGAATATTACTCAGTTGTTCATGGTACTGGGCTGAGTAGCGTGGAGGGTACGATGGGTACCTTTGTTCTGTGTTTCCCAAATTCCCTTCACACAAAGACTAATGTTTCCGTGTAAAGATTAATGTTTCTTTGTTTCTATAGAGACATGTCTTGAAATTGTTCAAGAAGCTGAAATTTTTCTATGCCAATCTCTCTCCCTTCAAAAAAGCCTAAACCAAATGAAAAAAAAAAAAGCCCACCAAACCAGACATAGCTATCAGGTGATGCCAGGTGATAGGTAGGTGAGCTACAATAGATACTCAGGTGAAAATATTGATGCAGGAAGAGAGTTAGGTCAGGGAAGACAACCAAAGTGGACATACCTAAGCCTATAGGCACTGATAGGATGCTCCCATAGGTGCTGTGAGAGCTGGAAGGTGCCATTTCAAGGCCCCTCTTGAGAATCTTTGATTGATCTCTGTGACCGAGAAAATGCTCAAAGCCTGGAGGAAACAAAATGTGAGCTCCCTTCAAGAAGGCTAAGATAGGTAACCCAAGGAACTAAAGACCAGTCAACCTCACCTTGGACTCTGTGAAGCTGACAGAGCAGCTAATTCTTAAAACCACTTTTAACAACATATCAGTTCCAAAGTAGTCACCAAGGAGAAGCCATGCTTAATCTACTTGATAAATTCCTCTCTGTGTGGCATTAAGTGTCTATTGCAGTAACCATCTAACTGTTACTGTCTGCTTGGACTTTGCTGAGGTTTGTGAAACTGTCTCCCATAAGATTGTCATAGAGAAATTGTTGTTGTACAGGATGGATAAGCAAATGGTGGAAACTGGATGAATGACCAGGCCCAAAAGGTGGTGATCACTGGCAAAGAGTCTCACTGGAGAGCAGTGACTAGCTGTGTACCTTAGTGGAAAAATAGAATCCAGTCCTGTTGAATATATTTACTAGCAAACTGGATGAAAGAGTAGAGAGTATTCCCAGCAAGTCTGCAGGCAGCACCAACCTGGGAGGACTAACTGGCTGATAGGCCCAAGAGTTTTATTCCTGACATTCAAAGGAACTTTCACTGGAGAAATGGAGTGACATGAAGGGACCTCATAAAGTTCAGCAAATGGAAGTGCAAAGTCCATAACCTGGGGAAGACCAGCCCTATGTACCACCACTATATGCTGCAGGCTGGCCAGGTGGAAAGCAGCTGCAAAGAAAACTATCTGGGGTTCCAGAGAATATTGGGTTGAATATGAACCAGCAATGTGCTTTTGTCACAAAAAAGACAAATAGTATCCTCAGCTACAGTAGAAGAAGTGTTTTCAACAGGTCTGAGGGAGATCTGATACTTTCCCCTTATTCAGCGCCTGGAGTGCTGCGTCCAGCAGGTCTGGTCTCTTCCTATTGAACACACATAAGAAAGTTCAATAAAGAACCACAGGCATGATAAAGGGGCTATAACATCTTTCCTATGAGGATAGGCTGAAAGAGCTCTACTATTTAGCCTAGGGAACAGAAACCTCAGGGGTATATTGTTAATGTACGTAAATACCTGAGAAGAGGTGTGTAAAGAGAACAAGGCCAGGCTCTTTACAGTGGTGGCCAGGGACAGGACAAGAGGCAATGGAAACACACGGAAACACAGATTCTGTCTGACCATCAGGAAACTCTTTTTTGCTGTGCGGGTGTCTGAACTGGAAGCTGCCAACACAGGTTGCAGTCTCCATCTTCAGCTGTACTAAAAAGCTTCCTACACGTGGTCGTGGGCAACAGAGTCTAGGTGTCCCTATTAGACAAAATGAACACACTTCCCAAAGGTCCCCTCCAACATTAACCATTCTATGTAATTCTGGGACATAGTTGCAGAGAAACAATTTTTTTGAATTAGAAAAGCAGATTTTTCCAGGAAATTTTAAAATTATCTGTCATGGATAATTGTGTGTATGTAAGCCTCTTAGTATACAAAGAATAATCCTGTCCCTTAAACGTGGGATGAACTTGTTTTCTGTTTTCTACGTATAGGTAAAATATATGAATCCTCCAATTCCCATTGCCACATCAAGACTGTATTCTGGCTTTGAAGATTTTGATGTAACTGACTGGTTTCCCTACAGAAAAAATAAAACGATCAAAACAGAGAAAACTCCCAAACACCTCCCCACCAAAACCAGCCAAGCAGGAAACAAACAAACAAGAAAGAACAAAACCACAAAAACCGACAAAAAAACCCGAAACAAACAAGCAAACAAAACACACACACAGAAAACCCCCAAATCAACCAAACCCACAAGTAGAGCAATAGTGAATGTGTATAGGATTATCATAAATAGTATTTATAAGTGATAAGAAAAGTGTTATTTAATGGCATCGCTGTTGTGCATTTATATGCCTATTTCTTTTGTTCTGTTTCACTTTGTGCCTTGGGATAAGATTTATTATAAAGTTGCAGAGACCTATAGCTATATTCATGCAAAAAATTGCATCTTAAACTCTGTCTGACTATTGTATATATTTACTTAAAGCATGCTGTTGAGTTCTTCTGAGTTTTTCTCCTGGCCCTTTCCAGTTGTGATTTACAGTCTCAAGAGTCCTGATGTGTCTTTTTGCAATGCAAAATACTGTGTCAAGTCTTGAACAGGCTTCTGTTAACGTCAGATCTACCTTATTATTTTGGAACTAGATCAAATTTAGCTATTTCAAAGTTACTAAAAAAAAAGTCTACATATAAAGTATGTATACTCAAATATAATATGCATATGTACCAATCTTTTTTCCTCTTTTTTTCCTCTTCTACATGCTGCCATCCTGAAGCTTTGTAATGCTGTCAAATTTCATATATTCTAAATGTGAAATATTCTCAGAAGTAGATTACAGTGCTAAATTGTGTCAGTTTAATAAGATGAGGTTCAACTCAAGAGAGGAAAAATATAAAATTGTTTCAAATTGTTTGAAAACAAAACTCAAACTGTATATATGTCATGTTGACGTATTTTTAAATAGAGGATTAATGAAAAATGTATATATGGCACTATAAATGCGCATCCTTCTTTGCAGTGAGTAAAAGTAGGTATTTACTGCCCTCAACAGCTTGCCCTGTCAAAACCATATTTGAGATACACCTAAAGATTACAGGTATTACAAGAGAGAGCTATAAATACTGGACAGTATATATGAATATGTTGGCAGACCTAAATCTATTTCTGATGGGACAAATGTTATCTATTCACTGAGTGCCACTCACTGAATGGCACTAATGCATACCTTGATTATTTTTCAGGAAGAATAAGACTTTCAAATTCAAAGGTGCAAAGTCTTAAGACTCCAGGCAGTTTATTCATTTACATAATACAAGCATTTTAGTGAGCTAGCGTAGGCACTTGCTACTGTTAAGAAGGAAAATATTAAACCACAAAACAAAACTATTACACAACATGAAGCATGCAAAACGGGGTGTTAAACAAAGAAGACAATTTCAGTAGTACAATGTGGTAGTCAAATACGAAAATATTCTTGTAATCTTGAAGTGAAGACATACCAGTAACTATTAAAATAATAGATGAGTAATGTGAGAAAAGAGACAACTCTTAGTTAAATAAAGAATTAAAATAATTTATTGAAAACAGAAAAATTGAAAAATTACAGAAATTAGAAAAATATAAAAATTTGGGATCCTATGGCTTGATAGATGGTATGCCCCAGGAGTGCAGGGCTAAGGGGCTAAAATAGCTGGTGGCTGTTACAAACTGGAGTTTTGAAGTTAGCAGCCCTTGGACTAAAGTGCAAAGTAAAAACACCTGAAAAAAAAAAATTAAAATACATCTAATACATCTTAAAACACTTGTAAAAGTAGACAATGAACATAGGAAAGATAACTCTTATCGTGGACAGGTGGTTTAAAGTTTGAGAAGGGGACATAAGTTGGGGATTTTTAACTGGGAAATTTCTAACTGGGAATGGTGCAACTCTCTTAATAAACTACTTTGAACAATTGAAAACACTGATAATGAAACTTGATTTTTGTACCTGGGCTGATGGGTTAATTTTAACATTTAAAATATTTAACTCAGAATTAATTAATTAAAGCACTTAATATGCAAAGACCAGGCACAATTAGGGATTTCATGTGTGACAGTAATACAAGGTTTTGGGGAACTTCTGAACTCTACTGCACCACTCTACTGGACTTGGATGATTATTCTTCCCTGGCAAAAGTTGCCATGAACAAAAGCATTCAAGGCAGGGCCTACTTTCAAGTATGCTTAATTAAGCAAGTATGCTTAATGTCCTCATTTTTTCTCAATTTATCATGTTTCATCACATGTGAAGCTACCATGACACCTTATTATTAGACACTGACAAGAAATGAGACTAACAGAGTACGTAAGTTGTCTTCTCTTTGGAGCTTCTGTATTGACCACAGCACTCAGGAGACATACAGCACCTGTAATGCAATCAATAACTGCCTTAAGAGTCTGAGAAAAGTAAAGGGTCACTGTAGGACTTGCTTAACAGGGGAACTTTTAAAACTGTGTTGCAGCAGCATTGTCCTTCACACCTCAGGGCTCCAGAAGGCACTGAACCTACATGGGCTTCCTGCTGTTGTAGGCTGCTGTCAGTCTTCACCAACTTGGGTACAGAACTGAACCACAGAAAGGTTAAATAACAGAAAAAAGGTGCTGTCTGAAAAATCACTGTATATAATTCAAGGATTATAAAATCACATGGAAGATGATGGTGAACAAGCAACAGAAGAAAAGTGAGGACTGACTGATATGCTAATAGAAAGAAAGAAATGCAATGCTCGTTTGAAAACAGTCTTTATCACCTCTCCATCTGAGTTTCAGTATTTAACTATCATTCCCACAGTGATTGTACCCATACAGCTAAATGTAGGTATACCTGCTACTGTCACAAACAGCCTTTGGAAACCCAATCAGTACAGAAATTGTTCCTTCATGTTTACTTCATGCTATCCTTTTTCAAGTCTTTGAAAGTGTGTTCAATCACCGTGCATCTATGATCACTGATGTCATTCTCAGAAATACCAATGATTACTGTTTTTAAAGGATGTGAATATTTTTCTGTGAATTCTGGACAAAAAAACCCCAAACAAACAGAATAGAAAACTGGGAATTATATCAACAAATTAGTACTTTTAGTACTTTGAATCAGGTTCCTGGATGACCTGAATTCATTGGGGTTGTGTCTTTCTACAATATGACATTCCAGAAATTTCACTTTTAACTTGCAGCACGTTGACAAGAGCATTTGCAAGATATTTTAGCTCTCTTCAATATCTGTTTTATTGTAGCAATACTTCAGTACATTTGCTTAGGGCTAAAATTTTCCTATAGATCTCTGCAGCTGTATTCTTCTAACAGCACAGAGGAGCACTGAAGGAAGCAGAGTTTAATTTAGCCCTCAGAGTGCCTCTGTCTATAACTTCATGCAAAATCCCTCTACTTTTTCATTAAGATTTCCAATCCCAGCACAACTGTGTAGCTTCTTCTGGATTAGCTCCGGTTTAAGGTCAGAAGAAGACGGCATATTTCCCTATGCTATGGAATTGCAGTAGACGTATGTAACAATTTAATTTTTGGATATTATTTAGCTAACAGATGCAGAGGTCATAGATAGTTCATTGTGGGCTCTGTCTAATGAACTGGGTGACAGATATTGCAATTTTTTCAGACTGCTTTTTCTCTCAGTTTCACTGACTATATATATGGGACAAAGTACAGAAACCAAGAACCCAAAACATATCTAAGTTACTTAATTAATAGCTTCTTATTTCTCTGATTCTGCTGCTGTTTCATTGCAGCCTTGGGACTTTATTTTTGTTCCAAACACTGAGAATCCAGGGAAGACACTGTATAGTGAACTACTATATAACATTAAATAATTTCCTTCACAGTGAACAGAAAAAACACTATGTACCAGGAATAGAGTTCAGGAACCTTATGCTACTTCCTTTATGCTACTACTAAGCCCAAGGTACAAGAAATGCGCAAGAATTCACCTAACGACATGAGACCTGACTGTAAAAGAGCTGACTGAGTCCTGGAGTGCTGTCATTAAGTTTTTTTTCAAATTACCTTTAAGAATCTATTTTGATATGCTGATGATAAGCATTAGTCAGAATAGTATTGTAAAAACTGTTTCTTTGACACTGAAATATAATATTTAGATTTCTCATGGAGACAGAAAAATTTTCAAAGTCTGTCAATGATTTCTTAGTGGCTCCAGTCATATAATGGATGTTTAAATATCTGTAGTAGACAGAGGTTATTAAAAAAACGACATGGTTTAAGAGCATTTTATAGAAAAATGCAGCTTCCTCTATCACAGTGGATCTAAAGGCCTGTGTGGTAAATGATACAAACATGATCAGCATTGAATGCAAGCTATGTTACTGGCTTTATTTGAGATAATGGTAGTGTGTAATGAGCTGTAATGTGCACACGGTTTCTCTGCTAAAAGCTCATTCATCAGGTTTCCCACACAGTTTAAGAGTAAAAAGCAGTCAAAGACAGTCCTATATCATTTAAAAAACATATTATTCAATTTACAGATTTTTTTTGTGTGCTACTGCTGCAGGCCACAGTTCAGTTTGATTTTAAGATCAAAGGTTATGCTAGTGACTGATAGGCTACTACAAGTTTTTTCTTTCCCAGAAGGGCAAGCAGGAACTTAATAGCCCTGACCTTTTGACTCAAACAGCTAAATTCAGATGAGAAGACATTGAAGTGACACAAGTACATTCTTGCTGCATTTATCCTCCTCCTCTTCCCAAAACTTCCTAGGGGGTCACATTCCCCAAATGCTGCAAAAGTGAACAAAGATGGTGCAAATCTCTTCTCCAGAAATCCTGACGTTTTCTTCTAGGGTGATTCAAGCCCAGGAAGAGCTTACTTCTTATTTCTAGTCCAGATTTTTCTTTTGTCTAGTTTGGAGGAGGCTGAGGGCTGACCTCATTACTCTCTACAGGTTCCTGAGGAGAGGACATAGAGAGAGAGCTGCCAAGGTGTTTTCCCTGAGATCCAGTGATAGGATGCATGGGAATGGGTCAAGGCTGCATCCAGAAAGGTTCTTGACATTAGGAAGCCTGTTTGTTTTAATGGCAGTGTGATCAAATGCTGAAACAGGTTTCCTAGAGAGGTGCTTGATGCCCCAAATTGGTCAGTGTTTAATAGGCATTTGGACAATGTCCTTGATAACATCCATTACCTTTTGGTCAGCCCTGAAATGGTCAGGCAGCTGGACTGGATGATGGTTGACACATCCCTTCCAACTGAAATATTCTGTTTTAATGTATTCTGTTCTAATCTGCTCTGTTCTGTTCTTTTCAGAATTATACTGAAAGTTTCTTTTCACACCTTTCCGCCGTAAATACATGCTGAGAGAAGTTCCCAGGTCTTAAAACCCATAGGTTTGTTCCTTTGCATAAACTCCATGTTCTAGTAACCTGTAGAACAAATATTTAAGGCTATCTAAGCCTTACAGACTTTGTAGTAAAATTAATTTGATTGGGCTGCTTGTTACAGCATCAATATTAATTCCCTATAATTTTAGGTGGAAAAGGACCTCTTCCAAATGCTTTTTTTAGGCCTTCTACATTTGCAAATTTAGCTGCTAATGTCAAATTCAGGCAGTGTAATTTGAAAATTAGTCTTTTACTTATACAGTCAGTAAAAATTTCTTGCAATTTCAAGCTCAATATATGTTAGATGTATAAGATTGTCTATTCTGTATATACACACCCCCCTACAAAGATTTATACATTTGTGTGTGTATACAAGAAAAGATGAAACGTTTACAAAGAAACATATCGCATGTCTATATATGTCAGGTCATCAGTACTTCACCAACTGACTGTGTTTATTTACTTTTTAAACTTTAGTAAAGTAAAAATTTAATCTGAAGCAATTTGATCTCAATAAGGTAATATGAGAGCTATGCCAATATGCTGAAGGACAGACACCAAGATTATGCATATATTTCAGAATTCAAAAGTATTAGGTGTTTTCTGTAATTTTATAGGAAGGATTTGTTTAGATCAACAGCCAGGCTCAGATTAAGAACTTCTCTGCCATGAATTAAATTTTGTGATCCTGTTTGGTGTTTAAATCATTGTAAGCCAGTGCACAGCTCAGGTATGGCCGATCAAGTCAGAAAGCATCCTTACTCAAGGAAGATCAGATTCTGGTGTCAAGCTTGGATCTTCAAACGCTTGCAGCAAGTTCTGGCTGATTTGGCTGTCTATAACCTCACCTCAGGGATAAAGTGAGACAGAAGTGCTGTAAAATCACATTAGAACTGGAAGACTTTGTCCCACAAAAGGTGTGATGGGACTGCCACCACTGTTGTCTTTTTGGCTTATGGGTCCATCCTGAAGCTCAAGAATGGATTTCGCCTTCCAGTACAGCTGC
The DNA here is from genome assembly GCF_017639235.1 of Corvus kubaryi. Classification (NCBI taxonomy): domain Eukaryota; kingdom Metazoa; phylum Chordata; class Aves; order Passeriformes; family Corvidae; genus Corvus; species Corvus kubaryi. The sequence continues at coordinate 7,228,274 of NW_024581072.1, forward strand.
ATGAAGCAGCATCTTTTAATGTTAAATAACTGCTATCACCACAATCTTTTAAGCTGCCAGGCATACCTATTCTGGTGGCATACACAATCAGCATGAAATCAGAAAGATCTGAAATATGAAAGACCTGGAAGTCCTGGAGTTTCCAGAACACAGTCAAATCTTTAGAGATGAGACCGATATCACCTTCAGATCGGGCCTATGTGATGCCCGCTTGCATGCTGAAGTGACCATTGTAGTGCAAGTACACTGATAAATCCTCATAGATCTTGCAAGTTACATGGCTATTTTAGAATTTAGGGCTTCAATTCAAATTCAGGCCAGTATCTGTTGTTTCAGTATGGTACTGCTTAATGTGTATACAGTATTAGAGACCAAAAAAATTGTAATCTCATCAAGCTCTTCACATGGAAACTACAGTGAGTGATATCCTCAAGATTTTCTTTATAATGTCCAGTGCTTCAACTAATCAGACAAGAACTTAGGAATGGTGACAAGAAGCTAACATTTTTTTAACATCCTCTGTCAGAACCACGTGGTCATGGATGAACATAAGTAGACAGAAACCCCAAAGCATTTTTAGAGACCTTAGCATTTATGTATATGTATTTAAGCATCAGCATTTTGAATGAAGAAAAATGCTTTTGCATCCAGGATTTCTTGTAGTCTAAGGTATAGCAAAATGTATAAATTCTTTGGCTGAATTCAGACTAAATAAGAGCAAGTCCTGTTCTCAAATCTTAAACCAATTAAAAAAAAAAAGCAAAACCAAAACCAGAAAAACCCCAAACACCATAACCAATACTTATCTGTAAAGACAACAGTCTTTGAAAGGTAAATATTTAAGCTTCAAAAACAGATAATCAGATTAAATGCTTGGGATCTGTGTAAGTACAACAACTTTCAGGTTCACTCTCAGCCAACTTAGAAACCAGAAATTTGGTAGCAACTCTCCAGCATGCAAAGACATTATCATAATCTGTTCTATAGCAACACTGTTAGCTGTGTAGTCATTTTGTTCCTAGTAATGTATCTGCCCCCTCTGTTGAATGCAGGACACTATAGACAGTTACCAGGTACCTGTGCGATATCCTGTTTTAAACTGTGCTTTTGGACTAGGAGACCTGCAGCAGAATTATAACAAAAATAGCTGAATTGGTTGTTAGAAGCTTTTCCAACTGGAGCAGACCATACTACAGGGAACTTTAATTTGTAATGCATAAAATGAAATTCTTCAAGTATCAAAAGCCACAGTAAGGTTTCCCTGGAGCCATCTCTTCTCCAGGCTGAACAAACCCCACTTTCTCAGACTTTCCTCATAGGTGCACTCAATCCCACTGTCCACGTCATTGATGAAGTCATTAAAAAGCACTTGTCCCAGTATGGACCTCTGAGGAACACCACTCATCACTGACATATGTGGGGACATATTCTGTTGGGTCCCTCCCCCTGCCATGGAGCCCTGGGAGAGGGGCCCTGGGGGGGAGACACGGGGTTTCCCTGCCCCTGCTCAGCCTCGTTCCCCATCCGTTGGTTTGGGTTCCCTGATAACGCCAAGGACCCTCGGGTCCCGTGACTGTGGAGGTGCCTGTGCTGGATGCGCCCGGCCCCCTCGGGAGCATGCGCCTTATCGCAGACCCCATCCCTGTCTCGGGGTCCCCGGCCACGCGGCCGCGAGTGAGGGAGCGATGCCGCAGGCGCCGCGGGTGCTGTGGGCCACGAGCAGCCAGGAACCGGGCATCGGCGAGGCAGGCCGCTCTGAGCACACGGCTCGGAGAGCCCTGCAGAGGGAGAAGCGGTGGTTTCCACAGCGACACGAGAAGCTGCGCAGCGCCGAGCCGGAACGGGGCCGCTCTCAAAGCAGCGTGGAGTTTGCGGAGCGGAACCGCTCACAGGGCACGGGGCCAGCGGTGATGGCAACGCAGGGCTGCACAGAGCCCAGACACGCGCCGGAGCAGCGCCGCTCGGAGAGCGCGGAGCAGCCGCAACGCGGGGGCCCGGCCGAGACGTCGGAGTCGGCGAGGTGGCGGCCACGCGGGACCAGCAGCCACGACGAACACGCAAGCACGTGATAGGAGGAGTTGTAGCCACGAAAGTCACAGGAACTGTGAAATGGTACAGTGTAAAAAACAACTATGGATTTATAACACGAGATGATACAAGGAGAGATCTATTCATCCATAGAACTGCCATTAAAAGGAATAACCCTAAAAATTACCTGCAAAGTGTAGGAGATGGAGAAGTTGTACAATTTGATATAGTGCAAGGAAAGAAGGGTTTTCAAACAGCGAATGTTACTGGGCCTGGAGGTATTCCCGTCAAAGACAGCCATTATGCACAAAATTATAAACAATATCCATCCCAGGAGCTTCCCTACCCACAGCCTACTTTCCCCTTTTACCCTATACCCAATATGAACCCTTTCCTAAGTTTACCCTATCCCCAGTTTATTCCTAATCCGTTTTTCACCCCATGGCTTCCCTATACAATTCCATTTCCCTACAATTCCTCTCTGATGCTGAGGGGGGGATGAAAAGGGGGAGGGAAGAAATTAAACCCTCTCCTGCCTCAGTTTCCCCACAAAACATGCCCGGAGAGTTCTGTCTCCCTTGTGTCAGCCCTAAGATGTTCCACAGAATCTGTTTGGACATTTAAAAACTCAGGAGGGTGGCTTGTTTTGTCTTGAAACTGTTCTTGTTATGTTTATCCAGTTGTTTTCATTCTCCTTTTATTAAAATAAAACGGGTGAGATGTTGGGGTCCCTCCCCTGCCATGGAACCCTGGGAGAGGGGCCCTGGGGGGGAGACACGGGGTTTCCCTGCCCCTGCTCAGCCTCGTTCCCATTGGTTGGTTTGGGTTCCCTGATAACGCCAAGGACCCTCGGGTCCCGTGACTGCGGAGTTCCTGAGCTGAGCCCTGGCCATGCGGCTGGAGAAATAAACATCTCTGAAACATCTACCACGAATCTGTCCATATATACTTCGGTTTCCACGGGACTCCTGGTTTGAAATATACTTGTTGCAGTAATCCCCGCTGCGACAATATTCAGTCTACTTAAAAATTTAACACTCAAGAGGAAGAGCTTTCACTGAGAAAGATTTCTTCTCCTGGGACAGAAAACTATTATTGGAAGTTACAATAATTAAACCTTGCAAAGTCTTAGCCTTTTTTTTTTTTCTACCAGACCTACTTTATATGTTCCTTCTTAAAGTCTTTATTTGTTCTGTCCTTTGCAATAAAAAAGCTAAGATAAGAGAAGGATATTTTTGCTTCCTCTATCAGAAGCTTTACATAAGAAGACTAGTGGTTTGCCTATAATACAATAAGAAATATAATAAGTGGTTTGTTTTGACTTTAAAACCTGCTCCTGGAGTAGATTAAACAGACCCAATGGGAGGTGGATGATATGGAAGGCTGGACAACCTGTGGAACATTTTACTATAATAATGTAATGAATAAATAATAAGAAATGTGACACTCTGTTTCTGTGGTTTATTGCAACCTATTATTCATGCAGCTAGAGAAAGGTACACTCTAGTATAAGCATTTATTCAATCACCAGGGTACTTCTCCCACTCCAGAGGTCCTGACCTTACCTTCAAAACCAGATAAAAGCAGGGGAAACATAACATCATGCAAGATTTATTTTTCAAGTTATCCTTAGCAGAATTCATTTTTTTGGGCATGGCGAGAAAGGCCGGGGAGAGGAGGCAAGAAAAAAATATGGCTTGGAAAATGAGAAATGGAATTCTCAGATGATGCATTTTAAGGGTTCATATGGCCACTATTAAGGACCTTCCAGGGGACCACAGGGAAAGAGGAACTTGTCAACTTATTCTCATAGAAAGATTCATTAAGCTATTTGATACTGTTTGATTTAAATCTGTGTTCATTCTTCTTCCCTGATTTCTTTTTAGTGACTGTCTTGTTGGCAATTTTCCATGAAAGCAGCTACAGTGGTGGAGTTCGCCCTTTTGGCCAGGTGTCTTCTGTCAGAGAATTTGGGCTTGTTTTCTTACTGACAGAAGATGCAATTTCTTTTTCTGTCTCCCACATTTGCTCAATAAATTTTTCCTTTGAAAATTATTTGTTAGCCACAACTCATTACTTCATCAGTAATTTCATTTATCTTCACTACAGATGCAATTCTGTACTGTATACCACTGAATGTCCTTTGTCCATGAAGCCCAATGAAGCAATCAGTGTGTCCTTTCATGTATTCTATATATCTTCCCTCTTCACGCCCTTTAGGAATCTGTTCATTAATGTTTGGAAGGTGGTAATGACCAAAGGAAAGAGGGAAGACCTCAATCTGTGCCTCTTATACAGTGAAAAACAAAATGCACTGCAATTGCTTTATTGGCAGAGTGTACCTGGAACTTTCAGTGTTTTCCAAAAACTTTTAAACTTCTCATACATATCTTCATTTGTAGTAGGCAGAATTAAAATAGTAGTGCCTTTTCCTAGTCACCACTACTAGAAAAAATATATATGACAGAGCTGTTATGTTAAAAAATAGTCAGTTATGTTCATATGTATATATTCAGGTGTTTATTTTTACTTTTGCCAGGCAAGTTCCTGGCCAGTTTCTGTTAGTGTCAGCAAACACAATTAAAATTTGTTGACAGACACAAAGTTTCCTTACTTCTGTTCATTTAGAAAAACAGAGTGCAATTAAATCATACTTAGTATAGGATATTTTAGAAAGTCAGATTTAGGGTATGATCTCAGTGTATACTATATATTAACAGGATGATTTGCCAAACGCATTATGTTCCAAGGTCTCATCAGCTGAATAAGAAAGAGCATCCATCCCTCACATTTTGTAAATGTGGTGGGATATTTAACCCTAATAACTGTCCCATTCTTGAGGTACCATTCCTCTTTTGCACTCCACAGAGTCTCATCAGAATATAAAACCTTGATTAGCTTTTGGATATCACAAATTAGACATAGAATATTAAGTAAGGTGAGGGTTTTTTTTTTCCTTTCAGTCACAATAAATTTCATGCCTATGAGCAGACAACAGGATAACATCTAACAGTCTGAAATGTGAGAGGAAGGCAACCAGGGTCATCCAGCATTTTTTGTAACAGAGTGAAAACAAAGGTTTCATTTAAAACAATTTTTGTGGGTTTGAACATTCAGATTTCAGAGCAATTTTACAGTTCCGGAGCTGATTATTTTATTTATTTGCTTTTGTGATTTACAAAATTTTAAGCAGCACTGGGGTGTTCTATGTGTTAGAGTATTATTTCATTTTTCTCTAAATGTCCCCTTTTCTGTAAGTGATTTTCACAACTGGACAGTTCTTTGCAGAAAAGATTCTGCTAGATGTAATCACATCTGCTCTTAATATTCCACATGCCTCTGGGGGAAAATATTGATACCTCTAAATGAGGTTTGTTCTCTGAATGCATGTGGGTGTTCCACAGTATTAGTGAAATTTGGATGTAGCTTAAAAAAAAAAAAGCAGCTGTTTTGAAGACAAAATGTTTTCAGGAGGTGTTTTGTGAAAAAAAAAAAGGTGTTCTTTAAAGAATGGAAAGATAAACAACCCACAGTTAAATCCGTGGTCATACATTTTGGTCAAATTTCATTTTGGTCAAATGTTACTAGCATAATATTTTATTCTAAATATGATAACATAGATTTCTACCAGATACCTCTGGGTCCTATCCAGACCTTCTCCTCCTCGATATGAACTGTAACCAAGAGAGAAAAGGCTCACTTTATTAAAAAAGGTTATAGAGTCAGGAAAAAAGTAATCACAGTACACCTGTACTATTTAGTAAGAAGGCATTCAGAAAAAAAAAAAGTAGTGCTTTCTCAGATTGTGTCAATTTAAGAAACATATTTGGGGAGGTCTTGTGCAAACTGTGGAAATACAATTTTTAGTTTTCTAAACTTACGGTTTTTTCTAAGATATGAATAAATACACATGAAAATTTAGGTGGCAATGTAAATGGGAGCATTTACACTGCTCAAGGGAACATTGAGGATTTAGGAACACATCTGAATTTTGTTCCTAACACACATCTGTTCACCGCTTTATGTAGTATGAGAATGAAACAGGATGAACTGGAAGCATTGGACAGTTCTCAGAGCTATGATGTCTTTGCTGTTAGGAAGACTTTGTGGAATAAGTCCCATGAATGGAGTGCTGTCATGGAGGCCTATAGGCTTTTCAGGAGTGATAGACAGGGAAGGCAAGATGAAGGTGAAGGAATTGCATTGAATGAAAAGGAGAGGTTTGACTGTACAGCCTCACCATTAGTGATGATGGGGTTGAGAGACTCTGGGTTAGGGGGATGGAAGAGGAGATATTATAGTGGGTGTCTCCTACCAACTGCCCAGCCCAGCTAATAGCACAGGTAAGCTATTCTACAGGCAATTAGAAGAAATCTCTAAATCAGTAGCCCTTGTATTGAGATTTCAACTTCCCAGACATCAACTTGGAATATGATACAGTTGTGACAAGAAAATCTGTGGAACAGTCTGTGAAAATCCTGAACATTCTGAAGATGATTTCTGGTCAATAGTACTCAGTGAGCCAATTAGAAAAGATTCACTTCTAGAGTTGTTATTGTGAATACAGAAGAATTTGTGACTCAATTCAAACTGTCTTTCCTAACATCTATCTCATATGCACCAAAGGGACTTTATCCCCTTCTACAGTACATGAAGGTTTTACTGGACAGGAGCAGTTTGATGGGTAGAGCTTCTGGTGTTAACCATACAGGTGGCCTATGCTAAATGTACATCCCAATGTTCGAAGGTCCCACTACCCATTGCTCTCAACATGGTTTTTAACAGTCCATTGTACTGTGGTGACATGGCACCCCTGAAAAGACTGAGTCAGACAGTGGGACTCATTTCAAACATATCATCATAGACACCTGGGCCAGAGAGCACAGGATTGAGTGGGTGTATCATATTCTCTATTGTGCACCAGCCTCTGGGAAGACTCTGCTCGGCACTGGGGCTCTGCACTGCAGGAGAGCATCAGGCACAGCACTGCCAGCTGAGCAAGGGAGGGGACTGTCCCATTCTGCTCTGCACTGGGATGGCCTCACCTCGAGTGCTGGGGGCAGGTCTGGGTGCCACAGTATAAAAAAGACATTGAGCTGTTAGAGAACATCCAAAGGAGGACAATGAAGATGATGAAGAGTGTTAAGGTGAAGCCATATGGGGAGTGGCTGGGGTCATTTTGTCTGTTCAGCCTGGAGAAGAGGAGACTGAGGGGAGACCTCATTGCAGTTGCAACTTCCTGGTGAGGGGAAGAGGAGGGGCAGGCACTGATCTCTTCTCTGTGGTGACAGTGACAGGACCCGAGGGAATGGTCTGAAGTTGTTTTCAGGGGAGGTTTAACTCAGATATTAGAAAAAGATTCTTCACTCAGAGGGTGCTTGGGCACTGGAACAGGTTCCTTACCCTGCCATGCATTGTTTGGCTGGGAGATCATGTCCTTTTTCTCTGAAGCCAGAGTCCCTTACCCTTGCCCCTAGCAATTGACATGAGATAGTATAGAATAACAATCTAGACATGCCCACATGGCACTAGGCTCCAGCTCCTCAGGGCTACTGCAAAAATTAACTCTGTCCTGGAAGGAACCAGGACAAGAATTTTGTCTAGTCTGTTAACAGAAACCAGCAATGTTCCTCAAAGCTCAACTCAAAGGACCTGTTCTGTTCAATACATTTGTAAATTATTTGCATGCAGGAATTGAACACACCATAAAGTTTTTGCTGATGACACAAAACTGGGAGGTGCTGTTGACTCTTGAGGTATGAGAGGTCTTGCCTCTAGAGGGATCTGTGTAGATTGGAGCATTGGGGAATCATCAGTGGCGTGAAATTTAACAAGATAAAGTGCCAGATTCTGCACCTAGTAAGGGGTAATTCTGGACATTAATATGATCTGGGAGAGGAGTGGCTGGAGATCAGCCCTGCAGAACAGGATCTGGGGGTGCTGGTTGGCAGCAGGATCACTGTGGGTCAGCATTGTGCGCCAGCAGCCGAGCCAACAAACTGCATCCTAGGGAGCAGTAGAAGCAGGCCGACAAAAGTGGGGATTATCTTTCAAGAAATTCCCCTTTCAACAAATTCATGTAGAATCTGATTCAAGAAAATAAATACTATATGTTGTTTAGATGTAGATACTGGTGATGAATGGTGGTGAACCATTAATTTAAAAGGACAATATAGCAGTCATTTAGCAGTAAACATAAATGGTGTCAGAAATGACAATCTCATAATCTTGTTAATTCTTGTAACTGTCTATAAATTATTAGATTTCCTGGAAATAGCCTTATTGAAGACAAAGACCTTTTAATCACAACACTGTGTTTCCACTGTTCTTCTATTGCTGTTTATTTAGTGCCAATGTGTTAGGAGTGAATTAAAAGACATTGTGATATCTTGATGTTACTTGGTGGCATCTTTGAAAGAAATTGAGTGAGATGTGTTCTTTTATTAATTATATGATACAGAAATTCTGGTCTGACTTATTGGAACTTCACTTTACTGAAAGCAATAATGGGCACTGAGAAGAAGATCCTTAGGATGATATAGTGAAAGTGAAATTACTATTTTGTAATCTACAAAGTGGGTCATTGATTTCTATTGAAATATATTTTTGATGAGAAGTTTCTCACGGGAGAATGAATACTGGTAAAGGAGAGAATAATTTGCTTATAGAAAATTGGTGCTAAAATTCATAAAATTTTAGATTGGTGCTAAAATTCATAAAATTATTAATTGACAAGGGATTGTAAGGGATTTTTTTCCATTTAGGTTTTTTAACTATGTTTTGCCATGTGTGTGGAATGCTGACTCTGAATTGTGGCTGCGCTAGCAAGATAATAGCATGAAAAATTACAAGGTGTAACAGATAGCTAAGAGGGGTACAAGATACACAACTTAAAACAATGTTGATTAGTGGTTGGACCAACAACACAGCAACATGGTAAATGACAGAAACAAGAAACAGTGTAACAGTAGGAGAAATTAACATGAATTTCTGGTCGAGACAGAAGTTACAAGAACAGCTCTATTACAGATAGTAATTAAGGGTATAAATTAGCAAAATTAGGATCTATAGGGAAAGAAAACATATATCAGACCTGTTTCAAAGAAATAATTGTACAGATTGAGAAAAACTTGAAAGGTGGAAAAAAGGGACTGTAGAAATAGCAAAGTTTGGGTTTCCCCTGAAGTTGTTTTATTTCTTATCAGTGCTTCAGAAGAGGAGAATAATCCTGTTCTTGTGGCTATACCTCAATTTGAATCACATCTGCAGTAAGGGGGTTCCTGGAGTTTATGAAGTGCTAGGAAATGTTTTGATGGCAGTGATAGAGCATCCTAATATCACATGCATTCTATAAGCATTATTGTACCTTACTAGAACTACCTACAACAGCCTCCATCTTCTTCCTGTTGCATGAATGTTCTTAACATTCATGGAACAGGAGCATATAGGGTTTGTCTCCCCTGCTCTTCTGGGGGAATGGTAGCAAGGTTAGGAAGTACATAAACAAGTAGAAATACCAATATTTTATTGTTATCATTTAACTGTGTTGCAGAGGAATAGCTATACCTACAGAATTTGAAGTAAAGCTTCAAATTGTTTGAGACTGCAATAATTTCTGTAAGAAATACATGGTTTGTGGAAAGAAAATAACTGCAGCAAAACCCCCCAAACAACCCACAGTTTTTCTGCAAAATATACTGACAGCACTGAATTTGAAAGCTACTTACACCAGACTAGACTGGTAAATCTTTTACCTTGATCTGTCTCAGATAGTCTCTGTATCAAAAAATCACAGAAGCATGGTAATTTGAGATCTTATAAATAAAATTTAGATAAAAATACTACTTGCAATAAAATTTTGAATTATGGTCTAGTTTAATTTGTCTTCTGGAAAATTTATTCAGAATACAACTAATTAAGTTACCTTTGGAAATTTCCCAGCTAAAAAGTTCTTTTAAAAGAAGATTTTGAACTATTGAATTCAGATGTCATTTACCCTCTGGAAGCCATTAGTCCAGTACACATGAACAAGTGTCAACTTGTTTCTTACAGTAAGTGTCGCTCTGTTAGAAAGGATATTTCTATCATATTTTTAATAAAAAAGAAATTGATAGAATATAGTGCTATATTCTGTATTTTCATTCTTTTTTTTATTCCCTGCAAGATACAGTGAAAAAAAGAAAGGTGGCAAAACCAGATCCATGCCATTTCTATTGCCTTCCAGGGGAAAAAAAAAAAGGAAATGTGTAGTTTAAGGTTCTGTGAGTTTGTCTCCATTCCTTTTTTTCTTAATGTTTGACCATCTCTTTACTAGCCTGTGATTTGAGGGTATGCACACAGAACTCCTATCTTTCCCTAGTAACTCCAAGACTACTGGGCAGACTAGATATAACTCTCTAGATCAGCTGCATTTGCAGAATTAAGCTTGTGGAGTTGTTTCAGGACACAGACTTGCCACCTCCACCCTTATCAGTGGCTTCCTTTGTTTTTTAAAGTAGTGAGGAGTAAGTAATCTTTCTCTGCTTCTATTTCTTTCCTGTGAACTAGAAGACTAACTCTTCTTAAATTTCTGTCTCTTTGTTTTCAGACCTTGCTTCAGAAAGCAGAAGACTTTGTTTCCGATAATTGTTTCAGAAAGCAGGTTTTTAGTGGGTTTCTTCTGGACCTGAAATAGTATCTGGGTTGTGTTTGCTGTAACAATGAAAAGTATGTCTTCAAAGTATGCCCCTCAGTGAATTATTACTTTGGTCATGATGCATTGTAGTTAAGGGTCTCAGACCTTTTATCTGTGAAATCTTGATTTTTTGAATTTGTAGATTATTATAGATGAGTAAAGCATGTTTGAATGAGAAAATTATGAACAATTTTCAGGCAGATCATGGGCAATCTTCCGCATCTCTCTGAGTAACTTACCAGCTTGCTTTTGTTCAAAATTGCATCAATCCTTTACAATTGGATCATTTTGGCACCAATCTGTCTGTTCTCTAAGAGAACAGATAATTTTTTACTATTGTATCTTTAGTTCCTAACTTACTACTAAAGGTATATTGACTGAATTGAGGAAGGTCAGTCATATTGAAAGAATTAATTTTTCACATAAAATCACTTTGTACTCCAGTCTTATCAGATTAAACAGTTTCTGCTTTAAAAGAAAGGAAGTTTTAGTAAATGTTACTTTTCTTAAATCAATAGCAACAACACTGGTAGCACACCCAGTAATTGGAAATAAGGTCCCAATTTAGTAGTAAAATAATAGTCATTTGGACAGGGATATGTGCATTTTTGTATCTGAGGTAATACAAAAGTGTTAGCACAAAAGAGAAAGATAAAAAAAAACCCAACTTGTAGTATGCTGTTGCAAAATAAGGAGATACTTTTATATGAACCGTCCATGAGTTGTTTATATTCTTCAGTAGACATTATGTTTATCAAAGACTGATGAAAGATAACACAGGTGTATCAGAATAAGGAAAAAAATTTGCTTTTCCTTGTCATATAGTTAAATTAAAGTGAAAATTTTGGCACATTTTTTAACATTACTGTGACTGAGGGATATAAAATATAGGGAAATTTTCCTGTATTATTTAATCTCTAAACAAGTCACAGCACAAACTCCCAGTGCAAACCTGGATTTGAGAGCTAAAGTTTTCATAAGTTGTCTACACTGTTTGGTTCTGATGTACTTCTTCGTGATTAAGAGAGTAGAAAACAGAATTGATTTTTCAATTGCTACCTAATTCAAATCAGAAATAAGCATAATCGTCTCTTTATTTTTCACTAGAGCAACTATTTAGTGGTTCCTGCTCTTAGAACAAAGGTACCACAGCTCTTCCCCAATGTAATAGGTTGCTGTCTGCATTGCAACATAGAAAGAGTTATTGCTTACCTATTTTGTCTCAAGACAGAATATTGGTTTGAAAATGTATCATATGCTCTTGCCTTCTCCAATGACCCTCTCATCTTTATATTAAGAAATAGTAATTTTTGACTTATAAAAAAGAAAATAGCAATAAAAAAATATAGTCTTCTTTTTCCTATTTTTTTTGCATTTTTCCCTTTATCTCTAGGACTTACCAGTCTACATAGCACCGACAAGTATCTGCAGCCTTAATGTAACTGCTGAGTATTTAATTGGTGTCTTCATCTAATCAATAGCTTTAAATCCATGCATATTTTATATTAGGAAGCTTTTTCAACTACTTTTGGGCATATCCTACATGTGAACCTGCTGTGAAAAATTTATCTCTAAATTATCACTAGATATTAAAATTTTGTATTTGAGAAATACAATATATGGAAAAACTAAATTTTCAATAAAAGAATAACTATTAAACATTAATCAAATTAGTCATTCAGTGACTAACCTATGTTTGAAGAAATTAGCTCTTCCTGAGAATATTCCAGCAAGAGAATCATCAAAAATATAATCCAAAATGATTTCATCAATACCATATATTCTCAAATTACCTGAGAAAGACCAGTATTTTCCAACTGAATTATTTAATTTGTGAATCAATTTGAGCAGCTGTGATTAGAAGTGGATAAGGATGTTTGTTTTTTTCTGCTTGCAGTCAGAAAAGTAGATTGTAGGGCTCTACACATGAACATAAGAGGTGACAACAGGTGATGAGCTGTTTTATTAAGGAGGATGACCTTATTTGCCCTACTGTATAGATCAAATGTATCCTTATTTCTTCAATTAAACTTCCATTTTAGAGAACTTTTATAAATTTAGACCAGCATATAACTGATAATGGACACAAAGAATACAGAATTTACAGGCTGCAAGGAAAGCCAACTCATTAATTGTGTTGAAATCAGCTCTAACTGGGTGAAAGATAATTCCAACAGGGGGAGATTGTGACACAAAGCCCACCTACCCAAGAAACATGCCAAATCAAAAGAAGAGAAGGACTAAGCATGTGGACTAATTACATCAGAAGCAAGGGAATCCTTCAGCTCCAGTGACCATGAGTTGGTAGAGTACAAGTTTCTGAGAGGAAGGAGCAGGGTGAAAAGCAAGATCACAATCCCAGACTGCAGAGGACAAGACTTAGGCAGGGAACCACTTAGAAGAATCCAGTGGGAAACATGAATGGAGTGGAGTGGTTCAGGAGATATTGTTTGATTTACAATGATCGTGTCCTCCAAGTTCAGTATTGATCTACTCTGTTCTTGAGTTTGAATGGGGAAATTCAGGAAATCAAAAAAGGTAACAGGAGGCCTATGTGGATGATCAAGAATCTGCTGACAAAATTCCAGCAAAAAATGAGTCATATGAGAATGAGAAGCAGGGTGGGATGACCCAGGAGAAATATAGATGTTGCTTGAAGATGCAGAGAGGGAGATGAGAAAGACAAACTTCATCCAATTTAGGTTGGGTGAAGAATATAAAAGGCTACAAGATAGGCTGCTGTAGCTACATCAGCAGCGAAAGAAAGACCAATGCACAAAAAAGTGCTGAAGGCCAATTGGACAGTAAGGACCTGAGGTTTCTTTTGAGGCCAGGAAGACGAACAAGAGCAAGTAAGGTGCCCTTGCATCAAAGACAGCCAACAACCTCATGGGCTGCATTAGGAGCACCATTGCCAGAAGGTGGAGGTCATCCTTCCCCTCTGTCCAGCACTGGTGAGGCCACTCCCGGAGTGCTGTGTCCAGTTCCAGGCTTCCCAGTACAAGAAACATGAACATATTGAAATCAATCCAGCAGTCACAAACATGGTAAAGGGACAAGAACATCTCTGTTATGATGACAGGCTGAGAGGTCTGGAACTGTTCAGCTTGGTGAAAAGACGGCTCAGAGGGAGAACTTATCCATTTGTGTAAGTACTTGAAGAATGGGCATATATAAAGTAGTGCCAGGCTTTCCTCGGGATTTAGGGATTAGAGGCATTAGATAATTATTGAAATATAAGTAATTGCACTTAAATATGAAAATGTTTTTCCTGTGGGGATGTTTGAACACTGGTGCAGTTTGCCCAGAGAGATTGTGGAGCCTCCATCCTCAGGCATATTTAAAACCCAAACATTGCTCAAGAGAACTTAGTGTAGGTGGCCTTTCTTTGACCCAGGGCTTGACTAGATGATCTCCAGGTGCTTTGCCATCCTCAGTGATGGCAGCTCTGTGCAGCTGACACATCTCAATTCTGTGAGAATCAAAGACTTTCTAAAAGTGTTGAAGCAGTTGCATGCCTTGAAACTTCATTCTTTTCTTTAGATTGGTCTTTTTGTCCCCTGAGGTGTACATGTACATATTTGTTTATTTTTAATCTGTTTGTGTATACTTGAAATACAGGAAAGTAATTTGAATTCTTCAAGCAAGAATCACATCGTGGCAAGATAAAAGCCCAAAAGATAACTCTGGACTTGGTTGCTTTCCAATGCAACTTAGATTTTCACAGTTTATTTAAATATGCATGAAGATTAGCTAAAGCAGTATCTATACAGCGTTAATAGATAGACATGACAAGGGAATAGAGGGCTGATCATATTGGAGGGCTACAGGGGTATTTGCTTTAAATTGACTTTAAAAACTATTTCAGTGTAGCTCAAATTAATTCTGTGAAACTGCACTGATTTACTCCTGGAAGGGTTTGGTCTTAAATATTGAAGTGTTTGGGAATTCTGAAATTATATCCATAGCTAGAAATTCTGCAAAATGTCATTATTCCCTTTATTTCCTCTTGAACATCCTCTTCTTGGTTGCTCCTTGATTCCTGCAGCTTCCTTAAACTCTCAGTTCTTCTGAAGCTAGCATAACTTTCTCTATCTTTAACCAGATTTTTAAAAAGTGAAGATTCTTAGTGTCTACCAAAGACAAACTGTGTATACCTGCTTCTCTATCTGATATTTTCTACACCAATATGCATTATTTTATAGGACATTGTGATCTCAGCCCATCAAGAATTTTGAGCTAATAATATGAGTAATTTAGAAGTTTTTAAACAAATGTGCAAATATTTTCAAGGCACAACTTTACAGTGGTATTTTAAGTAACATAAAACTATAAGACACGGCTATAAGATACTCTATCGCTTATGATGTCATTTATGGCCAGGCAAGATGAAACTTAAAAATTATACAATAAATAATTTGGAATGATGACCTAAATTCTATTATTAAGTAAAAAAGGTGACTGAAATGCTAAAACCCTAAAAAGGACATGAATGCACTCTCATCCAGTTGAGGAAACAACTACAGATAAAAGGCAGGAATATGAGATATAATAAACTTGTGCCAGACTCTGGCAGCAACATAATAGGAACATAAATTTTTTCCAAGTTTTTTGAATAAAATGAAAATTGATTTAAATTTTCTAATCTATGAAATAACAGGGATTCATTTTCATTTTATTAAAAGAGTGTTAGAAATGGGTCTCCTTTAAAAACAGAGAAAATAACAGAAAATAGGATTTGTTGATTCTGGAACAGATTATTGCAGTGCATGAACTAATGATGAGTGACTAGTGCTAGAATTAGTTAACACTACTTTTGATGAAGTTTCTGCATCATATTATCATATTAATACCACTCTAAAACTTTTTTTTTCCAGAATAGTATTGCAGATAAGATTTTCTACCCATATAAATCACTGTAACCTCTATGGAGTGAGTTTGTAAATAACAGCTGAATGACCCACTCTTTTTATATTAAGTGTGTGTAGACTAGCTGTGAAAGGCCAGTCTTTTCTTAACAGGTAGGTATTATTTTTACTTCTACAAACTACAGATCAAAAATATGAATCTCCAAATCATTGAAAAATATTTCTAGTCATATCACATGGTATGAATTAACTAGATTGGTTTCCTTGCTGGTGTGTAATGTTACAAGGAGTATTTCTTACTCATTCCAATATGGATGTTACCATTTCTGGCAGTATTAATTCACAGAGCCACACTTTGGAGAATATTGAGCCATATTTTTTCAACTACCTAAATACATAAAATTCTCACACTGAAGTTTATGTCAGATTCTTAGTGTGTACTATCCCATTGGAGATCCACAGACCATGAATATTTTAGATGTAAACATGGGTGATTTGAAGCAACTGAGCATGAAAAGCTTTGAAACTGCAACCTCTTAAAACTCTAATGAGCAGCATATCCTTTGGATTAATTCCTATAATTTTGTAGATTGCTTCCTTTCCAAATAAGCTACTCAGAATTTTTAAGTCTCAAACCTGTATTCTCAGGTGCCATGAACTGCATCAGAGAACAACCTTGAAAATCTTGTAAATTATTTGTGCACCTCATATGACTTTTTCTTTCTCAAGATAAAGGGCAAAGTTCCAAGTGTTGCTGGATAGCATAGAATAGTAATTGTTCCGATTTTTATTTATTTATTTAATCTGGGGTTTTAAAGCAGCATGAGATAACACTTAATTTATAAAACCATGGAGGAGGTATCTGTGAGATACGATGGTATCTCACTGTTCTGTGTAACTTCTCCAAGAAAACATGTAGGAGACTAAAATTTTATGAAATTTAATAAGAGATTTTAGCAGGCTGCTGTGATTGTTTTTATGATATTGTTCCTAAGTGACCAGACACTTTTGCCTATTGAACAATTACAAGCGAAAAGCACTGACAGAAGAACAGGACTCAAGGTATTTCTTAGGAACTCAGGATTTAGAAGTAATTAAATCCCCATTTTATTTATTTATTTATTTATTTAGTCTAAATGAAAGGGAATTAATTGACTGAAATTTTAATGATGCCAAAAAAGACCTCCAAAGAGATCAGGTAAAAATCAGCTTTATTGCTCTAAGAGAAGTTAACATAAATGCAACCTTTTTTTGTGTGATGTCTTACATTGTTCTTAAACTGGTAAAAACTCTTCCTCACACTATCAGGAAAATAACATGTATTTATCAATCACTTCAAGACTAGTATGACTTATATTTGACTTTGATAGCTTGATTATTATGTTCATGGTAGATCAGCAATTGGGTTTTCAGTGATCAAACAGAGCAGTCCCCTTCCAGGCAGGGTTTATCTCTGACACTTCCCATGTCCATGGGATCAAGCAATAAAATGGCTGCTCATTTGTTTGTCAGCAAGCAGCAGCAGTTCCTCTCCCTCATCTCCACAGACAGGTGTTTTTTCTATTTTGTTTCCAACCACTGACTTTTAGTTTGGGGGAGGAGGAGGAATATTGAGGAACCTGCCTCTTCATATCTGTGATGTTTAGTATCTGCTCTGTTTCATATCATTTTTGTTGTCCCTGTTTTCCTTCCTACATTGCATTGATGATCTCTGATAATTATAATTTCCAGGTTTGAAATGGATGAAAGAAGAAACAGCAGTTAGATGAGATTAATAACTATTCAGCTGTGTCAGGAAAGAATCTCTGGATTTTTTATGGCAGTGAAAAGATTTTAATAGTTGTCTGTTTAAATATTTCACTGTTGTCTTCAATAACCTTGTTTGCATTTCGAAGGAAAAAGCTAGGTATATCTTTTATGAAAGAGGCTATAAGTAATAAGAGACTGGAAGCCTAATAAATCCTTCTATTTTAAGTGACATTATCAAATCTGTTTAACAAAAGTTTTGGTAATCCCCAAAGAGAGAGAAATCCTTTAAAATGTGGATGTGCTCTTTGATTTGTTGAAGACCACTGTAAGGATCTGCAAGGTTACTGGGCCACACCTTTCCTGCACAAGCAATCAACCAAGGAACAACTTTATCCTTGTGCAAATTTCTGTATACCCTGCATCTTACTGCAGCATGTTGCTATTCTGTTTACAGATTCTGCTGCTCAAAAGAACTGTACAAACAAGAGAGACGGAGTAGCTCAAAGACTGGTTTCTCACGGAAAATTTTGCCTCCTCTTAGATTGGCTATCCAGTCTAATCATGAGCCATTTCCACTGTATTTCACAGTCCCAACACTTCCCACAATCATTTTTTTTTCTTTTACAGGGCTGGGAGATTGCCAGTATAGCTGAGATCAACCCCATCTATCCTCAGCTGGAGAAATACACAGCTGAAGTAATATCAGAGCTGCTCCAGTTTCACCACACTGATATTTCTTATTGACAGAGCACATCTTCACAGAGCCATCTACAAATAGTTTACAAAACTCTGTAGCCTTCAGATACATACTTTATCATAGGCTTTGGTAGGTGAAACTCTTTCAAAAAATAAACAAAATATATATTATCTAAAAACTTGCATCTAGCAATATTTCCATCAGCATAACTTTCTCTGGAAACACATATTGATGGAAAAGAAGGATAAGATTTCATGTAGCAGTACAGCAGGGTCTTGATAATCTGGGATCTGTCCCCAGTCCCAAAGTAATTTGACAAGTGACGCAGAGGCTGCTGGTGTCTCTATTTACTGACTTATATAATGTAAGTGATAGGGGAAATAAGTTCTCTACTATTGCTATATGGCATTGTAGAACTCATATTTTGCTGGGAGAATTTCCTAGTTAAGATTTGATGGGGAAGCCAAAACATCCAGGGTGATCTGGAGAGCATGATAACATTGGCACTTGAGTTGTTTGGCCTTCAACTCCATTTTCTTGAAGGTGAGTAAAAGTAAAAAAGCCTTGGTTTAATAAGGTCTGAATATTGTACCTTGTCTTGTACTCCAGTTTGAAATCCTGCAAGAAGCCTTTTCAGGTTAGCCTTGCTGTTTTCATTCTGGACAGCTCAAACCATTTGCGTTTATTTTCCATCACAATCTACGAATAGCAGATTATAGAAGGAGAAAAGTTACTGCACAACAGTATCTGCACACACAGGAAAGAGGAGTGAGATATAAAACAACCACGGGCTTCTGACAATCACTCCTAACATCAGTTTTATTCTTAAATTTTCCAGATCTTCCTTTTACAATGAAACAGAGCTATGAATACAGCAGTGTATTCATTCTTTGTGAGCTGGCAGGAGATTTACAAGTTTTTTGGTAAAGCAAATACAAATGTCATGACCTGAGGAAAAAAACAAAGGACAGAGTGAAACACTCAATATGACAAGTTTTTTACTAATTTTTATTTGAACTTGAACTTGTAAGAGCGGTTTTTGTATTTGTAGTGGTTTGGTCCAAAATACTCATTACTGTTTATCTGCTGTGAGATAAGAATTAGGAGAAATGCAAAACAGGCACTAAACTTGAAAGAATATAAAGAAGTTTATTAACAGACCTAAAAGAAGGAAAAAAAATCATACCACCTTCAGAACTCTCCTCCTCCCCCCACCTTCCTCCCTTCTCCCACTGACAATGTTCAAAGACAACCCTTAAGATGTTCAGTCTGTTTACCACTTCCATAATAACCTTGTTCAGTCCATTTAGAAAGAGAAGTCTCTTCTTGCTCATGCTATGAAAACATTATCACAACGAGACAGCCGCCCACTTCCAAATATCGTTCAGTCCATTTAGGAAGAGGAGTCTCTCTGCCTGCGTGTGAGTCCTTTCCCCCGACTTGCAGCTTTTCCCGCAACTGCTTTCGAGGGTCCACTCTTGAAGTTTTTTGGGGTACAATTTTAAGGTTGAGCCGTTCAGAAACAAAAACAGAGGCCCTTCTCCTTCCCTGGGAGCAAAGGGTCTTCATCATCTTCATCTTTAGGACTATCTCTGGGAGCATCTCTACGGACTGAGGTTTTCTCCTTTCCCGTTCGGAGCAAAAGTCCTCATCTGGTTCATCTCTCCCTGTCCAAACTTCTCATGAAATTACAGCTGCGTCAGCATCTGCCTATCTCAGCGCAGGTGCTTTTGCTCACGAGTTGAACACTCCACCCCCCATATCTTCATGAAATTACAACAGGATACTCTGATATATCATAGCTTCACAACAGACTTTCAGCTTTAAGCATCTCCTCTCTCTCTTCCCTCAGGTTTTCAGCTCTTCACAGCAATAAAAGGGTTAATCTCACCTCGGCCTTGCAGCTTTGCAGCTGGAATGTTGAATTTTTCTTATTGCAGTGGAGAGGGGGGAGAGCCGAGCCGCTCCGGCTGCCCACGGCAAGGCAGTGGGGGGGGTTCCACGGCTGGAACAGGTCCATGGCTCCAGGATGGCCGTGGCCCTGCCCGGCCTGGCCCAGGCAGGGCCTGGCCGGGCCCGCTGGCCCCACACGGGGCCTGCAGCCACTTGTCCCAGCGCCGGAAACGAGAGAGAGAGCTTGGAGGGGGAGTTTGCCTATTCTTAAATGTGGATCACAGAGGTGATCACAACTTTAAGTGGCTTAGAGAATTGTCCATATTCAAACTGGCCAGCTGATAGGTTCTATCAGTTCCCAGAGGAAACTGTAAGCACCCCTTAGCAAGGACGTCCCTTTCGGGACTATGCTTGCTAACCTATGACAGTATTAAATATGTTTTTTTCTGTAGTCACTACCAATTTATGTGTATATAAAAGTACTTTTGTGAAAGCATAAAGATGTCAAAAGAAAAATATATTATTGTTTTAAGGAAAACAACAGCTTGAAGAAAAATGGTTTAGTGTTCAAGTAGTATATTACAGTAGAAATATAAATTTAATGGTTTTTTTACTATTCCCTTCGGATCGATTAACAGAGTGATTTTGGTTCATTTTTTTCTTTTTTTCTTTTTTCCCAATTATGTTCAATAAGAAATGCATTAAAATTTTAACTGTAAAAACATTGTTTTATAGACATCTTTGATGTTTTGGCATAATTGAAAATCTATGAAAAAAAAACCTCCTCTACTATTAGAAACCCTGTAGTATTATAAAATCTACACCATAAGTTCTTTAGACAATTAGAATAATCAGAATTTCTTTCCCCTATCACTTGGGGACATCCTTCAGTTAAATCATAAGAACTAGGTTATTCTTACTGGTTTATTATCTTATACAGCGGTACCAGTATGGACAGACCTACAATAGAAACCATATATTTTCTTACACCATTTGTTTGTCTTGTTGGTTTCAACTGTAAATTACAGAAACTTTCAGACTGATATCCTACTTAAGAATAGGTGGATGAAATGCTATGCTCGCCAGAAATGATTGCTATTTTATCTTACGTTTCAGAAAAGCTGACCGTTACCTTCAGCACCTCTAGAAGCAGGAAGTCCTGAAATGCATTTCCAAAATAAGTCTCCTTTTCAGAGGTAAGCTCTGACAGTTCTCTGAAGATGACAAAGAATCTGATCACCTCAAAAATTAGGTTGGTATGCTGCTGGAATGTAGACTAGCTTTTAAGTGCATCCTTCAAAAGTATTTTCCAGACATGCATGCTGTCATATGTCTATTTGATTTCACTACAGATTGGCACTTCTGAGCCTTCTCTTCTTCAGGAGGAGAATGCCCTCACTACAATTCTCTCTGCCCCTTTCATAAGAGATGTGCCCTTCATCAGCTTCATTGCTCTTCTTTGGACATGCATCAGCACCTCAATATCTCTTGAATGCAGCCATTCATTGCTTCTTATCTGGAGAGATGAAATTTTGATTTATCTCAAAAATTCATTTAACTAAGACATTTATTTCAACCCAGTTGGAAGACATGAAAGGAAAACTCTCTGAACACTGCTTTAAGTACTAATTAAATATATAACTTGTTGTATAAAAATATTTCAGTAGAGTATATGTGGGTCTTCTCAGACAAAGTGTGCTATCAAAATTTAGCAACATTTATTATAATTACCTGTGCTTTAGTAAATGATACTTTATTTTCTGTGAATAGTGTTAATGCTCTTTTTTTGCCTGGTACATAGCAAAACAATGTTCCTGCACAACTCTTAGTCCTATGAAGGCAGTAAATTGCAATATGAACAAAGGGAACCAGGTGTGGCATCCATCTTATTTTTCTGTTCATTGGGAAAGAAAGAAAGATTTTTAAAACAAGAAAAATCCTCTTTAACAAAAGTGCAATGTGGAAATGCTTATATAGTCTACACTCATTAGTATGTTCTAGTTTCAGCCTTTTTTTTCTGGTTAACTTCTGAAGAGAAGCCATTAGTTCTACTTCAAGGCACCTCAATAATGAAAATTTGTAAACTTAAGCAGGGCAGAAAAGATGTAAAGTTTAAGATAAAAAATGTCAATGTTTAGAAAGTTCCTGCATTTCTCATGGAACAGATCATAGCCACCAATATTCACTGGAGGGGTAAATGCTACTTCAAACTTGTAGGCTCTCACCTAGAGAAATTCCAGAATTCAGTAAGGTGTGAATGTTGAACATGAATTGGAAAAGGAAAATGACCTTAATATTTCCAGCATACAGCCAATCTAATGAAATGTAAAATCATGCAGTGCTGATGATCTAGTGTAGAAGGAAACCTATATCCTGTTATATGATTTAGTTTAACACATCTCATACCCTTTTATTCCTAAACAATCCGGAAAGTTTGGATAATGCCTTCAGATGTATTGACATAACCTTGTAAAAGACATCTAGAGCTTTTTAACAGCCTGTCTTAACTGAATTAAAATAAAATAACAGAAGCACAAACTCACAGAAAACAGAAAAGAAACTTCTTATTCTTAATGTAACAATTGCTGCTCTTTTCTGTGTATTTCATTGGAGGTCAACATAGATGAAGATTGTTGGTACCTCTACCATTAAATCTGAGTCATGAAAGTTTACCTAGAGTTGCATCACTCACTGTAGATCACTTATGTAAAATATAAACCACAGAAGAGTAAGTCTTGCAGTAAGACAATATTTTTTTTCTCTCTGTGCTCCAGGAAGACCCCTCCTTTATTTAAAGATTCAAATGTGAGAAAGGAGGAATGTGTTTTTGTATTTAGTTTCAAATTTCAAGATTAAACATAAGTTTAGCCTAGATCAAGATAACTGTTTAGTCTTCCTTTAGAATCTAACGGTCTTGAAATTTTTCCCTAAAGTACGCATATCTGGCACAGGTCATTATAGATTATTAATATTTTACTCTTTATAACAGAAGAAAAGTAACTGGAAAACGGTAAAAAAAAAACTAGAAAGGCGTCTGCTTTGTGAAAAACTTTAGCTTTTCTTCTGAGGAAGATTTTCGAGTGATTCGGAAAAGATTCACTGTTTTGATAATATGAATGAAGACCTGGAAAACAGGTCATGATGTTCACATCTTAAAAATTACAGCTATTACAGAAGAAAGCAAAAGTGAATGATTTGATTTATAACCACTCTCATAATCAGAGTAATCAGGGGATGCATTTTCCCACACAAATTGGAAATGACATCACCACATGGATTCATTAATCTACAACACAGAGAACAGGACAAACTATGTGTTAATTTTATAAAAAAGATGCCACTAGGAAAAAAAGTTTAAAAAGTTTCTCATGCATCAAGGAAAATATAGAATTAAGCTCAATATTTTTATTGCATTTTCATGAACAAAAACTTAGAGAAGAGTGAACACAAAGGAACTCTCCTGGAGAGAGTGCACACTGCATCTTTAATTACAGAAAAAAAAAGATAGATTTAACCTAAAGTGGAATCCACATGCAATACATACATGTAAATTCTAGGTGAGGAGCAAGAGAAGAAAGCCAAGTGTTTTGCTGAGAGTAGATACCTTTCTGCATTCCTTGATATACATAGAGGTGCAGTGCTGAAGAAAAGGTGTTTGGCAGAACTGCTACCAAAATGTGGTAAAATGGTGTCGTTTGTGTCTGGTTCTCTAACAAGGTTGTTTTTTAACAAGGAAGAAAACATGAGACAGCAACTTTAATGAAAAAATATAGTCATAGAATCATAGAATATGCTGAGTTGGAAGGGACCCTTCAGGGTCACTGAGTCTAGCTTGTGCCATGATCAGTCCAATATGTCACCTCCAAGTCTAAACTGAATGTTTGCTCATTAAATATGTCATATGCTCATGTACCACACAGTCCTAGGAGGTAGGTTTTATTTCATTTTTACAGCAGTTGTGCAGTACAGGAGACCTGCACAGGTATGGATGACATTACTAAAACAAGTGTTTTGCTTTGGTTTAATTTCCAGAGTTCATAATCTGATTATATTGCCTCCACCTATTAGCTAAAACTAAACCTCTGTATTTTTGAAATTTAGGCTTTGGGTGCTAAAAGTCTAGGTGTCATCTGTGACCCGCTGAGTAAACTTGGACAGTAGAAAGCACATCCTTTCCCTCAGTTTGCTGATTTGTATAACAGGAATAATGAATCTTACCATCTTCACATGTTCTCTTTCCAACACTTTATAAAAAATTGCTATTATTAATTTATCCCTTAAGAGTCCCCATTTGTTATTGGATTCAGAGAGTAATGCAGCGACAGAAGATGAGGAAAAGGCTGAGGTAGTTAATGCCTACTTTGCCTCAGGCTTTAGGAGCAAGACCAGTTGTCCTCAGGGCATCCAAGCCCCTAAGCTGGAAGACAGAGATGAGGAGAACGAAGCTCTCATAATGTGGGAGGGAATGGTCAGTGTACAGTGTAATGTTATGGCCCTTACATAAACCCAAGTTTATGGGACTGGATGGGATCCACCCGAGGGTACTGAGGGAGCTGACAGAAGAGCTTGTCCAGCTATTTTCAGTCATTTATCCAAGGTGAAATCAGCAAATGTGAAGCTTCATCTGTAAGAAGGATCAGAAGGAAGATCCAGTGAATTACAGCCTGACCTCAGTGCCGTAGAAGGTCATGGAGCAGATCATGTTGAGGATCATTTTGTGCAGGACAACCAGGGAACTAGGCCTAGGCAGCAGGTAGGTCCCAATTGATCAATCTCATGTCCTATAACCACGTGACCTGTTTTTTTGGGTCACCCAGGGAAAGACTGTGGGTGTTACCTACCTAGACTTTAGTAAAGCCTTTGACCATTTCTCACAGCATTCTCCTGGAGCAACTTATGGCTGCTTATGGCTTGGACAGGTGCACTCTTTGCTGTATAAAAAACTGACTGGATGTCCTGCCCCAGAAAATGGTGGTGAGTGGTGTCACCTCCAGCTCAGTCATAAGGGAGGTTCCCCATGGCTCAGCACTGGGACCAGTTCTGTTTAATAATTTTATTGATGATCTGCACAAAGGAATTGAGTGCGCCCTCGGTTATTTTGTAGACATCACCAAGCTGGGAAAGAGTGAAGCTTCTTTCCATTACCTCTTGGTCACTGCATTTAGCCTATTTCCGCTGTGTGAAATGGGGGAAATGAATATAATATTTCATTGTCTTCTGTCAAGTAAAACTGATAATCTTTGAAATGAAACTTGGGGTGTGGACCCTTGTTTCATTTTAAATGTTCAGAATGTGACTTCTGCCTTAATAGCAACAATAATCAAAACAACGTAAAATCATTATTTTCTGAGCATGTCCCCAGGAATTAAATCAGTGACTGCAATTATTTTACTCCTTCTAAAATGAAAATATATTCCTTAACATTCTTTCTTCATTTGCTAAAAGAACTTTGAAAACAACAACAAAAAAAATTATCTTTATTGTTCATCATTAAAACAAACACAAAAGTACTTGGTACACTATTGTCATAGAAATTCATATTAATAGAATTGTATTCTTGGTTGATAACACATCAGTTCAGTAACCAAAACATCAGACAAATATCCACTGATTAAAAAATTAAAAAGCCAGGGAAATTACATTGTACCCTTAAATTTTCCTGACTCTGCAGTGTCAAAGGAATGACTTTTGCAGTCCATTCATGCTAAGATCAAGGAACCAAGGGGTCAATTATATGAAATAATAGTCCATGGCTTTCTCAAAAGGGTAAATCACCTTTAATAGGTCATCTCTTGACAAATATAGGGAGAATAAATTGTATCTCAAGTAGGTATGATCTAGCCTAAGCCTTTGAAAATCTAAAAGCTGTCCTGTTTCTACCTTCAAGCAGGTTCAATGGTCTCAAGACTCCTACCGTAGCCATACTGATGGCTACACAAGCTCAGCTGTTTTACAGTTTGATGTGATGAAACAAACATTTTTTATCTTGCAGCAGTAAACAGGTGTGCATTCACACAAGTGGAAATTGTCTCAGTGAATCCAAATGCTGGGCTGAAATTAAGCAGTTTAACATCAGAATGTAAACTCATTTAAAGAAAATTTTAATAAAAATATATTTGCTATTTATGTTGTTGACTCAGTGATTTGTTCCACTTTTTGATTTCATATATTTTAAGGTTATTCCCAAAATAGTGAGAAAAAACCACAACAAATACCGTGAATTTTCATGAAGACTTTGCGTGTGGCAAAGAATGACAGACTGTAACAGCATTCACTAGGTTTTTCATGGATGCAGTCTGTAATGTACAACAGCTGTAATTCATTTTCTAAGATAATGAGGTAACTTAGGTTTCCAAAAACTGTATTTTTTTTTAATAATGCATCAAATCTTTAAAAAAGAACCTTCAGTTTTCCTGTGTGACATCTTTGTCCTGGAGTTTCTTTTTAAATGAAGATAAGTTGGACCTAAATTACTGCTTGCATGAAACTTCCTATGATCTCCTCTGTAATTTGTAAGACAATAACAAAAGTGATTAATTAGTGCTTTCTAACATATGAAAAGATGAAAAGCAGTTTTTTTCATATGCAGAACAAGGTGCATTAAGATTGCCATTTCAAAAGTCTTAGCAATCTTACAAATATAGGATAATGAAGAGGTTTGCTTACTATAGGGCTGGAAAAGACAAAGCTACCAAGCGGTGGCTCAGTTTTCCAAGTTCAAAAGAATTTAGCCATAATTCAAAGTCTCTTCTTCAATAAAACAAAATTACCATGAGAAAATTCTGCCTGTTCAATCTGCTAATACTGTACTTATCTCTCTTTTTGAGAATAAAGGGAATTGACAGGCATTTTCATCATTTGTGAAATATTTACCCTTAATTTTGTATATACATGTGTTGGTGTTTGTCTTCCCCATGGTTAAGTCATAACCATCAGTGGGAGTTGTGATGGCCTTGTCCAGCTTACTCTAGACTTTGGGGGTTGAATGGCAAATATGGTAGTCAAGCACTGACTCTAAGGGTGCCCCACATGTCTTGCTAATAAGAAAATATGGCTGTAAGTCAATCATCTCACTTCCTACATAGTGGACATCCCAGGCCCCATTGTGCTCTCCTTACAGCTGTGGGCTCCCTCTAGTAGGGACAAGGTTATCTCCCAACATTACATGTCAAGGTTGAAAGATTCCTTTCCACCAAAGGTTCTTGGTCGGTGATGACTAGCATGCTAAGCTTTGAAATCTTAGGTGACTGATATAAAGCACTGAATTTTTTATATATAATTCTTTTGACATAAACCATTGACCAAGTCTGGGATTAGGCATGGAGCCAACCACCACTAGACCACTATGTGAGAAAGAGTTTAGAAAGTAGTCCTTTCAAAAAGCAGTCCTTTCTGAAGCTCATGAATCATTGGGAAGGTCTCCCTAACAGTTTAGCTGTCCCTGGCTTCTCTGCAGTAACTAAATGAACTGTACCTTGATATTGAATCATGTTAAAACACTCTGGCATTTACCATTGAGCTTTTTTAACTCACTGTGTTAGTAAAAGTTGCTTCTCTCTTACAAATGAAGCACATTCCTCCATCCATTATAGAATATCGCAATTCCCTTTTTGCAATCCACATAAATTGTATCATTTTCTGATAGCTGACAAAGCTGACAGCACATGGGTCTTTAAAATATGGAGGATGGTCCTCTTCTGGGCAAGTGTCTGTCAGGAAAGCATCCTTCATTAATGCCTTGGGCCATCCTTGAGAGGGGTCAGGACAGACTGTAAATGAAGTTTCAGTTTTCTTACTGTGATGCCAGGGGACAAACATACAATTTCATCTCTGCCAACATTGTTTCATTGCATAAACTGCTCATGTTGCAGGATTTGACATGTGAGTGTATATTTAGAAAGGTAATGAAAGCATTGTCTGCATTAGCAGCAGAGTTGGCAGTGGTGACCATTCCCACAGACAGGGCAGAGTTCTCCAACATGGGTCATCTCTGCAGTAGCAAACACTAGGAAACATCTGTACAACCCATCAAAGAGGAGAGGAAAAATCAGCATGAGAACATCCTATCTTCTCACCCATTTCCGTGCTATTGGATTTGATATCTTTCAGAACTCATTTTTCTCTTCTGTGGACAGAATTCCCATTTGGTTTGTTATGAAAAAAATATGACTCTATAGCTAATTTTTTGCCTCTAAGTCTTTTCATCCCATAGATACCAACTTATCTTACCTCAGAAAAGAGCCTGAGACTATCAAAGACTTTGGTGATACTGTTTGCCCTATCACAAATACAGAAGTGAAACTTTCACTGTTTTGGAGAAAGCTGAAAGTGGGTATATAGGATTTTATTCCTCATTACCTCACGTTATTCCAAAAAAAGCTGTGTCCTAAGTGTGCAGTTAACTGATATTTTCAGAACAAATAAAGCAAATAAAATACAATAGAAAAAATTTTAAAAATCATACTAGTATTTTTAAACTCCTTCATTAGTATAGCAAAGCAATTACCTGTTTTACTTTGCTTACATGCAAGGAAGAGAATGCTTATCCCCTTGCCTGGAAGCCATAGAGAATTTTACAAATCATGATGAGGCCTCCTGACCTGCAACACCTACCTTAAGGTGAGGCAAGTATCTTTCTGTAATGTGCTGAATAACAGTGATTATATAGGCACATCCAACTTGATTGATTAGGATATACAAGTAACCTTTAGGTGTTTCTGGAGAAGAATGAGGAACAGCATCACACAGCAGGCTTATTTGGTTTTTATCATCCAGGGAGAATTGTTCCTGATAATCCAGCTTCAGATGGTTCCTGAACCAATCAGGGACTTGTGGAAACTTCCCAGTTTGCCAAAAAACTGCACTAGGACAATTGGATTAGGTGATCAGTTTATGTCTCTTCAAACTGAATTATTCTTTTCTATTCTATTCTATTCTGTTCTATTCTAACCTGTGAGTGTCATTTCCTGGGGACAAACCGGGGAATGTCCCCTAGAAATTCATCACTTGCATTGGTAAAACCTTGTGAAGCAAAGTGATGCCACTGACAACTCTTTGACAAAAGGGACTCTGTGTCCAGGCTTGGGCAGTTGAGGGATGCATTCACAAAAACTGGGAGGGCCCAAGGTACAGGGAATGCAAGCGGTAATGTACAGAGAAATGAATAATCAGAAAAATGGACTAATATGGTTTCTCAAAGTCTTTTTCTGTTTGGAAAAAATCTAAAGTTTCATCTTCTATAATGCTCTTTTGAAACACTACTTTGAAGGTATATTTTAGGGTCCAAGGAACTGCATGCAGTGGGTAATGCCCTGGTGCCTACAACAATGTCTCTGAAATTACCTCCACACACACCTCAGCATTTAATCTGACTTTAGAGCCATCAGACTGAAGTTCAGCCATCAACACTATATACACAAATGCTAGAATGCTAGTGTCCAGGCATGTTGCTTTGATCTTTGCTGCTGTTGTTATTTTAAAAGTCTCCTAGAGAGTGTTCAACTGCAGTAGTATGTCTTTCTGGACACTTTTATTTCCTTTCTGCAAAATCCTTGATATTTAAGCAACCTCTGATTTTTCATGTTGTAGTGTACTTATCCAGACGTCAAGACCCTATCAATGCATTACTGCATTGCTTGCACTAAAATGCTTTCCAATGGTTTGCATTATCTTCTGAAAATGCCCTACATTATTTGTTTTGGGGAATTCCTGTATCTCTAAATGATCATTTGCCAAAGGTATTGGTCCTTACTTATATAAAATCACAGAAATTTCAATGAGATTTACATAAAGCACAATGTAAAGATTTGTTTTAAAAATCAGAAAGCTGGTCCAAGCCTGTAAAGAATTATTGTCTGTAGCAAAGTAAATCCATTTTGTTAATCCCAGTTTGAAATCAGACGTTTTGCCCATTTGTATTTCATTGTCTTTTTGTATTTCATTTTGTATTTCAATGATTTTTGCCATTGCTATATCATACCAATAGAAACTAGAACATGTCAAAAGCCCAGCTTCTACCATTGCCCCTTGTCAAATTATAGCTAATGCAGCAGGCCTAAATAAGTAATTCTGAATCAAGATTAGGTACATGAAATGCCTGTAGGCAGACCAGTCTTCAGAATGACAAATCACTGTCTCAGACTTAAAGTTCAAAAAAGCTGTGACAGTCAGAGCAGATTGAAATAGAAGAAGCTTAAACTGTAGTATAGAAAATCCAGGGGATGAAACCAAGTAGATGATGCTAGGATCTGGCTGTCAAGTATTTCAAAAGAAATGTTTCATAAGGACTACTCGGTGACATTGAAAATATTTTATGGTTTATTCTTAAGGAAATATTACTTGCAAAGAGAAGGGGAAGGAGCTGTAGCTCCCTAAAATCTCTTAAAGACCAGCCATTAATTTCATTAAATATCTCAAAATCTAAAATATCATGAGCATGAGACATGGTATTGTAATGTTGTGCTTTTTTAAAATTGCTTTGAAGATTTAACATTGCTTTATGCCTTTAAAGTGCTCTTATGATGAATGTATTTCAGCTTAAAAAATACAACTTGTGAAGGTTTTGTTATTATACTCTTAATTTTAATATGTTATTGTACATGGGATAAGAGAAAGTGTTTAACACACAGACAGAGAAGTCTCAAAAATTGCCAGGTTCTTAGAACAGTTAGCTATGTTGGACAATGTCTCTGAGACTGTAACTACACAGAAAGGGAGTCCTTCACCTGGACTTAAAAAAAGACAGATAATGCATTAAAGTCTTGCAGCTTATGTTTGTCATAGGTATTTTTCTCTTAAAGACACTTTTCAAGGACCTCTGGAGGACAGACTCTTATTGTATTTGTTTTCTACTTTCTAACATTTTCTTAATGCAGAATAAATTGCTCCTCTCTTTCTCAAGAGAGACCCCCAAAGCTTAAACTTTCTACTCTCCTTACTCATCTCTTCCTTTGTATATTTTTCCTAAGAAACAGACATATCCACAAATAAAAGACAACAAAGGCAGCAGCATGTAACTATGTGTCAATCAGAGTTCAGGAGACATCCACAACCTGAGTGCATGACAAGGAAATTTCTTCAGCAGTGAAGCTTTCTGACTTAAGTTGCCTGTTGCATTGCAGTGGCATGCATCAGTCAGTGAGTGAATGAGCCCAGCATCTTTACTTGCTTTATGCATCTTAAGGCTGCCTAGCACGCAAGTAACTGTCTGCTGCCTGAATGGTAAGGACCTTCACAAAGAAATAAATGAAAATGCAGATGTTGGTTTCAGTATACAGAAGGATCCATGGCAAGTGGAAAATGGATGGCCTGTGTCTGTAGTGAATGCTAAATCACAGACTTCAAAAAAAAAACCAAAACAAAACAAGAACACCTACAGGCAGCAAGTAGCCTTTGGGCAAGGCAAGTCAAGAAGTTTTGTGCTACAACTCTGCTGAGACAAGTGATTTGTACAAAAACAAGCAGGATTCTGGGATCTGGGTGTGGAACTTGGGCCTTCTCCTCCTTCCTTAGTAGCCTGTGAGGTACATATACCTATGAAAAGTTGGACTTCTGCATATCTATTCACAAGCTTCAGCAGGGCATCTGCTTCCCCAGAACAAGAGTTAGTAAAGAGTTCAAAGAAAAATGGTCTCACATTCTAATTATATTGTACTAACTAGAATCAAACACTGAAAATAAGTTATCAGAACCTTGTAATAATTGAGGTTATATTAACTCATTTTTGCCATTTCAGAAATACACACACTACCTCAATCCTTGATCCACTTAAACTGTGAGAAACAACAGAAAAAGAGTGGAAAGTAATTTCTGGAAGCGAGTCACTGTTATTTGTAAATAGCCTGGAACAACTCCATAGCTATGGTGATGTACAGTGATTTCTGAACTAGATTTTAAATCATCTCCACAATATGAAATTGTGCTCTGTAATAGCAACACCATTTCAACTGAGAACAGATACTGAGCACAGCTGTGAAGCAAAATCTGGGATAAATCCTCATAGTGGGAATTAGAAATAAACTATAAAACATCTCAGGTAATTTGAAATGAACTGGTAATATTCACTCTTCCAGTTTGGTGGTTTTTTGGATTTTTTTTTTTTTTAGACCAAAGAGACATGAATTTTTTATTTGTCTGAAAGTTTGTTTTAACAGGTAAAACTTGAGACAAAATTAATGTCATTCTTGAGAGTGATTTGTTTAGGAAATCTCATAGAATATCTGTAGGAACTAGTCAGCTACTATATTGCAACACGGTAGAAAGTGAAATTGAAGCATCATATTAACATAGTACTTATTTGCTAATATCTGTCAAAGGCATTATAGTTTGTGTCATTCCCTGCATACATAACCACTCTTGTTCTGTACTTTAATGGTCACATTAATAATAACAATCCTCTCACTGCTAAGTAAATTTCTAATGTATTTGTCATTACTACCTATCAGCTAACATTCAGAAGCCAATCTATAGAAAAAACTTGTTCTATTCTATTAATCACCTTCTGAATCACACACAAGACCAACAATTTCCTTTGAACCACAACCTTTTCTCTTTACTTTCTGATCTCTCAGAAAGTCTGTCTCTTGCTTGCCAACTGCTCAATGTACTGTCAAACCAAAAGTAAAAACAAAAGAAGTCCCAGGCTAGCTAATTTAAACCAAACACCTCTGGCATATTCAAGTTTTATAAAAATTTTACTGGTAAGTTAATTTCTGTATTTCACCTCCAGAACACCATATTCTGAGCTATCACCACATATATTGATTGAATATCCAGTGTCATGAAATTTATTGTACCACAAACCCAGCAGTTCTACAGGCACAAGAAAGAGTGGTGAAAAACTGGTAAAAACACTAGAGACATGGCTGTGTGCAACCAGAATAAACACATAGAGCTGTTTGGACAAGATAAACTCCTTGCTTTGTAAAGCAACTTTTATTTTCAATAAGATACTAAGACCTCCTTTCACTGCCAGGAGTGACTGACATGTTTCGCTAGGATTTGCAAATACAGCTGTTCTTGCAAGACTTTCCAACAGAATTTAAATGCCAGATAAGTGCCATTACTTTGCCCACATCATTCACACCAAGTACCCAAAAGAAACAATGTGAATGTGGAGTGATTTTTCTTTGTGCCATGAATCAAAGTACCTGTGCTGTTAGCACTTCTAGACACAAAACTTGAAGCACTTCTGCTTACATTTCCAAGCTGAGTATTTATGAAGTGTACTTGAGATTTTTCCAGGCTGTAACACAACCAGAAACTTGCATTTTAAATAGAAGTAAGATTTGGAAGACACTTTTAAGTCTTTTGTCCAAGGTTTGGCAAACCTAGATAGAGTTCTCTGCCACAGATTTCCTATGAGCCTACCAACATTCTTGTCCTGTTTCTTTAACATAGAAAGAATAAGTTCGAAGAACAACTTTTTTCAGTAGTCTTCTAATTCCTCCTGTAATTTTAAACAAGATCCTTGGCAAGGTTTGGCCAACTGCATACTCACAGGCACATGCTAGGGACTATTAATAATAAGCTGAATGGATCAGTCAAAATTCATTTAAATCTTTACCACCCTGTATGGTCCTGCAAAAAGACTTTGTGTGCCTCTTCATGCCTTCATGAATGCAATACCTACTCATTTTATACTACTCTCAAGGACTGCTGTGCAACCTCACAGTGTTTCAGACACTTTGAAAAAAACACACAAAACCAGGCATTAAATGTGATGCTCATAAAGTAACCAAGGCCTATAAGACACAAAAGACTAGATTCACTGAGTGCAGACATGGCCTTCCCACAGTTCAGCTTCACAGAAAAAAAGTACTAGATACTGTCCTACTTAGAGATGTAGATTTAACTAATGTGTTCCACTTTCCTGTGTGTAATATGGGGATAAAACTTTCTAACCTCAGAGTCTTTATGTGAAGATATGTCAGTTTCAGGTCATCAAATGCTTCAATAGTATTCAAGTGTCCTTTATCTAAGAATTTATAATTCTGAAACCTAGTGCATGTCCTCTGTAAAATCACTAATTCAGAAAATGTTCCCTTGATAATTTGTTTAACAAGAATACTTGTGCATGATAATTAGAAGCACTACGTTGACTAATTTATGCAAATTCATTCAAGTGTTCAGGTGAACATTTACAACATTGACAAATACTATTCTGAACCATTGACTGTGCTTTAATACACCAACATAATCAAAGCTTTTTTCCAGAATAAGTAGGTTTCTGTAATTGTTAAAGGAATGAGTGGAAGAACAACAAAGACTAAGTGGGAAGCTGTTTTAAACAGGTTGAACTATGAAAAAAACCTGAAATTAAAAGATAGCTTGTGTAAACAGAGACTAAAGGATAAGCATCAAAATCAAGGTAGCACATTGCTATGGAGAGCTTTGAAAATAACAGAGAAACTGGGGTTAAAGCAAAAAAAAAAATAAATTAAGTAATATAGAGATTTAAGAGTAAAGGGAAAGGAAGAAAAGATTAATGATCTGAATAAAATAAAAAGGGATATTTCATTCAATACATTATTAGTCCAGAGGAAAAAGATATTAAAATGTGGATTGTAATCTCTGTTATTTTTATAATTTAATTTTCCTAACATGACCAAATTTTAATTCTATACCTATATGCAGAATATAATTTGCACATAAAAGTGATTATCTTTTAAGGGTGGCTCTAAGAAGATATTTAAGGAAACAAAATGTATTAGCTGAGGAGGCTATGTATTCTACATCCTTGGTGAAACTCGATACCCAACCAGATACTTTTCTCAGCAATCTGCCAAAGGGGACCCCTCTTGAGTACTGGGGTTGGACTAGAGACCTTGAGGGATGGCTGCCAGTCTTGTTGATTTTGTGATTCTATCAACTATAGAAAACGGAATAAAAATATTTTATCAGATAGTCCCAATTGCTACGTTTCATATGTATCTTTTTAAATAAGATTAATGTAAATAATAGGTGAGAGCCATTCTAAGAGTAAAACAAATAATGAGGATCTGAACAATTTAATATTTGAAAGATACAGGTTCTTCTCAAAACAAGATCAGTATTTCATGCTTCACTTCTGAGAATTACTTCCTACAGTGCTGTAGACCAGAAAAGAAAAAAAAAGTGCCAAAAACAAGCCAAAGAAGAAAAAATCACCAAGCTACAAAGTTATGATTTTCAAGCAATGACCAGTGCAATTTCTTTTTACCCAGTTGGGGTATGACTTTGTAGGTTATTTCAAATAGATTTTTTTTTTTTTTTTGCATGTGTATATTTATTTAACAGTTAAAATAATGAAATAGGTACAAAGATAGATCAACTTCTCTTTGCAGTGAAAAGTAAGCAGCCTATTCACATTCACATATCAGGAAGGTCTCACAAAACAAAAATTTCTCTAGTTTGGCAGCCCTAAAAACAAATGAAAAATGAATTAATCCACAGATGCTAAGATTTTGGAACTGAAAACCAAAATGTATAAATCATTTTCAGTGACAGAAAGATGCTAATTGCAAGTGCCATAGACTGATTTTTTTTTAATGAGATGGTCATCCGGCAAAGGGCAACACAGTTATGAGCTACTGTGCATATCACAACAAAGTAAAATTTACTGTAAATGAAATTTGAATGTGCTTTATTATTCCAAAATCACAGTTTGGTTTCATTCATAAAAAGCATATTGCGTATACTTCAATATGACAATATGACAAGCCATCTCATTACTAAGAAGTAATTGTTGTTTTTAAGAGCTGGAAGGAGACTTTCTCCTATCTTCAGATAGTTAAGGAGATCATAATGTCCTAACCAAGCTTCTCCAAAGAAGAGTGCAGCCAACTGTGGTCATCTCCAAAATACTTTTGGAAAAAGCAGATGTCACATGAAATATAATTTACTACACATGGAGACAGAATTCAGGTTCTAATGCCATGGTTTTATTTCCCGTTGGCTTCCTCTGTTTTTCTTATAAATGGGTTCCCTATTTTTTGATGGGTACTTTTCCTTAGAACTTAGGCCTAGCATACAAGATTGAAACCCAGCATTTGCTTTGAATGTCTTCAGTGTGAGAGGTTCAGGATCTGGGTTCTTCACACAAAACAACTAGCTGTTTAATCATTACAACTGCAAAATTGGAGTTCAGTTTTCTGGAAGTTCCAGAATAGAATAAAACAAAGCTTGATCCATGTAGTCCTCACAAAGACCTTTACTTTGAGAATGAATTTTGATTGATGTATTTTCCTTTCCACAGATGCTGCAATTTAAATACTCATTTTACATTTTGACAACTGTAACTCTTAGTCTTAAAAATACTAGTATCTAAAAAGAATGTCTAAACAAGTTCATACAAGATTGGATGTGGACAACATTTCAAGTCAGACGTAGGGGGTTACTTCAGAAAGAGAGAAGGCTCAAGGGGAGCTAAGAATCATGAGGAAGGGTAGAAAACACCACTCATTTATGATACTGTCTCCCTTGTGTAATGTAAACTACTGAATAATACACCAGTATTCATTTTTTATACTATTCATAAAACACAGGAACTCTCCCTGTTACACATGTTAATGTCACAGACCACTTGCTTCTTTGATAAATCAGAGGGCATTGTTTTTCCTCTTGCAGTACTACTGTAACAGAGATATCAAAGAGATTTTATTATATCTTTGGAGCTACTAGTATTAAGAAACAGCACCAACATATCTGAAAAACCATTGCATTATGTGGCCTTTTCTTGGAATGATTTTGGAGACCAAATCATTTTGTACCAATGTTCATGGGAAACAAAAACTGTGAAGGTGAAAGAAAACCCACAGTTTTTATTTTAGTGAACATTGTCAAAAACCTTCTTTTTCAGATTAGATTAGATTATTTTAAAGGGAATTCAAGATTGTAGCTAGAACTCTATGATATAGAGAGAAAAGATTGCTTGTGCCTGTGTTTTTCTAAGTTCTTTTTAGATACCAGAACAAAACTGTTGCTTACGTAGATCAATTTTCATGTCCACACTTGACAATCTATTTTCTCTACAAAGCTGAAAACTGCATTGACACCTTTGTCACATACTTTTGTTTTGTTTGAACACTTTGGGATTTTTATGAAGAAAGTTATGAATTTGATGAAAGAAATAAAATAATATGCCATAACTTTAAGTAAACTATGATATCTAACCAAGAATTCAATGCATTTACATGAATGGATGTGAACAAAAGTGAAAGAATGACAGTGGCTGAAGAGTTGTAAAAGCAGGATAGTTCATAGAAGGAACCCTGTCAACGGAGCAAGGACAGTTTGAGAAGCAAGGCAGGAGGAACAAGAGTTATTCAAAGTAAACTGGGCTCAAGTTGCAAGCTTAGACTAACAAAAAGCAGTATTGAACTTGAGCAAGTTAGTTCAGAGAATGGAAAAAATTCATCATGCAATAGGGCAAAAGTTTTTTTGCTTTCTCTATATTTCAAAACACAAGAGTCAGTAAAAAGACTTAAACAAGGACTATTTACAGTAAAATATTACTGTAAGGAATAGTTAGGAAAAAAGTTAGGAAAATTTAATTCCTAGAAGTCTTAAAAATATTAAGCTTTGAGAAGACTCACCAACAGGAATAGCAGAACCCTCTTTTTTTTTTAACCAGATCTGAAGTTAGGTGAGCTAACCATGGTTGTAAAATTTGTCACAGCAGTTTTGAGCTGCTTTATCTCAAATGTCCTTCAGCAGATAAAGAACAGTGATAATAATAATGGCGTTGTCATCTCACATCCAGACCTGCAAGTGTGATAAGAGAACTTCAGTTTAAAAAGGAATTCACCTTATTAGGCTGTAGAATTTCCTATAAGGACTCAGCCTTTCATATTGGATTAATATAACTAAATACAGAAAGTGGGGGTTGAGGAAGTTCTAATTTTCATCATCAGCTTTTCTTTCCTGTTACAGTGGGGATTCTGTAACATGATGTATCAAAGAAGGAGGCCCATGGAAAAGAAATATATATGGACTGATTCTTGATAGATGTTTCAGAGATGTTTATTTCTCCAGCCGCGTGGCCGGGATCTGCCGAGGAACTCTCACAGTCACAGGACCTGAGGGTCCCTGCCCGCGCAGGGGAACACAAAACAACCAATGGCAAACAAGGTTGACCCCGTGCCTCCCCCCCAGGGCCCCTCTCCTAGGACTACATGGCACCGGGGAAGGGACCCAACATTTCATCCGTTTTATTTTTAACAAAAGAGATTTAAAACTTAACATTGAAAACAACTGGATAAACATAACAAGAACAGTTTCAAAACAATACGAGCCACCCTCCTGAGTCTTTAAATGTCCAAACAGATTCTGTGGAACATCTTAAGGCTGACAGAAGGGAGACAGAACTCTCTGAGCATGCTTTGTGGGGAAACTGAGGCAGGAGAGGGTTTAATTTCTCCCCACCCCCCCCCCCCACACACACATTTTTCATCCCCCACTCAGCATTGGAAAGGGATTTTTGGGGAAACAATTGACAAAGGCATGGTTTTGTGAGGGAATAAACAGATTGGGAATACACTGGGGGTAATAGGATATAGGGTAAAAGGGAAAGGTGGGATTAGGAAAGGGAGACTGAGGCTTTTATAATGGAGATACTGTCTAACATGACTATGATTTTTTGCATATATACTGCCTTTTACAGGAACACCATCAGGCCCAGTGACCTGCGATGCTTGTAATCCCTTTCTACCTTGCACAATTTTGAATTCCACCACCTCTCCATCTCCCAAGCTTGGGATGCATTTTTCAGGGTTATTCTTTTAAATAGCAGTTCTATGAATGAATATGTCTTGCTGGTTGTCACATCTCATTATAAAACCATAATTTTGTTTAACATTATACCATTTTACTATTCCTAAAACCTTAGCTACGGTGATCTTTCCCTTTTTCCGAGTGGCTGCTGTTTTCTGTCTCGCTGCATTTTTGCTTTCTCTTTCACTTGCTCCTGTGTTGGAATTGCCAGGGTTGCTAGTGCTGCCAGGGCCGCCGGAGCTGCTCGTGCCTGTGCGCTCTTCCCAGGGTCGCATTCGGGGCCGTGTGGGCTGGGCCAGACCACGCCACTCAGTCCTCCGTGCATCACCGCTTCTGCTCTCAGCTGCACTGCCGCTGCCAGGCTCTGCACCCACATCTCGTCCGGGCCCCCGAGCGATGCCCCCCCGCACCCTGCTCCAGCACGCGTCTTGGTTGGGCGCGGCTTCTGTCCACCACCACCGCCGCCAGCTGCCGCCCGTGTGCTGTCCCTCTTGGTTGGGCGTTCACGGGGCTTGCTCCACCACGCGCTGCATGGGGCCAGGCGAGCACCGCCGGGTCGCGCCGCTCCCGCCGCTCCTCTCTCCGCCGCTGACACTGCAGCTTGCGCCGCTCCGCCCGCATGAGGGAATTGCCTCGCTGCTGCTCGCAGAGCGCTCGATCCACATGGCCTGGGTCGCGCAGACTCTGAGGCAGGCTTCCCTTCGCCAAGACACAGCTGACATTGCTCAACAGTCTCGGTAATTAAATAATATTCACGAAAATATTCTTCCATCGGCATATATTTTGACTCAAAAATTAACTGTGTCCAAATGGTCTTCCAAAAGTCTTTGGTAAGAATTAAATCCCAAGAAACATAGAAAAAGTTCTTAAACAACCATGCCAGGAAGTGTTTCAGTTCCTTTTGAGCTTGAATTAAGCTAAAACTTACAAATCATTGCTCAAGAATCTTTTTAAGATAAATGTCCATATGCAGCTCTGAGAGCCAAGAGTCTTTCCACAGTTCCTCCATAGTTTAGATATGGAATAGCAAAACAAAAACAAGAAGAGGAATCCGAAGTTTCTACTCACAGATCAGTCGCTTAGGGATCGGGGATCGTTCTGCTCACAATTTCCCACCATTTGTTACAGTGGGGATTCTGTAACAAGACGTATCAAACAAGGAGGCCCATGGAAAAGAAATACATATGGGCCGATTCTTGATAGATGTTTCAGAGATGTTTATTTCTCCAGCCGCATAGTCGAAGCTCTGCCGAGGAACTCTCACAGTCACGGGACCTGAGGGTCCTTGCCCACACAGGGAAACACAAACCAACCAATGGGGAACGAGGCTGACCAGGGGCAGGGAAACCCCGTGCCTCCCCCCCAGGGCCCCTCTCCCAGGACCACATGGCAGGGGGGGAGGGACCCCGACACTTTCTTATGTACTGTAGATCAAGTCTGGTAGTTGGAAAGAAACAAGATTTCTAAGAGTGTTGTCACAGACCATGTGGAGGACCTTGGCAAATAGGTAATTTTTTCCCCTTTATTGCTGGGTGCCATGTTACATTTGGCCTGTCATCTGTACAATATCATGTAGTGTCATTTTAAAACCTTCTCTTTATAGAGAAATAAGAGTGGACCCTGGCTTGATCTGTTTGTTAGGACATCTTTGGAGGTCACCTCCAACCACTGCAATTTATTAGGAGATTTCAGATTTCTCTGAGGCAGCTGACATACCTTGCTATGGCAGTAATTGCACCAGTTAAAGAAATTACCATGTTCAATTAAACTTATTACTGTGTATCTGCAGAGGATCTTCATGCTAACTTTTACCACTTGTACACTTCTGAGGTTGTCATGCAATTCTAAACTACTTAGTTTTCATTGAGTCAAAATGGGAAGCACACATAAGCCCTGAGGTTTTGGTATTTGCCGTACAGTGAAAAAAACAAACCCTTTTAAGGTTGTTACTGTCATCAGGTAGTGTAGCCAGAGCAGGAAAATTACATCTGCTGTAATGATTGTAAAGCAGTGATTCAGGAAGATTTATTGTGATTTCAAATGGATGGAATTATTGATCACTTGTTAAATAAATGAAGGACTTAATCTCCATATGAACATAAGATGTAATAATATTGCACATTTAATTAACAATAAGAAAAATAGATCCATTTTAACTTATAAAATTGTAAGTATTTTTAATTGAAGGTAATGTGCTGATGAGAGGAATAATTTAGATTTTTTGAACAAATGTTATATTAGTTGAGAAAAAAATTAGTTTTTGACTAAGTTATCATCCTTCCCCTATCTCTATGCCCCTCTCCCACAGAGATATTTGTAATTTATTCAAAGTAAAAAAGTTATCCTCTATATATTGAATGTTAATATCTTAGACTCAGGTACTGTACTACTATTACCAACCATGATTTCTGTCATTTTCACTCAGATGAAAAGTTGTTAACAAAATTAAGAGGTAGAAATACAGAAAAATGTTTTTCATTGAAAAGTACAAAATTCCATTTATGTTTCTTGTTGAAACATCAATTCCAAGACAAATAAGTAAATGCGATGAGTTGTAGCTCTTGATTTGAAGGAGTTGGCAGTGGACCTAAAACAGGATGGCCCCTTATGCAGCTGTGTGCCATTTTGGAAGCTGCGTATTCTCTAATCAGGGAAAGGAAGTAAAGTTTCAGGCATTAACAGACCTTTCCAGAGATTTATTTCATTACCAACTTGACATAAATGTCACTCCTCGAAACTTCAGGTAACATTCCTATTGGATTTTCTAGATTTGCTAAGGGCAAGGCACACAATTCTTCATAACCTTCTTGGTTTTCCTTCCCTTAACAGCCTTTCTAAGGGGCCAAAACAATCAGAGACTGAATGTCCCCACCCCTTGAAAGCAGTGAGTTGTAATCATAACTGGAATAGATTTATTCTCTGTTTGTAGGCACCTGTTGTTATTTCATCTGTGCTCAACAAAGATGGTAGTCCCTGGCAGAGAATGGGGCTGGGCCGCAAGTGATACCTAAAAAAGAAATATCCATTAATCATCCTTGTGGGTCTTTTACATGAAGAAGAAAAGAGAAAGCTTTGACACACATAAGATCATTTAGTGTAAATAACAGGGGAAGGGAGTAGTTTTCTTCCCTTCAACTCTGATTACCTAAAAACTTTGGTTTGTTACGATAACTTTGTTTGCTTATGCAAATTAAACCTTCTTTAGAGGTTAATTCACATTTAATTTTTCATTTTAAAACCTTCTCAACACTCTGATGAGCATAATAATTAATAGCAGCACAGCCTGATGATGTAAGTTCAATCTTTTTACTATTTCTTAGGGTAGAATTTAGCAGATATGCAGACTTGTGAGGTTTCATGTTTCTAACTTTTTAAATTGAATTTTGTCATCATTATGACTAGTGTAAATCCTTTATTTTAGTATAAGTCCTACTAAAAAAACTAAAAGAAAAAAAAAAGAGATTTTCTAAATATGTTACTTTTTCCTCTATCTTAAATGTGTAATGTTCAGTTTCACATATGGAAATGTCACACTAATGTCATAAAATATAGTTTTTATACACATGACCATTTGAAGATTGACTGTTTTGGCACTAAGAGTGGTTAAAATTAATGTGAGTGGGGCATAGGTTTTTTTTGCTGAATATTTTATAAACTTTTCAGATTTCCAGGGGAAGGATTAAATAAAACACTGTATTAGTTTTTGAATCATCTTCTAAGAACTAATGTCAACATCTCACAATACTTTTCATGTCAACCGAACTAATTGTACACCCTGAGATTTAAACAAAAACCATATACACAAAAAACCCCAAACCAGGAATCACAGACCTTATTATTTCTTTTCTGTAAAATCAATCTTCTGAACAGTTTCTTGTTTCTTGTGGACAGAACAAAGGGAGTGGTAAGAAAAATCACAGAATCATAGAATATGCTGAGTTGGAAAGGACCCATGAAGATCGTTGAGTCTGACTCCTGTCCCTTTGCAGCACATCCCCAAGAATCATGTCTTGTGCCTGAGACGTCAAGATTTTCTTGAACTTTGTCAGTCTTGGTGCTGTG
Source organism: Corvus kubaryi (assembly GCF_017639235.1). Taxonomy (NCBI): domain Eukaryota; kingdom Metazoa; phylum Chordata; class Aves; order Passeriformes; family Corvidae; genus Corvus; species Corvus kubaryi. The sequence continues at coordinate 7,270,995 of NW_024581072.1, forward strand.
ACCCCTTCCCTGGGAAGCCTGTTCCCAGTGCTCAACTACTTTCTGGGTGAAAAACCTCCGATACCCAGCCTAAACCTCCCCTGACTCAGCTTCATGCCATTTCCTCAAGTCCTGTCACTGGTGGAGATGTCAGTGTCCACCCCTCCTCTTCCCCTCACAAGGAAATTGCAGACCCTTGCATTGTGGTCTCTCCTCAATCTCCTCTTCTCCAGGCTGAATAGACCAAGTGACCTCTGCTGCTCCTCATACGGCTTTTCCTCAGGAACTTTCTGTGGTGCTGATCTCCAGGCTCTCATTCCCCATTCTATACACACAACCATGGTTACCCCATCCCAGGTGCAGAATCCAGTATGTTCCCTTATTTAACTTCATATGATTGGTGGTTGCCCAACCCTCTAGTTTGTTGAGGTCTCTCTACAAGGCCTCCCTGCCACTGAGCAAGTCAGTATCTCCTCCCAGCTGAATTTGTCAGAAAACTTACTTAGTATTCCTTTGAGTCTGGCATCCGAGTGGTTAATGAAGATGTTGAAGAGCACAGGGCGGAGGATGGAGCCCTGTGGAACCCCACCAGTGACAGGTCACCAGTCTGATGTCACCCCATTCACTGTAACCCTTTGTGCCTGATCCTGAGCCAGCTGCTCACACATCACGAGGCCAGCTGTGTGCTGGACATTTTGTCCAGAAGGATACTGTGAGACATAGTAGCAAAAGCTTTGGTGAAGTTCAAAAAGCTGACATCAACTGGGTTTCCTTGGTCTGTTGGTGTCTCAGTTTTGGAGACAAAACTTCAAGAGGAAACACTCTGGAGTGAGTGTCTCCTCTGAAGCGAAAAGGGCTTCCCTTTTCCTCTGTCAATGAGACAAATGGGTCACAAAAACTGAAAGTGGGAAAAAGAAACCAAACTGTTTATGAACATACAAACAAAACAGGACAGAACAGGATAAAAAACACCCCCTCAAAATACAACAAATTCCCGGAGAGGGAACAGACACGCAGGCTCGGACCAGCTGGGGCCACCTCCGCAGGCTCCCCGGACCGGCGAGAAGGGAAGGGAGGCAGTGAGGCAAGGGGAAGGGAAAAAAAGAACAAGAAAAAAAAACCCAACAGAACCTTTTCCCAGCCAGCTGGAACACAAAGGAAATCCAAAGAGCAGCACAGCGCTCCTGGCACACTCCCTCCGGAGCCCCCAGAGCCCCCGAGCCGCTGGGCCCGGCCGTTCATCGGCCCCGCACTCGGTCCTGTGGCCCCGGCCCCGGGTCCAGCTTAAAGAAACAGCGCCTTGGGCATTGAGCAGATGGGTAAGGAATAAAGCCGCTTCATAACATCACCCCAGGACAGCCGGGTTGGTTTTCCTGTCATAGAAGGAAATCATGTTTGATAAGCAGGCCTTTCCCCTCATGAAGCCATGCAGCTGTGACTGATGACTGTGTTGTTCTTCAGATGTTTTTCAATACCTCCCAGGGTAATCTTTTCCATGATTTTACCAGGCACTGACAGACCCGCAGTTTCCATGGTCCTCCTTTTTCTCCATGTTCAGAAATGGGGACAACATTCACCAGCTTTCAGTCAGCTGGGACCTCTCTGGATTCCCAAGTCCACTCAAAAATCATCTTGTGATGACATCAGCCAGCTTTCTGAGGATTCTCTGATGAATCCCATCAGGCCCCATAGATATTTATGGATTCAGAAGGAGCAGCTGATGCTGCACCATTTCAGGGTCAACTGGGAGTTTATAATTCTTGCAGTCATGGTCATCCAGCTGAGGGCACTGCCTTCCTCAGTATTGCCCTATGTTTTACTGATAATTGAAACACCTTCAGTACTGTGTGGGGAATGGACACAAATTCACATGTGTTTTGACTGTATTTTGTGATTTGCTTTTCAGTCTCTCTATATAAATATGTATCTCCTACTTATTAATCCCCCACAAAAAATGAACCAGTGGTACCTATGATACAGACAGCTAATTGGAGTTAAAAAACAAACCTCATCCATGCTGAGAACTTTGCTGCCTTTCATTTTTCTCTGTGGAAGATTTGCCTAAAAATTAAAAGGAGTGTGTTATTGAGTACTTTAAGAAAGGATGCATACTTCTTTAACATAGATATTTTCAACATATGGGAAATGTAAATTTCATGAAAGCTATTCAAAGGTGGGAACAAAGATAACTTCCTAAGCAGCCCTGAACTATTTATCTTCTCACATAAAAGGTTACATTCTAATCTCAAGGTAAATGGTCTGACTTTATTGCATTTTGGGCAGATTTACACCAGTCTAACTGAGATAAGATCTCTCTATTTGTGTTTATCCCAGAAAGACTTGTCCTTTTTTTTCTATTCATCCATCAAAAGATCGATCTTCAGGAAAGATTGTTCTATAAAGTGCAGTAAGCAAAAAAATCTGAACTTCTCTATCAGTCTTATTGCATATCATAGCAATTACTCTTGCTGTCATGAAAAATAAAGTCTGATATCCTTTGAGTTTACATGTGCGAAACATAGACCTAAAAGTGTAATGCAACTTCAGACTCTTGAAAACAGAATGCAGGCTGAAATTTTCAGCCACTGGTGGCATGTGTGAGCACCTGACTTGCAGCTTTCACAGGAAGCAGGGACATGTTATAAATATGTCACACATCACTGCAGAAAGATAGAACCCAAGCTAGGCATGAGAGAGAGCATATTATCTTGTATGTCCTGGCCACACGCACAAAACAAGAAGGCTTGCCCATCTGTTTGATATTTTCCACTGTCAGGACTTGCATAGCTATTTATTAAAGGTGTCTTCTTCCCACAGTTAATTCCTTCAGTGGTTTAGTTGCCTCTGCCTAATTCTTCAGTGCTTATTTTGTCAGAAAGATTTCCTGAATCTGAGTTGAAGGGTTTATTCCATTGGAAAACTACTTACATTTCCACATCCAAACTCTCTTAATCTTGGGCTGTCCTCTTCATCCAGGAACGACAAGGTGAATCATAACACAGGTCAGATGGAACAGTAAAAATGCAGTTTCTTCAGCACTTCCTTTTAGTTACATTTATTTTCATTTTTTCTTATTTTTTCAGTTCCAACATAAGCAAAAATAAGTGCTAAATATTAAGATGGTGCTCAAAGTGCTAAATATTTTGTTGGTGTTCAAAGCATATTGAAAGAAAAATTGAACATCTCTGGCCAGATACAAGAAGTTTGGGGTTTTCTGTTTCCTTCTCTACAAGTGTGGATTCATTAAAGTTCTGTTTTCCAGTTCCTAAGTCAGGGGCCTACTCTACTGGAGGTAAACAAATCAAGTGAAGAGGCTCTATCACACTTTGGGTAGTGTGTAGTAGCCCCTCTATTCTGCTTTCCAGTTCTACTAAGAGCAAAGCAGAATTAAAGATGGTCCCTAAATAAAAATCACAGATTTCATCAGCGATGCTTACATTATGTAGAATAAACTACAGAACTTACAAAAAGAAAAAAAAGAAAGCCAGCAAAGCAATTGCCAAGTCCAATACCTGTTTAAGTCAACAAAATATTTTTCAGACACTAATGAGCTCAGAAATATTATCTATTTTGATGAAATAGAAAATAATAATATATATAGATTTTGAAGAAAATAACCTTTTCCTTTTAAGCCATAATGTTAGCTGTATACAGTAGGAAAAAGAGTTTTCATATGTCACCTGTTTAAATCAAAGCAGCAAGATTGTAGGCATTTAACAACAAAGAATGTTTAGAGAAATTAATATGAAGGTAATATTTCTGATTTTCCAAAATATTTTGTAATAATGATCACTGAAGTATTCATTAAGTTTATAAAAGCTTCTGAGAGCTTATTACTTTTCTGAGAAGAAACATCTAAAGAATACTGTGTGGGCTATTTTGTGGAAATGAAGAGAGAGAACAAACTATTATTGCTGTCCAAATTCTAGTCTCCCACATGCTTTATGATTGTCTTAATGTTGTTTCACTTACGATCAAATTGGCTCAAATCTGCAGTAAATATGCTTAGCATCTTGGTAAGCATGGTGCTTTAGATTGTTATTTCGGTGTATACATATATAGATATATTTACACGTATACTGTATCAAAATGGTATAATTAGGATCAAGATACTCTTAATTATTTGATGGATTTCATATTTTCCTCATCCTGTTTCTAATACATTTTTTCAGTAAATATATTATGATTATTATAATATTATAATATTATAATATTATATTATATACTTATGAAATATAAGTAGTATCATTAAAAATTTCAAAAAAGTCTCTGAAACAAAGAGACCAAACTGGTGTGCAAATGTCTGAATTAACATTTTTTTATTACTTGCACGTCTTTTTTTTTCATCATAAACTTACTTTATATGTAGCACTCATACTTTTCTTTATCCCCAGGAACAAAACTGAGCAGATAAGTGAGAGGGCAGAGCAGGGTATATATATATATATGTACAGCAGAAAGAACAAGTGGAACGAGAGTTTCAGCTCCCAAGATCAAGAATTAAACAACGTCTTAAAAATCAATTTACCTTCATAGAGAAATAAATAATTAGTTTCCTTTTATACTCCTGTATTGGTTTTGTCTGGGATGGAGTTTATTTTCTTCATGGTAGTTCATATTCTGCTATGCTTAAATTTCTGGTTCCCTGCAGGGAGTGAGAAAATGACTGTCTGAGACTTGACTGACTGCTAACTTTAAACCACAACAACTCCCAAAATAACACAGCAAATTCTTAAATATTTCTTCCTCTTTTTTCACCCCTCATATTCTGTTTTGGTTTGGGGGGGGGTTTTTTTGTTGGTTGGTTGGAGTTTTGGGGTTTTGTTTGTTTGTTTGGGGTTTTTTTGTTTTTTGTTTTGATTTTGGTTTTGTTTAGGTTTTGGTTTGTTGGTTTTTGTTGTTTTGTTGGTTTTTTTTCTGTAAAGGAAAGTATAACTAGTTCAGAGGGGAAATCTTGCTGCAGTTAGCTGTTTCTGCCTTAAGTCCCTAATTTCAAAAATATAATTAGTGTCTTGTCTGGTAAAGGGGCAATTTTCTTGTCTGCTAGGCATAAAGAATTTAAAATGATTGCTAGACTCCTCTTCAGTCAGCACAACCAAACCCTGGCATATTAAACCCAGGGTATAGGAAACACAAAAGGTGGAAAGGCTCCTAGGTGTGAGAAAAAAGCAGGTTTCAGAAATAAAGCAAAAGAATTTAGGAATCAGCTCTGGCTGCGAAAACTTGAAGATAGAAGAAGATACAATTATATAGCAAGCAAGGACATTAAAACAACGGTTAGAGGTTTTAGGTTTGACTGAGATTGGTCTTGAAGTTATAGAAAATATGCTTAGCAAGATAGATAAGTTCAAGCTTAATAATGGAATATTGTGCATTATTATATAAGGCATAAAAAGCAAGTATTGTGTGCAACGGATGTACATGCACTATGAAGACTGATTAAAACAGTTGTCTGTAAACTTTAGAAGCATGTTATTGGTTAAAAAGGTTTTAAGAATGCTCTGTAATAAGGAAATCTTTGGCTGCCTGTGATGACATGAGTCTTGTTAACATCTCTTGTCTCTCAACTCTGTATATGAGACTGATGCCGAAATAAAATAATAAAAAGGCTCTGGGAACATCTGTCCGGGCTCCCTGTCCTGTTTGCTCTCCAAAAACGCCGACACCAGGGCACTGGGTTTTTGGATTTACCTGCCATTGCTGATCTCTGTGCTCTGACCAGACAAGCAGTATTCAAATCAGTGAATAAGTGACTATGAACCAGATACACATCTGAGCTCCACATTTTTCAGGTATTTGAGACACAGAGACCTAGAATGTGCCCAGTAGGCTCACAGTGATAATTCTTGATCGTTCTGATGTAAAGTGTAGGAGCACTAAGCCAAGAAAGAAGGCTAGTGGTTAGGGTACTGGCGCTTAGAATTGCTTCATTCCCTCTGAAGACCTGAAAAAATAGTTTGGAGGGGGAGACAGATGCATGGTATAGTCTGCCTTCTGTCCATTTTTTCTTATGGTGAAATGAACACTTTGTTGTCACAAGTACAGAGAGACTTTTTAAATTTCAGAAGGAAAAGAGAACTGAGCTGAGTTATATTCTCCTAAGAAGCCTGGTGCTCCATGTATGTTACACTTCTGTGCTAAGTCCATACGAGGTTTTAATGATAGACATGACTACACTCACACAGCTTGCCATAGCATACCTTTCTTCTAAGTAAGACATACTGCCTTGAGCTCAGACACACCTTAAACCACATAACCTCATACTAAGTCAGGAATATGTGCTTCCTTCTCAGTGTAAGCAGAGATGACACAGTTCTACTTGAAAAGACTCACCTGGCATTTCTTGCCAAGGCTAAACTCTGTATTCCAATTGGAATGTGGTCATATCTGCTAGAGCTATTTTATTTTTCCAGCCTGGCACCTGGAAAAGCAGAGTAATTATATCTGTTTCTCTTAATTTAATTTGTATTAAAATGGGACCTGTAAGTTAGAATAGAGCCTAGAAATTTTCCGGGTTCCTTAAAAACACAGAATACAGCCTAACTCTGCCCCTGATTATGTCATGAGCAAATCATGCATGACTCTATCACCTGCAGAATTAAATATAAAACAAGGAGATGCTGATTAAGGAACAGCAAAGAGTTCTCAGTAAGTGTGTTCACCATAAGCTCAAGAAGAGCTTTTCTTACAAGAGTAGCCAGGCAGCAGGGCCAGGTCGAAGGGTGTGGTACCAAGATTTCCAACCTCTATGGGATGAAGCCCTGAGCAACTTGGTCTGACCACATAACTGAACCTCCACTGGACACTGAGTCAGTCTAGAGACCTCGTGAGCCTGTACTTGCCTAAACTGCCCTGTGGTGCTAGTCATGCATGATTCCATGAAGACCGCACTTCCTTATTAAAGTAGATAAAAATCCAGTTTGTTTATTGGTCAGTTTGCAACAGCATCAAAATATGACCTCTGTGAACAGCTGTCTGAAAGGCTGATGTGGTCCTTGTGTTTGCCTTGCTTGTCTCTGAGCAAGCAAGAATCTGGCATGAGGCATAGGTTTTATATATAATTGTATTGCACTCCTTCTCTGACTGTCTGAGATCATTAGTTTAAATTGGTGTCTGTAGATATTTATGATACCATTGCCCAAATACTTAATTTTTTATTATTTCAATAGTAAACCTGAAAAGGAGACTTGAGTGGGAGTGGTCATCACTGGGTCTCATTGAAATTTTTTGCATTATGGTGTTCCACTCTTAACAAACAGTGACATATGTTTTGTGATAGAAGAGCCTGGGGTTTTTTATTATTATTATTACTACTATCATTATTATTATTATTAGTAGTAGTAGTATTTATCTGATAACTATGTCCTTTGGTTTGTTGTAACTTAAATTCACCATTACTTGTTCTGGAATTCAAATTTACAGAACCTAATCTTTCCAAGGAGGCTTCTTATATAAACTTCAATATCTAACAATGTACGTCTTTCTCCTTTGAAGTTAGAAGAGAAGGAGAAGAGAAATTTTATGGGCATGAAGCTCCTCCAAATATATAATTCTCATAGAAGTGTTTTAGATAATTCTAAATACCATTTTATGTATAGAATTTATACTCACATGTAATAAAAATATATCTCAAGCAAATCACCCCAAATTATAATACAATTTTTTCATTACAGTGTCTTTTACAAAAAGTTATTCAAATGGCCCATATTGATCATCCCATTTTAAAGCGTATTGATATTATGTAAAGCAGCATAATTTATGAAATTATACTATTATGCTATTAATCTTTATAGAAATTTAAAAATATATCTTTCTACAGGAAATGCTTAGACGTTTTCAGCTAATAATATTTACTGGAAGGATGATTTTTTAAATTTGAAATATAAATTCTGAAAGATTTCATTTACCATTTAACAAAAAACCTTAGCAGAACTAAACCATATTGTTTTATTCCAATCTCTTATGTTGCTAGGATATCAGAGTTTAAGCATTCTTACTAATTAGATTCAACTGAAGTACAAGTTTTAATCACTGATACACTATGCCTTTAAACTTCGTGTATATCTATAATAGTTTACTGCATTTGTTCCTGAATACCTATGGACATCTTGAGCTTTAAACATGATCAGAAAAATGGTGTCATATTTATCTGTGTATTCTCTCTTTTGATAAAGCTGCCTGACAGAGGTATTTGAAAGATGTAACTCTTAGTTAATTGTTAATGCTTGAGTCAATAGTTTGGTAATGATTTTTCTAGCTCTGGCTTTACCAGTCTTGCAAATTTTGTGTTTGTGAACGATTCTAAATCACCAAAAGATACCTAGATTATATCATACTGTAATTCAAACAAAGATATGAGACTATCTTATTAACATTCTTTATAAAAGCACACAGTGTAGTGCTTCTTAATATTGATATTCTCTGAATACACAGAAATAATGAGCAAATTAGTTTTATCATTCCTTTCCTTCCTATCTAAATTACAGTATCTATTTTGCTGTTCTATCCTCAGAGAAGGAGCAATCTCTCTCATTTTATGTACCTCCCTTCCCCTTTCTATTGTAGCATTTGTGATCAACCACAACTCCCTCATCACTTAACAGAAGCCTGTGCTGCTGGAGGAGAATTCAATCCCTTAAAAGGGGAAATGGAGGCAGTCAGAAGTTTCAAGTAAATTGGAAGTACAAGATCAGCTTGCCCTGTTGCTTTCCTGCCTGTATCTTCATGGCCATATTTCAGGAATATTTTTGGTTTTGTTCTGTTAGTATTGCATATTGTGACAAGAAGCAAGCACTTGGATCACACATGGAAATAGTTTCTGTCACATGAAAGAGTACCCCATTTGAGACTTTGGACTCTTTCAAAAGGCAATCTGTCCCTTAAGGTGGCAATACTGCAGCTCTGCAGCAGGAAAATAAATACACTCCCAAGAATGAATCAAGCAAAGCCTGTGTGACCCAGGAAAACACAGGTTTTAAATGGTCAGAGTGTGCCCTTGTCATTTTCCATCTATTGCTGCTCCTTGAGTGCTCAAAAGCCTGACTGCCTGTCATTCTAACCCTTCCACCTCTGAAAAAGAGCAGTGGCAAGAAGGACTTTGGAACGTAACTACAGAGACAGAGGACATCAATTAAATAATTATCTGTGAATTATTTTCTCATCTGCAGCCCAAAATATTCTGTTCCTGCTGATAGTCCTGATGCTACCACATCTGTTAATCCAAGAAAAACTTCTTTGACATCTATATATCAGTGTCGTTTATTAGGGATGGATTCTATTATGCTTCCCATGCAGACCCTTATGTATCATTTATCTCTGATACCAAGGACATAATTGGAACAGAAGCTGAACTAATTTGGTAGAATACTAGGGGTTGAACCTGTAATCAGTGAAAATCTTTTGGTACTGATAAAATGAAATATTAAGCAAGTATTTGGAAGGCCCCACTAAAGACCAGAAGTAGTATAACGTCTATTCTAAGTTAGATGTCTCATTTTCAAGGTAGTAATATTTTATATAATTTCATGCATGTCATTTGAGTTAAAATATATTCAATAAACCTAAGATTTTTAGGGCAAGGTTGCCACAGATTTAGTCAAATAGAGATTTCCCATAGAAAACATCGTCCCCAAGCCTTTGCTGAAAATCTTCCTTCAAGAATTCATTTCATTAAGGGCAAATGCTATCAGGATAAAATACATTGATTTGTGAAAGCTTTTTGGAGTTTCAAAGGTCCCCAGGAGCTCATAATCTTGTGGTTTAGTTCTCTCTACTTTCAGGATTTTCAGCTGAGCTACACCTTTTAGGATGAATCTCTGTTCTGTATGCAGTGAGATTAATTTACCTCACAGAAATACTGAGAGAATTACAAGAACATCTTGGGGCCAGAATTGTCCAGGTGTATGGCAATATTTGCATACAACACACTGATAATTTTGTACTCATTTGGGCCACAAAGTTTAATGGACCTGTGCAAATATGAGAAAATCAAACATGGCTTCTATTAAGTTGAAGGGTTTCCTATAAACAGTACTATATATTCAACACTATATTGCCAATATACATTCTGCTAATAAGGAATTGCAAATTCCATTGTAAGGATGTGGCCATACTGAAGCAAGATGTCATGAAAGGAATTTCTCTAGCCAGTTAGAATCTTACACTAATGTATTTCTCCAATAGGTCAACATAACACAATATATAAGATAAAGGAAGTAATTTTAATGTATTTTTCTTCAGAGTCATGTCTGTGTTAATTATATTATCCTGCTTCTTCCATGTTGACTTTTAATAAATAGTGAACAGGTACTTCCTTCTTCATTTTAGCAAAGTTATGACTTCGACCCTGACTTTTGATTAAGGCAGTCTGAAATTCCATGTGTTTTATTACAACCAATTGAAAGTAAAAAAACCCCGAACATCAGAAATCTTACTTTGATGCTCAGTGGAGCAGGTAACCATAGTGATGAAGGAATTCCCATTGACTTTAACCATTAATCCTCTGAACAAATACATCAATTGTTTCAAAGCTAATAAACTTTGATCTCTTTTTAAAGTAATGTGAATCAAACTGGGTTTTATTTTGGCCTTTTAGTTCTGGGTTTTCAAAATATCCATTTTATTGCACTACAAAAATGCGAACAAAGCTCTAGTGGTCTGTAATATTCATAAAGCAACATCAGAGACTTCCAAAGTTCTAATTAGGACTACACTTAAGTAAATTTTTCAGGAAAAAAAGCTTAATGCATTTCTTAAAAATGAGAAGTTTACTGCTACAAAAACCACAGGAAAAAGGACTCTATCTTTCCCTGGTTTTTGGGTTTTTAAAACCAATTAGTTTCATATTCCTTAGACATCTCAAGTATGTATAAGGCAGCAATAACAGTGTCATTTCGCTGTATGAAAAGGAGAGACCAGCAGCAAGCGCAAAATGACCCTGCCCCACTGCTTGGCACTGATGGGACCACTTCTGCTGTTTTGTTTCAAGACCTTTTTTTCTCTATACACTTGAGAAACAAGCATAGCTGAATGTTTTTGCCTCTACACAGATCAAAATATTATACCAACTACAAAAAGTATTCTTCTCTACCTACCTATGCAGCTGCCAGCTTGACTCTTTACACCAGAAATGCCATCTGTTTTTAAAGTATTCATCTGATTATGAGTGAGCACTGAGTCTTTCTCCAGAATAACATAGTCTGTAGTGTAACGCTACACAAAGGTGCTAAGAACTTATTTGGAAGATTAAGACTATGTCTCAGTAATTCAGTACTTTTCTGTATTATGTCTAATAGCCATATATCAGAGGATAAACTTACCATCTTAATAGACTATATATTTTAAACAGGTTAGCACCTTCTTCAGATCTCCTTTTTACAGGAGAAAAAAGCAGGGAACTGCTTTTTTAGAAGTCAGTGTTGCCCATTCTTTCCCTATTAAAGGTTAAGAGTTTACCAAATAATAAATCACATTTGTTTTCAGAATGCTTCTCTACTGCAATGGTATGAACAGACCGAAAATAAACTTCTTAGAATAAAAAAATAGAACTTGATTTAATATTAAAAATACCTTGAATCTACCTATCTGAAAGATTCCTGCTTTTCTTTAAAACAGCCTCTCATTTTGAGCTAATTTTTTTGCCTAGGCTTCAGTAAATACCTTTGCCTTCATATTTTGAGTCTCTGAGTTTTTCCTGTGGTGTTTTTCAAGCTTAACATCTTAGAAAGACATGTTTGATTTTTAAAGGACCTCCTTAGTTGTTTCCCTAGGCACAGTTTTATCTCTGATGAAGCCAACAGGGAAAAGGATTCTCCAAAATGACTGTATATCGCTCCTTTGAAACTAGGTGTGTGTCAAATCACAAATCCAGAAACAGAATTTTTTATGGTAAACTTCAAAACATTGCCTTTCAGACCTTTTATTATTCCTGCTGAAAACAAGGAGCCAAGATACAAATTCTAAACTCCCAAAACCTGTGACTTCTGGCTTAAAGAAATATGGCTTTAGCTTAACCATTATGTTTCTTTCTCTCTTATCAATCTAAAGCTACACCAAATGTCAGTCCAAGAAAAAGATAAAGTTCCCTTATCCATATGAATGTAAACATGGAGATCCACTCAGGCTGGCCCCAAGAGCGCACAGCTCTTCTGGGAGTTGAACTGATGTGTGTGTGCATGCAATACTTTCCTGTGCTGATGCATGTGGTACATACATATAAGTCTGATAAATGTTAAGGAATTGGTGGGTTGTAAATCAGCTGATGTCTGTGATTATTTGTATTTAACTGACTCAAATATTTCTGAGGTTTCTCTCAAAGATCTAAAGGTATTTATCCAAGATAACATTTTTCATCCTCTAAAATGTCTGTAATAGGCAATGTGGTTATAAAAAACCCTATTTTGAAGACTTGTGTAACAGATGGCTAGGGTCAAAGAGACTCCAAAAATGAGGTCACTGAATGCAAACTGTCTTTATATATGTCTAACCCTAAGCAATGAGTCTAATTACTATTTAGAATTGTCCTTTTTCAGTAAAACTTCATCTTGTATCTGTGTAATAGCTTAATTAAAAATATAAGATTATATATAAGATAATATATATATTACATATATATGGAAAATCATATATATAAATAAGAAAATAAAAAAATAAAAGATCATATACATATATAATCATACATATAAATAAAAAACATAAGAAAAATAAGATCATATATAAGATCATTTATTTTTATTTATATATATATATATATATATATACACACCATATAAGAATAGCTTGGGTTTAAACATCTAGTACAATCTCCAAAATTCTATCTTCTCATGAGAAAATCATTTAAGAAGATATTTTAAATTAGTTTCCTTTAAAAAATAAGCACAGTCTATAGCATACCCAGTGTTAATTTCATTACCTCGTATCACTTATATTATCTTAAAACCTAGTGGAGCAATATGTACTGTATGGAAGATATTTCTGTTAGAACGAGCTGCTTCTGCTTTTCAGAACAAACTAGTCACTTTGAAGTAATGAAAAAAAGGTCATATGCTGTCACAGTCAAGAAGTTCTTGGACTTCATATAAATTAAGTTCAGTAGGGCATTTTTGTCAAGCCTTTTTGAAGGCAAGCTGAAACAAGCCATGAGGAGCAGATGGGAGTACACCTGATGTTTTGCTATGTTTGTGCAGATATTCTGTATTGTGCTGATATCATAGAGTTCTAAAGAAGAAAATCTGCATGCTCAAGCTATTCTGCCCAAATAATAGCTGTAATTACTGAATTTTTTTTTCAGTTGTTGACACCAATCTTTGCACCTCACTTTCAGTGAATACACATACAGATATGTTCTCATTTACTTTTTGCTAAAGGAAGTTAGCTGACAAGAATTTTCTTTTTGAACTAAAAAAAGACTGTGAAACAATGGACTAAAAACTACTTACAAAATGCCCTTTTTGTCAGGATGAAGAGATTTTCATGCTTATATCTGTGACAGGTAATATTTTTAAACATGTTTTAAATAAGTTTTTATTTTTCAACACTCTTTCCTTCTGTGTTTTAAACCTGAAACACTAGTGTCTGGGTTACCTGAGACCTTGTGGAGGAGACGAAAGACAATTCTCTCTTCAGGATTAAAACTGAGCCTATGCATGGAAAGAAAGTTTTAAAGGATCTGTAAAACAAAGAGATTGACAGACTTACTACTGACCAAAGGAACTGCTCTTCAAGGTAAGCAGAAAAATTATATAGATGAGCAAACCACTAAATCTCGGCAGCTACAGACTTCATAGAGGACATCAGCCAGGGTTTACAATAAGCCAGATGCAGAAAAATAATCAAACCTGGTAGAAGTACAAGAATATAATGGATGAAGATTTAAAAGTTGTGGGTTTTTAAAAATTTTTGCTGTAAAAGACTTTTATCTTCTTTGAGGACACCACTATCACCACATGAGAAGAAAATCTAGGCAACTCCACCTCAAAAGTCTTCTTTATGCCATGTCCAATTATGGTGTCTTGTGGATTTTCAGAGAGTTTCCCTATTCATTCAAGCATATTTCCTTCCGCCTTATTAAAATATGAACTGAGAGATTAGAAACAATGGTGAAAGACAGGTCTCTAACAGGCTGTTAAAGCATGAGAAATCTCTGCTTGAAAGCACACATCAAAGTAGGTTTACATATCAGATATACATATACATTAACTTAAAGAAGAGCTAAGCAAACAGTCAATAAAAAGATAAAACAAATGGTGCTCTGCAATGGTTACACCCTAAAGAACATCCTGTTTCTGGATGACTGGAAAGTCATCCAGTTATTACGAGTAAAACTTGCTGTAGTGAATTATTTCCCTATTCATAGCAATGCGACATCATTTCTTCCATTCCATTTCTCCCATTCTCAAGCACTGCAGGACAAACACTCCCTCAAGGAGGGCATTTTTTCCATGTGAGTGAGGTATCTTTGTATTTTTTCTTCATGAGTGTGAACTCAGCAAAGCTCCCTGACCTAAAATATAATTCACAAACATCTAAATCTATTGTAAAAATCCGTAGAGTAAATTATTTTAGTTACACTAATGAAAAATGCAAATAGGCTGATCTAGGAAAACCATAGGAGACAGCAGTCTGATTTCAACTGCATTCACTATATAGAGGAAGAGTTCATTACTTCTCCTTGAAGGGAACTTCAAAGGGAGATTAGGTCACTGTCAGATAAAAACAGAGCTCTACTCACTAAATAATACTTGATTGAAGAAGAGGTTGAAAAAACATATTTTTCTGTATACTGAAGAATGTTACACTTAATTCCCTTATGACTGAAAAGTAGATGGTGCTTTGTGCCTATGCTGTCTGCCAGAAGGTGAATTAGCATTGCTTAATAAGTTTATAGTGATACAAGTCGTAGAAGAACTCATTCAGTACAAGCTGAAGTCACAACTAACATTTGCATCCTGTAGATCTAATAAATACTTAATTATTTCTGCAAGCCTTGCCTTATATGCCATGAATAAACATTTTCAAATATGATCAATAACCTTCCTGGGAAAAAAAAAGCTAATTTAAAAAGCCACAAACTGCCCAGACATATTTGAAACTGCTTAATGCTTATGATATGAGAATCCTTGCACTGGACCCTAAGAGAGTCTAATCAGCTGCAACAATTCACTACAGCCCTTCACAGCTATTCCACTCTTCTCTCAGCCATCTTTGTTTCAACTTTAAAACATGCCTTACATTTTTTCCCAAAAAATTAATTAGCAAGTGCTGTCTGATCAATGTTTTTTTAACTATTTACCAATAGTAAGCTTTTATAAAAATATAAGCTGCCTTAAAGATATGAAAACAGTACACATAGATTGACTTTTGGATCACAGCTAAGCTGTTTATGCTATGATGAGACACTTGGGGTTCTTTAACACTTGACAGGAATAATAGCCCACATTTTGCCATCTATCTTTTAAGACTACTTCCCCACTAATCTCATGCTCTGCCACTGTGTATTTTTAACATGATGGTGTCATATTAGGTCTTATTTAACTGTTTCATTTGGTTGGTTGATTGATTGGGGTTTTTTTTAAGTTTGAAATGCTTGCAGTATTGTAACATTGTAAATTTTGTATTGGGTAATTATTTTGTCACATAGGAATCCAATTGCTTGTTGTTTTTCCTGGAGTAATTTTTAAATTGTCATTTGCACAGCTTAGCATTCCACCAACTAGAAATTTCTGCTTCTTTCAGTAAACCTCAGCTAACCTTGCTTTTCTATTTATATGTACTGGTCTATATATTTACTCTCTGTATAGTGTACTATATACTATACACAAAGCTTCTTATATAGCGTTGACATCTTGACCTGACCTGCCAAGTAGGCCTGAGGCTAGGCCATTTAAAAGATACAGGAAATATGTTCATTGAATTAAGGGGGCTCTGTAGTAATCGACTTTATGTATTTATTCATTCTTAGCATTACATTATTTTTATCAGTAAGCATTTCTTAGATTAACAGAGCGACAAAGCAGTAATTTTGGATATATGCACTTTTCCAACTTTTACACAATTTTGTCAGGAGAATGAAGAATTTAATCCCCCTTCTCACCAAAATCTCCATGGTTAATATATGGGGTTATTTTCTAAAATCATGAATGGAAGGCATGTAAAGGAAGAGGGTAGTGAGGTTTTAATACAGAGCAGAGGGAATATGTGCACAGAGGAGCAGCAGGTGCCTTCTAAAACAGTCAGTGTAAATTACTGACCTGAATTACACTGGTAATATACTGGTAGCAGATGAGAGCATATAAGAAGTGGGAGACCAAAAGGGTTTTCTTTTCTAAATGAGGGTCAAAAAATATTCAGTGAGTCAGGCCTCTATCAGTCATGTACATTACTTTCTTCACCTTCCTTCCTGAGGGTCTCCTGCACTGCCAGGAGAGTCTGACCAGCGGCTTTGGGAGCTGCAATATAAGACCAAACCAAATTCACCACAGAAAGAATTCAAACCAAGGTTTTCCAAATGCCAAGTAAAAGTTCACCAAAAACCAGATTTCCAGGGTGCAGCAAAGCAGTTTTGTACCAGCTACACTTCTAGCTATAGGTAGTAGAAGTAATTTCCTTGTGCAAAATGCTCGCAGTGGTAGCAATAAAGTAACATTTTAATGGAAAGTAATGTGGGCTTTTACAGCAAACTGAGCAATTTGCGAGCCAAAAACCAAAAGGCTTAATAATGCTATGTTCTAAATGGCATTTGTAGCATCTGTGATTATTTTTATAAAGGTTCCAAAGTAATTTAGAACATAAAGATTAAAGATTCTTCCATCTGTGAGTAAGAAAAGATTGAAAAAAATAGGAGCTATTTCTCCTGTACTTCAGTAGCAGCTGAAGTACTAAGATTCTAATTGTTAGCTCACAGTCATTTATTTTACAGAGGACTTTCCGAAGTACCTTTTATCTTCCTACAGTTTCATTAAGTTAATTCCACACATTGTCATGAGATTAGTTCATTTTTCAGCTGGAAATGGAACTTGTCTGAGAAGGGTCAAAAGCCACCAGATATAGTGTCAAAGAGAGAATGATAAAGACTATTCTAAGATAGCATTTGGTCAGAAATCTTGTCATCAATTTTGAATGACATTTCTACCAGGAACACTGCAAATCATGTTGACTCCTTCACTGAGTGTCCTATTGACTTAGTTTGTTGCAGTCTGCTCAGGCTGGTGTGCACTGAAGCATATTTGAAAGGCTCTTCATCTCAGCTACAATATATTATTTAAAAATGTCAAGACTGTTTTGCTGTTGCTGGAAAATAAATGATTCTGTCTGAGTTCCTAACATGTACACAGAATCTTCTCTCGCTAATTTTCGTAAATTATGTATATGATTGCTGTCTGCTGCAGATATAGGGTGACTGTGTAATTTTCTTCTAGCCCCTGATTTCCATATTCACATTTCCTCATTTAATTTTTTGGTAGGGATATATGGAAATGTATGGGCTATATTTGGCTGTACATATTTTAATATATATTTTGAAGAGATATATATATACACACACTCTGTTTGATGCTGGCATCCTTAACCTGCCTATTTTCAAGCCTAGGATTCCCTGGTATTTTTTGGTCTGATTTGGGATGCTGAATGTATTTCTTGTCCAAAAAGTTGAACTCCTGTAAACTTCAAGCTTTGGCAATGAGTTTTCCATAGTTACTAGTCCAGAATGAAAAATCTTCTGTCTTGTACTTGGTTCCTGATAGTTTTAATTCATGACTTACTGCACAAAAACTGACACTGAGTTTTGGGGCCAAGTGCTGGAGAGCTGGCCATAGTAACGACACATACACTGGTACAATTTGAGCATCGTTCTCCTTTTATTGTTTACCTATACAAGCTTGTATCTACTTTTGCAAATATTCACGTCCAGTCCCTCTAGACAGCCTCTAATCAGCAGGGGAGATGACCAGTGTGTAACTTTGCCAAGGACTTTCAGGCCTGCCTGCAGCCAGGTGCTTTCCGGGCTTGCTTGAAGCCAGGGGCCAGTTCAGGGGTTTTTCCTCAGCAACCCTGGGTTGTCCAATCTTTCCAGAGGTATCATATGCCCCTGTTCCACAAGGAATCCCTCTACAACTGAGCAGCTGATCTCTCCCCAGGCATCCTGCATTTCTGTAGAAATCAGACACATCTCCCCACCTATCAACAAATTACCTTTTTTTCCTGTCTGTAGAGTTCTATCTTATTTGTTCATTACTCATATGCAAGCAGTTCCGTACTTTTCCATCATACGCTGTTAGTAGATATTTAGTTTTTGAACTCCTACAGACCTCTGGTCTGACTACCATCTGGATCTTCTAAAATTTTTGGCTATTCATGTCATCATTTATTCCTTTAGAAATGCTGTCATTTCATTCACAGATATATTTTTGACAAGCCCCAATGAAAAACGTTTCTTGAATGGGAGATTTTATTCCCACTGAGGACTTTAATGCAAACAATACATTAGGTTTCTCTGCAACGTTCTTATCTTCTCTAAATGTTTCTTTTATATCCTAACAATTGGCTCTACAGACTCTCTGGCAGGCTTCGCTGTGTTTGAGGATTTTGCTAGTTCTTAATATCTTAAATTATTTTCTATTAAATCTGAGAAAGTTTACGACCCTTTTTATTTCTTCTTTTTTAGTAAGTAGCTTCAGTCTTTTGAAGGATGTCTTCTTGCTTTAAATTAGCACCCTTTACCTTGCTGGGAAGCCATGCTATCTTCATTTTGTCTTTTCTTAAACCTTTGTTATAAGGCAATATTTATTAGACCAAGACCTGTTATACGGGCTACTATGAGCTGGTTTTGAATATTCACCAAGTTTTCTTAAATATTTTGACATATTAACTTCTTTTTAACAAGCTTCCTGCTCTTTTGTTAGTTTTCCTTTTTTCCCCCCCCCTTTTTTTTTTTTTTTTTTTTTTTTGTTATCAGAACTGCAGTGGCTTTTAAACTATATATGAGTTGGTATTACTATCCTAATCAGCAGATCAGTATGAAAGAGAAGTATGCATCTTTTCTCCCAGGTCTTTTACTCTCCAGGAATTTTTTTTTATTCATTGAGGCAGTCAGTTTCTTTGGACTTGATCTAGAGATCCCATGGACGCAGAAAATTTCTCAAAACCAGCACAGTCTATTTTGAAGACTCTTGTATTTCTTAGCTCAGTATTGGAATAGCACAACAGTAACTTGCCTTCCACCATTTTTATAGTGTGCCTAATGTGTTCAGTTCAGGACCAAATAATTAGGTCTCCTGTAAATTATTTTAAGATGTTGCAGTACATCTGTAGAACCATAGGTGCCACTGATTTGGTTTCCATGTAAATGTAATAGAACTTATCTTCTTTCTTCCATTTCTTATCAGTTTCTATTGCTTACACTATCCATTATCTGAGGTGAAACCAAAACTAAAAACCCAAAGGAATACAAACAAACAAACAAGACCAAACAAAACCCCCTAACTATTATTTTTACCTATAATGGAAGCATCATCCCAAACTGAGCTACACTCTTCAAAGCTGGCCATCCTGTACTTCTGCCTTTGTAACTGGACCACCGATCAAATTAATTGCTTGGAAAAAACATGAAAGCAGAGAAAGGGCATTCTTTACACTGCTTCAGCCAAAAGTTTTGTGATCTGTTTCAAAATGCAGAGAGGAGCTAGTCCAATTACGGAGTTATGGTAGAAAATACAAGGTTGAAGTGTAATTTCAGAATAGCAGAACCTCTAAAGTATATGAAATGTTATAGGAAAGAAAATATGACAAAATCAAGAGTTGATCAGGCCATTAGAGATCTGGTAGCTCAAATCCAGGCAGAAAGAGTTCAAGAGAGCAGCAGTAAAAAAGGCAGTGGAAGACCCTGTGTGGAGTGGGGGAGATGTTAGGATATCATCCAGATATTTTCTGAAGCTGTAGCTGCCATTCTCTCCTTCCAGCTAGTAGGTTCTCTTGGCCCCAGAGACTTTGAAGTGTTTTCCTGTCTCCAGATCTGCCAGTCCTGCAATATTGCCCGACGAAAGAACACCATATGCAAGTTATACATTATAAAAATTACCTTTCTAAACTTCTCTTGCCCTATTTGTTTGAAATACTTTCCTGAAAAATCTAAATTAGGGGTATATGAAGGCATATCTTCCTTACAGTTCAGCTAGAGAGTTCACTTACCATCTACTCATCTCCAGAAGGACACCATTTTATGCATTTCCCATTTCCTAATATACTGTCTTGAGTCTTTCCTATTTCTTCACTTCTTGTAGTCCTGTGCTTTAAAATTCAAAAAAAGGAAGAACTTTTCCAATGTGCCAAATTTCTCATAATCTTATAAATAAAGACATATGTTAGTAGCAGAAAAGATTTTTACCTGTCACTGTTTTTAAGCTGTCAAATATGACACAATTGAAGCAGCACACTTTGTATATTAGTACAAGTTAGTATTAGTTAGTTACAATTAGTTTTTACAAACTCTGAAGCCTTATATATGTTATTTTTACAACAAAAGTCCTTGAAAAAATACTCTTTTGGTCTAAGTACATACATCTAATAAATGATTTTTAAAAGAACATCTGAAATTAAGAAATAAATGGGAGATGACACATTTTATTTTCCCTGGAAGCATTCTGTGGAGACGTGAAAAATTGGATAAATATGATCTATATTAGTAGCCTTATTCTTGTGATCATGTTTTCTACAAATAACTAAAATATTAACAATTCTCAGAAAGATGTGAAGTTTCACTTTTTTATGTTGCACTTTAAAAACTGGATGACTTAATTTGCAGTTGACTTCCTGAATCACACTCAGGTATGGATTTTTCAGTGGGGTCAGAAGGCCACAGTCACTAATTTCTCTGTCCTCAATACTCTTCCTCTTGATGAGTTTTCCTCCTGTTACCTTGTACAGGGTGTATGACTGGAGCCAAAGTAACTCACTGTCAAAAAAAATTCTTGATACAAGGCTATTTTTGCTGCCTCATTTATTAAAATATTTCCAATTAATTTGATTGTCACAAGTATGCTGAGGGTAAAATGCTGTTCAGGAAAAAGATTTGAGATTCATAAACACATTTTAAGAATGGAAGGGATTCCATTGTAAGCACCAAATTTGGTTTCTTTCATGACATAAAACAGTGTACTAGTTTGAAAACAAGCCAGTGGGAGGCACCAAGTCAGAATAACAATTTAATGGGGAAATTAAAGAAAAGGAGAAACTAAAAGAAAACACTGGTTCAAATTGACAGTCAAGATACAACCTGACACCCTGTTAGTCAGGGTGGTGGTAGCAGTCTGGTAGAATGGTGGCTGCAGTCCTCTGAAGCAGTGATCCCGTAGAAAAGAGTCTGCTCTTCCTCAGGTCCAGTGGTGACTGTGTAGCTCCTGTCCTCTGGAAATCCAGTGGAAGGGATGTCTCTGGTGTTCAGAATCTCAGCTTATACCCAGGATGGAATGCTTGGTTCCTCCCTCTGGATGGAGCATCTCACAGTGGGGTGATGAGTCATGAGGCAAAGTGTTGATTAGGCTCATTAACAGAAGATGGTCCAGAGGGAGTTATCTCTGAGTCAGGCGGCAGGACAATGATGGGCAATTAACAGCAAGATAGTCTGGGGGGAGGAGGCAAGGAAACACTGCCCCACCTGGTTTCAACAGCTCATGAGGATGGTGATAGAATGCACTGCAACCCAGGACAAACAGTAATTTCCATAGCAGACCCAAAATTTCTCATTGAAATTGAAATCTAGTCAAATGAAACTCTCCATTCAGGTCATTCTTGTGGAAAGACAGACTTCCTCTGATCCATTTCTGAATCAGGAGCACAAAAAATTTGATTCTTAAACTTGTGTCATGAAAACATTTATCAAAATTCCTTAGGATATAGATGAAATGAAGTAAATATTTCAGTGGCATTCCGGCAGTTTTCATGCATGCACTCTCCACAAAGTTCAAGCCAAAATTGTTTCATTTGAGCTTTCCTGAATTATTAGCTTAAGTTTTTTTTTTTTTTAATTTATTTACATGAAACTAGTCAACAACTTAAATGAAATTTTCAATTAATTTCAAGTAATTTAGTTCTCTAGGTACTTTCTCACCAGTGTGTGAATGAGATTCTGAATAAATGTAACTAATCACTATTTGTTTTGACTATTTAGACTTTAAATATTAGTATCACAATTTAAAAACTTCAGACATGGAAAAATATCTTTGACATCTGAAGAGCTGTCTGTTCCCCAGAGGGAAACAGAAGACTGATCTCATGAATCGCTGTACAGTTGCTTATTATCTATATCCTCTCTTACAAATAGTGAAAGTCTAACTTCTCTGATAAACAGCAAAATTGAAGTCTTGTCCCATGTGTTATTTCAAGAGGAGGAAACATATATACATATTTTATTTTCATTGATTTAAGTTTTTAAAAATTTCCCTAATTCCAGATATTATTTTTTATAAATTTCTCTGAATTTACCTTAGTCAGTGGCAGAGGTTGGCAATTTTCACTTGTTAATTTACTTAAGTATTAATTGCCATATCTCAGTTGAACAGTTATTTTGTTGTTAGAAGCTTTCCTCATGCAACCACTGAAGAAAAATAAAAAGTTATTCGCAGAGGAATAAACACTGCCATGGAAAAGCAAATCTTTATTTAAAAAGCAGAAAAGCTGAAATTTTGCAAATGCTATAGGCAAAAATGAATTTGCATGGAGTTTTAGCTGTGTCTGTCCACTGCATTTCAGAGGAAAAATAAAACCATTTAATTTAATCCATCTGCTCCCTAGAGTGAGTCCAGTGTCACAAGCACTGATGTCATCCTACAGCACTGCCTATTTTCAGACAGTTTCTGTTTTAAATATTTTCTACTAATACTATTTTTCAAAGCTGATTTTTCAAAAGACTAGTTTTCCGTATTCTTTTTAAATAATTTTTAATTATTTTGGGAGAAAACTTGCATAACTTAAGCAATAAGTCCATAGCATCTGCATCATATTCTTCATGTAAATTTGATATTCTGAATTGCATATTTTTAAAAAGTAGAACAAATGTCCTTGCTTGATATAACACAACATAGGTTTAGTATTAAGGAATATGCAATATGGACTACTTTGACAATGTAGAATTCATCTAATAAAGTATAGTTATGCATTTAAACCAAAAACATTTTCTTATCCATTATTTTTAAACCACAACATACATTATATTAAGGAGTTTGCATATAGAATTGTTCAGGAATACTAGAGAAGAAAGGCAAGAATTCAAGCTTTACTCCAGTTTTGGACAAAAATAAATTCTCAGTTCATTCAGAGGTAAAGAGAGAGATTTATTCATTTTATTCTAAGATAAAATGTATCTTTATACCAATCTCTCCTTGTACTATTTCTCAGATAAATTATTATAACTGGTACTTACAGTCAGTGAACTACTGTGTACTTCTAAGTCTGGCTGGAAGTGATTTGAAGCAATTTCAGAAAAAATGTAGTAATAGTATTCTAGGTCAAAAGGTAACAAAACATTAATAAGTTATAATTTTTAAATGTAATATTTTTACTTTTCCTGCTCAGATTTAAGAAAATTAGAAAACAAAGAACCAGGAAAAAAAAACAAACATAAAAAAACCCCAAACAAAACCCAAACCAAAAAAAACCTAAGAAAAACCAGTCAACTAACCAATCAACCAACGACCCCCAAACAACAAGCAAAGACAGAAAATACAAATTTATGTGGCATATCCTTTTGAAAGTTAAAAGCAACATAAAACCATGGGGAAATGGAAGCTACCACGCATGCTTAATTACAGAGACATCTCTTACTCTATAAAAATATTTCATTTAAAAAACAAGTTAAAACATCATTGAGGTAGCAGACAAAAGTACTCAGAAGTAAGAAAACTTCAAGTTTAACTTTTGTCACTATAACCTCAACTTCATACCCTCTTGATTTATTTGAAAATTATTTAAAATTGAATCAGATTAACTGAATTGTACATTGAAGATATCTTTAAATACACAATTTTACCTCTGACATCTTGTGCATAAGAATGAATACTTAGCCACCTTACTTCTGAACATGGATACTTTATAATATGTATTATATGATACATCTTCCCCTATACTAAATGCAGTATCTTTTTTGGTTCAGGAGAGTACTTCAGAACTTTGTATAAGCTTCAATTTATTGTGGGGTTTTTAATTAAAAGAACAATCTGAAATCTGAAAATATTTTTGTTCTGATAAACAAAATAAGAATGCACATAGCATATTTTCTAGCCATGCAAGGTATAAAAGACTCTTTAGAAGAATAACTAAAACATTTTCAGGGAAAGTACTTAGAAGTACTTCAGCTTTTTAAGGCGATTTTCTTGGATTTGTTTCAAAATCTACCCCAGTAGTTGTATTTTCCTGGATGTCTGAGTTGACGTTGACTTGGAGTTTTGGAGAAGAAATAACTTTTTGATCTTTAATTTAGCTGGCAAGGTTTCCTAAGAGACAGTTGTTCTAGAGAAATGATTTTATAACATCTGATCATATTTTTCACCTATGCCATGCATTTTGTTCCAGAAAACAAATTACCAAGAAAACTTTAAGAATACAGGTAATTTGTATTATATTGATCTGTGTGTCTCTGAGTATATGCATCCTTATATTTTAGAGTCTGAAATTTAAATTCTTTGACAATGTCATTTTGTAAAGTGAAAAAGTTAATTTCACAGACTATTATGTTTCTGCAGTGCAGGAGGACCTTTGCATAAGGGTTCTTTTGTTGCTAAGAAAGCCATCAAGCAGCAGTAAATACTTAGGATAAATTTGCTAAGCGCTGTCATTTTACCCAGCGTCTCCACAAATGGTGCCATATGATTAGCTCAACTCTGACATAATTTCTTTACTCTGCCTACTAAAGGTGATGTGTTACTGGGTCTCAGGGTGCATATATATCTGTGACTGATATGGATCCAGACTTCCAGTCTTCCCCATTAGACTTACATTGCACGTCCTGGCTGCTGTTTCGTGATACCCTTCATGTTACGTCTCATCTTCACGTTTTTTGTGTGCTTGTGCTATCCTGTTTATAGCTCTTTCATTTCTCTCCTACTTTGGTTACTTAAAGGTCAGATATCAGTGTAGTTTTAGAATATCCATTTGTGTAGATTTTAACCCATGAGAGGCTAGTTCTGTTTTTCATTTATTTTACAATAGTTTTAAAACATATAACTAGTATTTAGGTATTTTGCAGAAAATGCAATCTCACCACCTCACTACATTTTTTCCATGTATTTGTTGGCTACAGCTTCCTAAAACTTGTCAAATTAAGGAAATCATGCTGACTTTTCTAAAAAGGCTAAAAAATATCATTAGAATTATGTTTTAAATACAATCTATAATAATTTGAAGGTTTGATTTTTTTTTTCCCCATCAGTTTTTCTGGATTTACCAATTTTTCCAAAGGTTATTCTGGTTTTTTGAGGACTGATTTCATAAGTTAAGAAACACATTGCTTAAAAAAAAAAATAAAGAGAAAAATTAACCTGCTCAAAATTATGACTAGATGCAAAGATCTGATTTAGATAAGTAAGGAAAAGAACACATTTTCTTTATTGGGTTCTTGATTCTTACAAACCTGTTAATTATTTATGATGCACTTCAGTGAGAAACATTCTCAGAAAAAACTTTATTGCATTCTACTTAACAATAAGGAAAAAATGCACACTGCAATCATTCAAAATAAAGACACCAACAAACACACAAAAAAACCCCACTTCATTTTGGCAAGTAATGTTTTTCAGTGCTGTGGGAGATGCCTACATACCACAAGTCCTTGCTTGTGCACTCATGCAGCATTTGGGAGATATAACCTTTGTCTCCTTAGGCATTCCTCAGTTTTATGACAACCTTGTTGTTGCTAACTTTAGGACAGAATCTGAGTGATTATTAGCTTTTTTGGTAAATCTCCTCCCACAGGTGGTGGGAGCTTGCAGCTTGCAAGTGTTCACCCCTAACTAAGTGCGCACAATTATGGAAACAAATGTTAATGTAATGAGAAATGTAATGAGTTAATCGGAAACAAGAACCTGAAGAAATGAAGTCAACCAACACATGTTGATTACCAAAATACTGTCTTCAGATCAAGAAAGATACAAGAACAAAGGGGAAGGAAGTTATTCTGTGAGTATTTTCCATGTTGTTCTCAAGAAGGGAGGGTTAAAGCCAGGCCTTGTAAGTATGCTGATTTCTTCACATACCTTATATAAATTAAAACTTTAAAAGCAAACTGCACAGATCTGCTGCTGAAACAAAAGCTTTTATCCTGCCTTCTAGTCACCATTTAATGAATTGTTTGATTCTGTCAGCTTTTAGATTTTGTGTGACAGCAACCCAGGCTTTTAAAAGGAGAACAGTGCAAGGAACAATACTAACAAAAAACCCAGACAACAAACTCCCCCCTGTCTTGTATTTTCCCAATGAATTAATAAAGGATTGTATTTTAATTGTTGTCCAAATATTTCTCCAATAAAACTGGTAATTAAACAACAGCATTTAGTAAATTAAGACTGATCCCATGCTGAAAATATAGTATATGTTTAACAAATGTGTACATACAACACGTATGCTATTGTTACTGAAAAATATTAGTAGAGCAATACAACAGATAAGAAAAAAGCTTATGAAAGAGTAAACCCACATAAAAATGGCTAACAGAGAAAGCTCTTTCAAACCATTTTTCTGAGGTGATGGTGAGAGATAAGTCTAGACATCAAAAGAAGGGATAGGTAAGATGATATGAAAGATATTGATTGAGAAAGACGAAAGTAGCAATGCTCTAAAAGCCTGTAGCACTTCAGCGCTGTGTGTTTCAGCCAAAGGAGTACTAGAGCACGACAAACTAACTTTTGAGGCGTGTTCCAAGGATTGCAACGTGACTTTGTGTAGAAAAAGGGTCTGAATCATTTCTCACTGCCATATTCTTCAACAGGCTCAGCCATATAACCTAGACATTCTTGGTGTATTCCTTGAGCAAGCACATTAAGTCATAATATCTCTGTCTTAGGTGACATTGAATTAACTTAAGCAAGGACTTAAGCAAGCCCCATATGAGAGACTGAAATCTAATGGTTAATGGCTTAAACATTGCTATGAAGGACTTTGCCCATTATGGACAAACTGTATAAATAAACTGCAGCCACCAAAGCCCACCTCTCCCTGAATATGCTGCCTGAGGGGAACTTTGGACTGTGAATTAAGCTGCCTAAGGGAACTTGAGATAAGGTAAAGGTGACACTATTGTCCAATTACTCAGGTCTAGGGAGAAGTGAACAAGCCTGAGGGAGAAGAATATATCTATAAGAAAGCCAAACCCTGTAGCTGCGCTGAAAATCAGCTCTGCCTGAGTTCAGAGTGGGAGAGGCCATAGCCCACAGGTTCATACAATTCAGACACAAGAGAGCTAAAAAGGTGAGCTGCTTCTCACCATACATACAGATGCATTACTGTGAAATTATATTTTAATAATTGTGACCAGGCTTTGCTTCAGCCTTAAGCCTGTAAATTGGAGAAGCCCATCTTTTCCTTTCAATCAAACATATAAAAACAAGGAAAAGCAAATGCAAACAGTTTAATGGATAAATGCTAGTGTTGGTGAATTTTTTCACGTGGCTTGTTGAGAAAATACCTGTTTTTTCTTCTCTCTCTATTTTTCTTTTGTTTAACCACAACTGGGCTATGGATTCCAACTTGGACTACTTGACATGACAAAGGGTGTTGGTCTATCTGTTTCAATTTTCTTTTCACTTGCATTCGGCACATATGTTCCAATGCAAGATCCATGTAAAAACTGATTTAGAAAAATATTCTGTCCTTCATTATACAGATACATTTTCCTTGAAATAAAAAAAGAGAGGAGTTCTATTTTATTTAGATTTAATAACTAATGAAATACAATTTATAATTGAAGTATTTTTTTAAAAAGTACAAAGAGTTGAATTGGAAAGGACATATTACACATCTTTAACCTAAATTGGTTGGTGACATTGGGAAGCTTCTTGTTCATTGTAATGGAAGTAAGATTAGGCTTGTGACGATGAGGGGGTTTGAGGTGCTTTTCCTATTTTTTTCCTTTTTTTTCTTCTAAGTGTACACCATTGATTAAACTGTGTCCAAAATGCCTATCTTGTATTAACACTGGAAATAGCCTTTTTCTTCTACAAACTAATCAATCAACCAAAAAATAAATAAATAAAGAATGGTAAAAAAAATAACTAAAGCTGAACATTTTTATTGATTCTGTCCCATAACTCATGGAACATGTCCAATTAAATGCAGGAGCTCCAACTCTAGTTCCAGCTCTGCTCTAGATATCTGTCCTGGACTCCCTGAATACATATCTGTAAATATTTCTAAATAGTGGAAAAGCTAAGAACAGGCATCTGCTCCAAATTTTATTGCCAGATCACAGTTATAAAATTAATCTAGAAAGTTTCTTCTATTAATCAAGTCTGATCTTTGAAGCTGTTACTGTAAATGTAAAAGGGAGGATCAGTTGTCAAAGTGGCCTTGGTCTCTGACTGTCAGGAGTCACTGTGCTTTAAATGACATAATAAGGTTGGAGTTTTAAAGAGCAAAAGCCTTATAAGGGTTATATTTTGATTGACGAGTTACATTATGACTGTTATTATAGCAGAGACCTGGAAAACTATAGTAATTAGCTTGTCAGCTCAATTGTTACTCTTCATTAAAAATGACTATGAGGGAGCAATTAATCTCACATCTTTAGCATCATTAGGCTGTTCTGTTACTGCAGTTGTGTGCAGTTCCATATGTCAATTAATCTTCAGAACAATATTATTTTCTAATTTAAGTCTTCACTTTCCCTATTTTGATCTTGCAGTCAAAGAGCAACAATAAAGTTTGAACATATCCTAGACAAAATAAAATTGTTGAAACAGAACTAGAGTGGAAAATTCCACCTCAAAGCGTAAAATTTAAAATGGAGGTCATTATTATCTCTCAAATCAGGCCTTGCATAGCTTATTAATTCTCTGCAAAGACTAAAAAACCAGAAGATTATTGGTAATGCAGAAAGAGTCTAGGCTTGCACAAGTGAAGGAGCAACTGGGCTACTGTGTCTTTCTCTGCCTTCCTTATGTTTAACTTCGGAATTGAGCCAAGTGGCAATGGAAGAAGTGTTGCAGACCCAGAAAACTTAAACCCAAAGTTGGATCCATGAAGTCATGTTAAGTTGTGCTCATGAGACAGTGGAACTCAGGATCCTATGTGGGTGAAGCAAAGCATGACTTCTGGAGAGCTATCTTCGGCCTCTTCAAAGACCTATTTGGAAGTATGCCAAGGGGTAGGACTCTGGAAGAGAAGGGAGTCCAAGAGCTCTGGGCAATATTCAAGCATCTCTGCCTCCAAGCTCAAGACCAGAGTGTCCCCATGATGAAAAAATCGGGCAAAGGGGGCAGAGAATCTGCATGGACAATCAAGGAGCTTCTAGAAAATCCCACTTGGAAGAAAAGTATTTATGGGATGTGAAAAGTGGACAGGACACATGGAAGGACTTTAGGAATATCATCACAGTATGCAGAGATGTGGCAAAGGCCAAGGCCCACTTGGAATTGAGTCTGACAAGGGACATCAAGGACAACAAGCAGGGCTTTTAAAAGTACATCATCAGCAAAAAGAATACCACGGAAAAGGTGGAGCCACTGCTGAATTAGATGGGTGTCCTGGTATTGGAAAGCACAGAGATGCCACTGAAACAAATATTCACTACTTCTGTTTGTATGTAGCACACAATGACCAAGGCACATTTCTGAAGTATGTCAATGGGGAATCGCTAACACCAAAATAAATTCTACACTGGAAACACCATAAAATTTTGAGTAAAACACACTTTGAACATGTAAAAAAAATGAAGTTCAACTAGCTTTTAAGATATCTTAAACTTTAATATTCATTCAACTTAGAAATGCATTCTGATTTTAGCTCTTCAGGAAGAGTAGAAATCAATTCACCTTTTCTGTCAGCTAAAGAAATATCTATAAACAAACTAAGAGGAATTGTTTCCTGTGCTCAACAGGAGACACCTTCCATGTGGGTAATATCTGAATTATCTGAAGAGCTGTTGAAGAGAGAAGACTTTGCTATGACTGTATACATTAGTCCTTTGTTCCTGTGTCTACTTACAAAGTGAACTGATTAAAACAGAGTCAAACTTCCTTGACAGAATTGTGAAACTCTTCAAGTTCATTGACATCCAGATGACACACCAGATAGATATTAAGCTATCAAATTCAAGTGCTTTCAAGACTCTGTTTCTCTCTCTGATACCTACATATATATATACATATATATATCTACATGTATGTATGAAGGAAAACTTGTTTCAGATGTGTATGCATGCCTTTTTTTCATAAAAAAAGAACTCATCTATACAGTACAAATACCAGTATTTTTCATCCAAAAGTTTTCAAATGTTGTATTTTTATTAACAGATACAGATTCTCCAAGTCAGATCTCTTGAACAAAGAATTTGAAGTTGTCTGTCCACTGAAAAGAGATGAACAGAGTTGTCTGTTCACTGAAATTAACAAAATTAATTTTCCAATTAAGTTCCGGTGGAAGGGCATTTATCAGTTAATATAGATGATTAAATTTAATAAGATAGCCCTTCTTTTAGGAATTGTAATCTGGTAGACTGCAAATGGAGCATGAGAGAAGCAGATTGAAATTGCCTGATGTAGGCAATTTTTTGTAGGGAACTTTTGGCTCACTATGGAATATGGAATAGATCTCTGAGAGGGCTTTCATTTGGTAAGATCAATGGGTGTGAAGAAAATATTAATAATATCTGAAGCAAAATTCCCAGCATCAGAGGAGATGATACACTGAGTCACCCTTAGTGACCAACACTTCCAGTAGTACATTGAAAACATTGTTTCATGTTTATAAAAAAAAACAGGTAATGACCTTGCAGAGAAGAAAAGTCAAATTTATGAAACTGGCAACCTATTCAAAATGTTTTTCAGCTGCGAATTAGTGGAATCACACCACAGTATTTGGAGATACAGGACAGGTACATACCAGTACCAAAGGAGATGTGGTGGCATGACGATGCAGATAATGATGGCTAGCACAGAAAAGCTGATATTTTCCTTTCCACATGCATGGCTTGAGAGTCATCATGGTAACACATGACAGCGTGTAATTCTTAATGCCTAGGTTGTGATTGCTGAATCCAAAGCTAAAGAAGTAAATCTGTGCTCTTGATAAAATTGCCAGAGCAATTAATGTAGAATTGTACATTTTTGTACAGAATTGTACACAATTGTAATGTACAATTAATGTAGACAAAAGAAATAACAATAAACTGAAAATCATATTCTTATCTTTTTCTTTCTCTAATGATGCGGTCAATAGCTCCATGAGGCTGGAAATGCCTTTTTATCTGGGTAAAAATCAAATATTCTTCTACTATCAGATAATTGATTTTGAAAACAAAGTAATCAAAATGGAAAGACAAAAACCTTCTGCTTAAATAAAAATAGAAATGCAAATTGCAAATCTCCACCTCACAGTTAATGACTGTGCAAGATTATACATGTTGTGCAACTTATTTAGGATCAAAGTAGTAGGAGGCTGATTTTTCAGAAAGGAATCACAGGTTATTTTCTTTGACAAGTATTTTTAGACTGGATAACATACATATTTATTGAATGCACACTGTTTCTCTGTGAATCAGGACTAAATTAAATACAGACTTCATAAAATATACTCACTTTGAAGTGTTTTAATAGTAAGCAAACATTTGCTGTTAAGAATGCAGTTTTTAAAGGAAGACAGTAAAGATAACAATAAACTGTATTTTTTTAATGACACAGGTCTTGCAGTTTCGCCCTTTCCTTCTTTAAGTCATAGGCATATCAATTCAAATAATTAAAAATAATCTTTACTGAGCATATAAATCCAGTGTTCAATTTATCGTTTTGGAAATAATTTTCAACTCAGCTGAAATTTGAATGAATTAAGTATTATACCTTTGTAGTTGAAGAAATTTGGAGTGTTTATATTGTTTCAGGTGGTTCAGACTTTCTCTAACTTGCCTTCCACTGGTGGTTGGGGCCAGAGGACATTTTAAGGACAACAACGGATACTCTTGCTTTCTAAGAGCCAGTAAAGACAAAAATTATTAATATATCCACTTTTTATTCTTAATTTTTTACAGATCTTGGAGAGGTTGTGAGGACTTTATGTTAAAAAATATGTAATTATTTATTTTGTCTTAATTTGCCTTTCATCCTCCCTCTGTCTTTTGATAGAGGTGTGCTACAGAGGATTCATAATGGGCCTGCAAAATGACAAGGAATTCCACACAAGAGGCTTGGCAGTCAGTGAAATTAATTTGCATGCATTGTTAAGTGAGTATGAAAAATCCAAGATGATAATGAAAGCGATGATATCTCAGCAACAAGTAAACCAAAAGTTAAATCCTTCATTATGATATAGTGATGCAGACAGATTAGGAGTATAGGAGTTAACAACAGACACCTCGTTGCTGTCACATTTATTTCTAATTCCCAGCACAGTAAAAAATGCAGTATGGAGGTTAGATGTGTATAGGAGCTATATTCTTAAATCCTCACTTTTAAATAATGCTCACGGTACTACTTCATAATTTAGCCATGCTCCTTTTTGTTGAACATTTTGTCTGTTTTCTTGTTAATCTACTGAGATAAACATGATAATAAAATTATTCTGTGTACTTGCCTGATTGCTAAAACTGAGACATGAATAAATGTTGGTTTCTCTATAATAATGAGTACTGCAATGCCATTTGTGGACCATCAGAGACAGGATTACAGTGTCAGTCTTATGAGAACATCATCATTCAAGCTTTGAAATGTATTGTTATGAGATTTGTCAGTTTAATATCAAATACACAGCCTGAGTCAACAGTGCATGGCAATGGAGGTTTTAAAATAAATCAGGAATTAAGAATACACTTATACCAAATTTATATACTTTTCTTTATACCTATATGTACTGCTCCATTTAAAAGTGAGCAGATTTGGGTTCCTCTGGGAGTTTTCCTCTCAATTTAGCCATTCATATGTAGGTTCATATTAATTCTGAGATGGTCTCTGATGCAAAGTGATGCCGAATGTGTCATTGCTGAAGCCAAACTTTTAAAATAAAATAAAATCAAATTTCTCCTCAGAAAATCTGAAAAACTCAAAGCGGCTGCTTTTTTTCTTTGCATATTTTTGGCTTTTTGGTTGGCTATTTTTTTGATTGGTTGGTTGGGTTTTTTTAAATATTATCATACAAGCTAATTGTAATCTGTTTCTGACATCATGATACTTGTCCAGAGTGATTAAACACAGCTTTTTAAAATTTCATTTTCTTCAGTCAAAACCAAGGTTTTGCACATCCTCTGAAGCAACTGAAGCAGTTGTTCAGAACAGGTACAGAAGGGTAGAAAAAAAGCTTGTAAGTGGGGAAAAAGACTTTAGACATAATAGGTGAAGGGACATGGGCAGAGCAATAAGAAAAATAATGAGAACTAAAATGGAGAAAAAAGAAATTAAAGGGACACAAAGACAAAGAAAATTGATTAGGCTGTAAAAAAAGTGCTTTACTTCTGCAAAGAATAAAATATGCATTTTGGTTTGGGTTTTTTTTTAAGGCATAAAAAGCCCCAAACTACACACACAGAGTGCTATATTAAACAGATTGTGAAAGTTTGTTGAGGCATACAGCCTAATCCATCTTCCGTTATGCAAAGGACAGCTTTGGATCACAGTAAAATGCATTTACTAGTAAGATGTGTTTATGAATGAGATCTATTAAAATGAATCTGAAGAATCTATCTGAATCTATCTAAAGAATCTAGTAATACCCTAGTAAACTAGAGAATGGCTTAGACTCTTCTATTTATACCAATGATTTTAAAAAAGCTGATTAGATACTGAAAGACTTGCTTAAGTCTCGTGTTCTCTGCTTCTCTTCAAAAAGGAAACAGCTCTTTTCATGTAGAAAGAAAACTACTAAAGAATCTGCTTTTGCTATGTAATTAAGACTTTCCTGAACCACTATGGAGAAGGGAGAATAAGAAAATGAATTTGATATTAATAAACTGCTTTTTAAAAATTATTTTTTCTCGGTAAATGCAGACAGAATTAAACATGGTTTAGAAACTGGGGCACAGTGCAACCTCCTAGCGAGAGGTATCAAACAGAAGAACAGACCTTTACACTTGATGTGAGAAAAGGGAAACTGAACTGTAATGAAAGGTCCCTTGGGGCTGCTATCAATTTAGTTCATTTTCACTTTACCTCAACCCCTTCTAATAAGTGCATCTTTCTTAATGATATTAATGATATTTAATCTGTGATATTGCTCAAGAATGAAGGATTTAATCTCTTTCTCAACATTTCTTAGAGCAGCTGGCTTCTGAGCTTGGTGCAGGTAATTATTAAATGGCCATTTAGCACTGTGTTTAAAGATGCCTCTTGCATGCTTTTGTTTTGTGGAAATTGCATTTTTTGTTTCTTCTTCTGCTATCTTGACCATGGAATCTGGCAGCAGAAATGACGTCTCCTTCAGTAATAGTGATGTGCATTCAACTGGAATTACCAAAGCTCCCAAAAAATGTACTTGTTTATTTTCTAAAGTCTTGGACTGATTTTTCCTGAAGAATCCAAACAATTAGATTTTAGTTTATTGGAACTCTGTTAATATTTTTAGATCAGTTAAACTAATAATTTTTATTTTCCTTCCCTGTGTGCATACTTTGCTACTATGCAAAATGCATTTGATAACTCTTGCCAGAAACTCCACTGTCTTCACAGTGTAGTTTTGCACCTAGATACTGACAATAAGATTAATTTCTGTGCATCTCTGCTTGCTAAAGAGGTCTGTCCTATGCAGTGATAGTATTCTAAGAAAATATGATCGTGTAGCTTTCATATTGCTTAGCAGTCATTGTTTCACAACCCTTTCAGAAATATGTTGCTAAATCTTTGCACTATGAAAGTGGTACGTGTATTTGGGTATTCTATGCGCATCATCATATTGGTACAATGAAAAACAAAGAGGAGAGAGCTAGATTTTATTTTGAGTTTGCGTAACTTGCTAGATTTAGGATAGGGAGTGAGGAATCATTTTACATGTGGAGAGCAAGCCACTGGTGCAGAAAGTATGTTCTTTGAAAAAGAAAAATTATTGTTTCTTCAATAGGATCTATTAATTACAATGTAATGATAGGAATTGAATTTTATTTTCAAACAATTAATGGATTATTTGTCCTTTCTGAAATTCATTGATCTTTAGCATTAACTCAGCATATCAACTTGTTTACCTCCATCTTTTTTCTTTGCACTTTTCTCCACCTAACCTGCACAAGTAAGTATTATTATGTGGGAAAAAATACTGAGAGCAAAATTAAAGAAAACTGGAACATTACATTTTAATAGAAAGAAATTGTGGTCAGCATGCTCGACTCCCCCCACAGAATGCATGCTAAGGGAGGATGAAACAGAGCACAGAGCTGAGTGGAAATTTATAGACATAGTTATAACACTATGGAAATTACAGGGGGAAATGTGGTTACTACTCCTGGGATGAAATGAGGTCAGCATGCCCAATTCCCACACAAGCACATGGTAAGGCGGGATGGAAACAGAGCAGAGTGGAGGCGCAGTGGCCAGGCTCTCTTTAAATCCCTGCAGAAGAGGGAACTTGGTGGTACCCTGTAGCTGATTAGTTGCATAGGAGCTCTCAAGCAAGGGAGGTAAAAGATGTCTTTCTGTTGAACCAGCAACTGTGGTGAAGTCACTCTCTTCAGATGTAATACTGACACACGTCCATCCCAAATTTGCCTGCCCCCAGGGTATGGTCAGCTGTCATGGAATATCCTTAATTGGATGTCTAAGTAAGAAGTTCATTGAGAATACTGTTGCAGTTAAACATAGTAGTAAAAAATTCATGTTAATAAAATCTTCACATATTTACCAATAGCAATTTGAAATTAATTTTATTCCTAACTTTTGGAAAAGCAGGAAGTGTCAAGCTAAATCTTAAGCCATTGTTACAGTTTAATATTAACACTGTAAGCCAATGTCTCTTGACAAGACAAGGAAGTAAATACAATAGTATCTTTATTGGTAATTCTATCCTAAATTTAACAGTACATCTGAAATGATCTTCATAATGTACTGTCTGTTGATGTTTAAAGAAGCTGATTTGTTTGTATCATGTACTACTGAGCAAAAGGTAAAAACAATGGCAGATTATTTATTTGCAAAACACTCTTCCAGAAAAAAATAGATGCGTTTGAAAAATTATGTAGCATTTTGATCTACCACGATCAGTATTCACTTTGTTAACAGTGACAAAGTTTTCAAGATTATGCCAGTTTGCCTGCAGCTGCTACTATATTTAACACAGATACATCTTTCACTTTCAGTGTATTAGGCAAAATGCATTCACCAAAGAATATCTTTTCCTGGAGACAATCTGAATTCATGTCAAAATTTATTTTATAATATTAAGTTCAGCTTTTGTTTACAGATCAAGACATAGCTCTGAAGATGAAATTACCATTTTAAAGCATTTTGGAAAGACATACATGCATCTTTTTCTCAGTGACGTGTTTAGTACAATGATTTAGATGCTCACAGTTTCACACCAAATTTCTTCATTTTCATTGGATTTGTCTCAACCCTTGGAAGTCTTTGTGGCTGTACCGGTTTGGCCAAATTTAGAAATATATCCTCTGAGAGAAGGCACAACCACCCCTCCCCCACCAGGTTCAGGAAAATACAAATTTTCCTCAAAAGAAAGTGAAGAAGATAAAACTATTTATTTAACAAACACCCGGGAAAGGAAAATAATGTTAAATGGTAAAATCTTTTGCTGTGGAGGAAAAACCTGGGAAAGTGTCAGAGTCCTCCCTTTGGTCTCCTCGGAGCTGGGGCTTGGCCCAGGGCCAGGCCCTCTGTGCTCGGTGGAAAGTCCTCCCGATGTGTTCTGATGTTAAAGCAGTCCAGTAGAAAAGGGAGAAAATCCAAAATTCCAGAGAAGGAAAAATACAACTCTCAGTCTCTCTCCGGAGAACAAAGCAGCTGAACCACTGGCCAAAAAAAACCTGTCCTGGGAGCAGCAAGCCGGGTGCTTCCTACCTCCCCCACCACAGTGGGGAAAACCAATTGCTATCTGTGTGTGACCTTGAACAAGCTGCAAACTGCTTTGAAAAAGTTTTGCTCAGTTTTTTCCTTCCCCCTCTCAGGCTCAGTTTAGAGGCATAGAAAGGCACAGGAATTAATTTCTGGGCATAGGCAGCGATATGGGATACACATCATAAGGTCACCCCAAGACAGTGGCATGTCTCATTGCATGCTTCTATAGAACTAAAATTCCCAAATATTTATGATTTTTTTTATAATATTTAAAAATCTCTAATGCTTCAGAATTTTACTGTTTCTTCTGAACACAACTTCTTAATGATGCCAGTTACTATCTTTTACAGTCTGGGGAATTGAAACAGAAAGAAAGGGATTTGTTTACAAAAGTGTACTTTATACCTTTTTGAAACATTTCCTAAAATGATAATTCAAGAAAAAGCAAGTTAAAGAGAACAGAATGTAGTTCTTCACATTAGTGACTTCAGTCAAAATAAATGCTCTCAAGTGATTTAATCTTGTGTTTATTTATTTTTCTGGGTTTAACTTGATTTATGACTTTGAAATGCACATTATTACCCATTTAATTTTAATGCCAAATATTTCAGCACACGACTTAACTGACAAAAACCTTCAAACAATCTGAAAATGTATTATGCATGGTCATAAAATTTAGTCTCCTCTTGACTGGTGTTCATTTCAGTATACAAAAGACCTCAGTAAGCATGCACAGATATCTGCAGTTAGCAAATTAATATCAGTTTTTAATGAACAGTAATGGCATGAAATTATAGTAATTCAAACTATTTGAACTGTTACTGCATTTTTACAGAGGACAGTGTCCTGTCGCAATATACCAAGCCAAAGTACCTGCTGCAGATATGTTAATTTCCTTTCAAAAAACATGTGAACAGTTAAATACATTGAAGAAGCAGCATAAAATGAACCATTAATAGACCATAGGTCTTCTGCGTCCCAGTCAAATGCCTCATTTCATCAGCCACACAAAGCAGTGACTTCCACACTAGTCAATAGTAATCATACCTGGAAATAAGCCAAGTAAACAAAATGTGAAATTTAGTCTAGACAAAGGTACTCAGGCAACAAAAATTTAACTTTTGACTTGTGATGAAGCTTGTCATAACGATGACTGCAGGAAACATTACATAACTTTTTCTGGATAAAATTTGTGTTTAACATCCCCTCTGTTACTAAAGGTTACATAAATGTCAAATATACTATCAAATTTAAAAAAACAAGAAACCAACCCAAGCCCCAAATGTACCTCACCTTTCAAGGTCTTTCCTCAGGTTTTATAACAAATGACAAAGGAGATAGAGTCAGACAACTGCTGCAACAGATAGGAAATTCACAAATGTTCCCAGCCTTTTTTAAACTCATTTTAACGGTGAGCTACATGATTTATTTCAGAGAAACAGGATTAGTAAGTATCTTTTCGTTGGCAGATGTAAAAAGAACCTCTCCATAAACCCATTTGTCACTCCTATGTAGCAACTGTAAAATTATCTGCAGTAGGAAATAAGCCTATACAGTAATGGAAGAACATGATACAGAAATATACTTAGCCAAATATTATATCTGCATCAATGCTCTTCTGACAATGAGAGCACTCAACAGAGAAAATTTGATTTTAGATCAACTTACACACCTGGCCTATGATTTCTGTAGCATATGACTCAGTATGTTTGACCCCCTGATATCATTTCACTACAGAAATCTGTTAAGCAAAGCCAGTTCAAGGCAAACCACTAATGGAAAAGCCTACTTTCTTCACCATGTTTACTTTCATCCTGTGTAAGGTTTCTCTACCTCCTATGAAGCATGGAGATACCCGGGCAAGCTACATAAAAGGTAGCTCAGGACCTGGGGACAGCCTAGCTAAAGCAGCACTGTCTTCCAGAGGACATGCTCCATGCTAGCTGGATTTCTCCTAAGCTGCTGGCAACTAGTAAATAAACCCAGCTGAAACATTTCTAACTGGAGCACAAATACAAATGGGAGCACAGAGTATGCTGGAATACACTGTGTCCTTCTCCACTGCTGTGATGATTGAGGCCACGGCAGGAGTGACCAAGGAGCCATAAAACCCTAAAACAGCTGAAGTTTGCTGGTGCTCCAGCACCAATGTCTAAAGACACCTTCGTAGTCATGGCAAGTTCCCATGGGCCTTTGTTCTATTATGCAGATTATCCACTTTTGGTTGGCCCGTTGGTCTACCACCCCTTTTACTCCTGATAAGTCCTTGTTCTAGAAAGTTCTCCCTTGTTCAATACCCCACTGGTTCTTGGTTCCCTGGTCCCTCCCCTTGCTTTTCCCTTTGGTTATTGCTATGTTACCCCATGTTCTCTCCACCCCTTGGACCTCAGTTGATTGGTCCTGATGCTCTGCCCACCGCTTGTACTGCCCCCCATATAAAACCCTGGACCCCTCTGTTCTGGGTCCTTTGTCTCTGGATCCCTCCTTGCATAAGCACCTTGGAACTCTACACAAAGGGTCCCTTCCACCTCATTATCTCTGGCTGTGCTAGAAGAACTATCCTGCTTTTGTGTGAGCATGTGTGGCTGTGTGTTACCACCTGCACTGTGAGTCTGGGTGTGTTCTTGTGTGCGTGTGTGGAACCCCTGAGCAGATCCTACGCTGGGACACCTTCGGGAAGGATGCAGCATCCATACCACCAACTGCATCTCACCACATCACTCCACAGTCTCTTGCCAGGTGCAGTGTCAGCAAGAGGTGACAGCAATGTGTGGCTGCGCCACAGTCCGCAAGGCAGCCCCACCTAAACACCAGAAGTGAGGCAGAGCCCTGCAGCCTCTGGATGTAACACAGTGGTACAGACAGGGAACAGCCATTTTTTAAAGCCAACAGTAATGCAGTAAGTCTTACAAGGAAGGAAAAATATTTGATCTCTCAAGTTCTGAGCAATTTGCTTTATTGAAATTGAGTGTGTTTCCACCTTTAAAATTGCATACCTATAAAACCTGTTTTAAGAAAATTAAAATTCACCATTGAAATAATTATTTTTCTAAAAATGGTTACTCTTGCCTTTTGTTGCATTTCCCTTGTCAATCTTTCTGTAAGGAGGGGACATTTTTTCTGAGAAAGCCATGCTTTAAATTACCCTAACTATAAGAGCAGGCATAAATATTTCAAACTTCTTTACTTCTTTCATTTCAGAGAAAAGACTCCTCATTCCATCAGACTAGCCTTAAGGAGATGCATTTTAAGAGGCTAGTAAACCATTGAAGAAATACGACTTCTTTTCTCTGCAGCCTCTTTATGCAAGAGAGGCTTTGCTTTGGAATTGGATTTCTAGAGATGAGTTGATATGTTTAACCTTAAAATGAGTTATTTTATTATCATTTATTGCACCAAAAAAACCCTATTACAAGCATGTTGAATCTTCCAAAGTTCTTTGCTATATTAAAATAGATATAGTCAAGTGTGGTTGCATTTGTAAAAAATTTTTAGTTGGATTTTTGTTGTCTGTGATAACTTGGCCTGACTTTTTTTTTTCCTAGAACTGTTGATATCAAAATATTTTACTGTTAAATACATAAATGAAAAAATCCAAATGAATATTTGTTTAAATACATAATCCAAATGCTAATATGTATACTTTTATACTTTCAGAACTTTCCCTCCAAAAAGCAAGCTAAACATTTGGTGTGGATAGGCTTCGTATAGTGGTTTAGCTGAGGTGATTTTACATGAATAATTTAATTATTATAAATTTATTTAAGTGTAGTACTCCTCCCTTGTATTCTTTAATTTATAAATCCTCATGAGAAACTTTATTTGTAAACGTATTTTAAAATAAAGGACATTTTTAAGAGCCATTTTTTGCAAATGTTATTAATTAGGAAAGGAATGAAGACAGAGTTTCGTGTCCAGAACCATTATATTCAGTTTTATGGAAAAAAATATTGAAAATGGTGAGAGAGCAAAGAGGAGTGATGTATTTTTTTGCAGAACAAGTTTGTGCAACTTTAAAATACTGTAATCTCTCAGAATTCATGTCTAGCTACATTTTTGGATTGTAGTATCCCATTTACATTTTAGAACTTTTAGTTATTACTGGGAAATACTGGAATTTGTATGTCTTCTTCCCTGAAAAGTAATGAGACTGGATTTTTGTATGACATAAGCCATTTCATAACTTCTGAGATATGAAGCATTTTTAATTTTCAACCAGTCACAAAGAGACCCTTCAGTCACAGTATGGCATCATACCATTCCACTGTGGAAGTGCTTTATTCTTATATTCTTCCATATTCACCTCATTGCAAGGGTAAGTTTGACAGTTAAAAAATGCTATTTTCCCATTCTGTGTTTCCCATTTTGTCTCTTTCTCTCTCAATGAGTAAGAGAGAATTGTAAGTGTTCACACACTTAATATTTAGCTAGCTGGATCACACACTACAAAATTTCTGTGAAAATGAGTGGTTTTGTTACAGAAAAAAATAATTTTCTCTTCCACATTTGGCTACATAAACTAAATTTTCCTTCTGTCCATTTCAGCATTAAAAGAGGAAAACAATTGTGTAGGAAAGATTCTTCACTTAGGAGATGATCTGAAAAGTGGAGAGGCAAGTTCTTGATCATTACATAAACAGAAGACTGAATTAAAATGCCACTCTGATGCTGCCTCTTCTCTCGCACTGAAAGTGAGGTGCTTTTCTCTCTGATTAAGATGGCACAGGCAACAAGAGGCCTTTACCTGAATGTGCTGAAATCAAGGGTCTTTAACTTTCTTTTGGTACTGTTGAGATATACATTTTCTCGTCAAGTGGTAAAATACAGAAAAATAATCTGCAGAAACTAAAAGGTGAATGCAAGAGGCCATGCCTCTGGAAAAGGAGAAAAAAAAAACAAAAACCAAGCTTTCCTCATATATATAATAACTTATTTGGCATATAACTACCTTACTCTCTCACAGTGCATAAAAGTGGAGATGAGGAGAGAGATGCCAAAACACAAGTCACAGACTCTTGATTGGATATATTGGTTTGGTTTTAAATTTTAGTATCATTTAACTAGTAAAAGTCAATAGTGCCTGTCCTAGAAATCACTCCCTGTTATTCCTGAAAATGAACAATCCAGATTTCATGTTCAGAAGAACATCTCATTAGTTTTGGGGTTTTATCTTTGTTTTGCTTTTTTAACAATAATGTTATGGGGCAAACAAATACCTTTATATACTGCTCCTAATTCACTAGATTACTGCTTCTGTTAATCAGCAGAGCGGAGTAAAGTAGAAATCAGAGCAAAAAGGTATGAAATCACTGCTATCACTTATTTCTGACTTGCCTCACTAGAAAGGACATGAGAAATAATAATTCATAATAATGCCAAGATGTGAGTTATTTTGAAAAACAGTGGTGAAAGTTTCACAGAACACTAGAACAGGTGCATTGGTTAGGCTTCTGGGCTGAGTAGCTCAGCATATTTTTCTCTAACAGTGTCAAGAGTAGGTGCCTACAGAGAGTAGCAAGAAGAAAGGCAGCACTAGAGCAACTTTCTCTTGACCTCTCTCCTGGCCCCTGACAATTGTGTGACAGGAACTTCCTGGGTTTGAGGTGACTTCCATATGCTCCATTATTTGATATAGATTCTTTCTGGTATACAAACTTTTCTAGCATTTTAATGATGAATAGAAGAGTGTGTCAAAACTTCTGATTAATCTTCTGTGTCAAAGTCTCTTCTAATTTTAAGGTATTTTGGTTGAATCAGAAGAATGGAGGGGAGTCAGTTCGCTGATACTGATGTCAAAATTATAATGATTGTCAAAATTTAATAATCATCATACAAAAAATAAAATTATATCAGTTTAGAACACTTGGATAACACAATTACAATTTTGAGGAGGTGTTATTATTACTACTATCACTACTACTAATACTAAAATTCTTCTTCATCATCATCATTATTATTGGTAGTAGTAGTAATAGTAGCATTTTTAATCATCATCATCATCATTGTCATCATCATCATCATCACTACAACAGCTTTGTGCTCCCAGAAGATTTGATTAAGAAATTTTGACTATTTACAGTAAAAAATGGAAAACAGATATTTCTTCCTTTCCAGCATGTCACGATCCGCTAATGCAAGCGGGGGTCGTGATGGTTCGTTTATCAATCTCAGAGTGTAAAAGGACACAAGAGATTTCAGTTTTAATCAAAACAGTGCACCTTTATTAAGTGCCCACAACACAGTAATGCAATAGAACAGGGTAAGAGAGAGAGAGAGAAAAACAAAGTAGAGAGGGGGAAAAAGAGGGGCAATAGCTACCAACGGATGAGACGAAGTCCTCGTGGTCTTCCGCCAATAGATTCATCTTCTTTCCATGGGGAGATCTCCTACTTGGTTATTTTAGAAGGTCCCTTTATAGTCCTTTTCAGAAGCAAGGGGCAACTGACCAAGAGGTTGGGAAATCTACAGCCGTTGTTATGGGGTCCGTTGCTTTGGGAAACAGGTACAGGACAGACGTACAAGACAGGTGTACCGGAGAGGTGTACAGGACAGGTCATTCCTTTCCGCTTCGGCGCAGTCCTTCCCGCCTGGGCAGCAAGAACGGCGCAGTCCATTGTGACCTGCACTAATTTCCTCAGGAATGCGTACCAGTTCCCAGTGGGCACACCTGTAGGCAACACTTGGCAGACAATCCCACCTCAGCCAGGCCAGGACTGTTGTGTTCAGTCTCTGTCTTCGGCGATGATCGTGAGGCAGATGAGGGATTTTCGGACCGTCTCTTACACAGCACTATAGTGCATTGCCTCAGCTTTAAAAACAAGTATGCTCTTGTACTCATTTATTCTGCCTTTAGGCAGGCACTATTTCAGATGAGTATAATTTAGTCAAAGTTTGAATGAGGGCTAGAGATCTCAAAAGTGATTCCTTTCCAATGAATGATTTAGAGTGGAAAAGGGAAACAAAGTATTGCCCAGTGAAAAAAAGAGTGACACGTGAACTCAATCATGTTATGAGACAACAGAGACTCCTCCGAGGAAGAAAGAAAGAGAATCCAAGACTTTACCTGCCAATAACAGCACAAGATTCTATTCTGTTTCAGTTGAAATTTCAACACTCTATCTTCATTTTCTAGTTAAGGTGGCTGGTAATTTATGCCTCAGCAGTCTCTATCTAAACCAGATTTTCTCTATCAACAATAAACCAAATACCCTTGCATTTCACAGTTTTATTAAGCCTTTCATATGTTTGAGGCAACAATAAGAAAAATATTTTATTTTCGTGTGGTCTCATTTTAGGTATTTGTTCTTAGTTGTCAAGGCATAACCATTATCAAATATGATCTCTTTTTAAATCCAGGTTTTGTAATAAAAAAGGCCATTATGCAAAATTTGTATAACTTAAAACTTATTTTATGTGCAAATAAATTTATTATCTATTCTTGATTTTAATATTTTTTCTATGGTGATATTATTAATACTACTACTAGTACTATAAGTTCTTTGCTAATAT
Organism: Corvus kubaryi; assembly: GCF_017639235.1. Classification (NCBI taxonomy): domain Eukaryota; kingdom Metazoa; phylum Chordata; class Aves; order Passeriformes; family Corvidae; genus Corvus; species Corvus kubaryi. Next base: position 7,315,655 of record NW_024581072.1, read on the forward strand.
AGTGGCAAAAGCATGGTTGCCTCAGGAAAAATTGAAATTTCAAACACAAAGGCAGGACTGTAAGAAAAAATTAACGGCAAGAAGAAAAACCCCACCCTATTACAGAAAACTCATCTGCAGTTTTAATTTGGGCACCTTTATTTTAAGCATAAAAAGATTTTTTGGACAATATCTAAGCAAAGGCTCAAAGGCTCATCATAACAATAGCATTTTGGCTAATCATTCCACATCTAGGATTATCAGGTTATTAAAAACATAAATAAACTTGTGGTCTCATAATTAGATGTAAAATACAATAGGCAAAACCATACTCCCCATTCCCCATTCTCAGAAAAAAAACCTCACAAAAATATTTCTGGAATCATTTGTTTGATTACTTAACTTGTTGATGGTAGGTGGTAATGTATTCCTAGTACAATGGCTTGAGGACAGACGCAGGCAGAACTGGAAGAGTATAATGTACAAGAGCTAAGCTTACAGACCATGCAGCCATGAGGTGAAACAGATCACCTATTCCTTACATTTCTGTACTGAAGATCCAAACTTACAATTTTGGTAAAACTAAGCAGCTTCCCAAAATGTCCACTTCGAGACGTTTGTAGAACAAAAGCAGTAGCAATGGCCAGCCAAAATTGTCCTCTGCTTAGAGAGAAAGTGCAATAGTGAAGACCTCATTGTTTGAGGCTTGGGTCTGCTGAAACTATTTTCAAGGAAACTGTAGCACCAAGTCTACTTTGGGTGATTTTAGAATTTCAAGTTTGTGCTGTCAGATTTGGCTTGTAGGCCCAAAATCAATTTTTATGGTTTTCAGCTAGATAGTGTGTTGATCCTAAGTGGTCATACTCTGCAAAACAATTTTTTAACCACAACAGAGTAATCTGTAGATACCTTCATTATGGTTTGGAAAAGAACACCCTCTCAATTTTAGTTTCAGTTTACCAGAATCCTCTATAAACAGTGCAAGGGTCTTCTGTGTACATGTAAAATCTCTTAGGCTTGCTTCTGACACACTTGTAGCTTTTACAGTAGTCAATGATTGGTTTAGGAGAGTTTTAGGACAGCATTTGTCACTGCTTGCAAACAGTGTTGAGGAGGTAATACTTGCAATGGTCAAGAAACACAGCTTTCACAAATTTATGGTCCTCAATAGGACGACAGTGATAAAATTTCTGAAATATCTAAAAAAAACCATGTTAGGGACAATCTTTTAGATTTTGTAGCACAAGTAAACAGTGTTGATCACAAGGCAGGTTTCTTCTTCTTTTTTTTTTTTTTGTGAAAATCTTCATATATTTTATAAGTAACGTGACTTGAATATATGTCTTACTCTACCCATTGTTTTAAGGGAAGGAAGAAGAATTTTCTGATTTGTCATTCTTCTTACAACCCAGGAAAACCAACAAAGTAACTGTCTGTTTACTACAGTATACACTCAGATTTCAGGTGTTGTCCAGTCATTAATGTTAGTCTCATGATGCAATTGCATTATGCAAATTACATTTAAAGCCAAATTAAAATAATACACCATAAACAGGACTCACTGGAATCTGACAGAACAAATAATTTCCTAAATAAGAGAGAGGGCAAAAAATAGTGCTTTGGTTTTAACCTTTCTCACATCAATCATAAAGAAACCAAACAAACCGCACAGCCAAAACTGTCATTCAAAGTTTAAAAGTACTTTTCCCCTAGCCTCTGACCGATGCAGAAATACTGTCAGTAAAAATGTCAGTGGATGTGATAAACAATGAAGTGCTTAAACTGCAGATATTAGCACACATTCCTGGCACCCGGTGGTGTCTCTGTCAAATGTGTGAGTTGATTTCATTGTTACTATCAACACTTGCTTATAGGATTGCATCAGTGAAAAGTTAAAGCCTTCATTGCCCTCCATCCTACCATATGGTCCATGAAGTCAATGTGATTACCCCAATGTAATGTTACCTCTCTCAAAGTCTTGCAGACGAGTTCTTGGAAACTTCACAGTATGCATTAAACCATGCTCTGGAGAGTTCTTCCTTTTTTTCTCACAGGTGGGAGAATAAGTCTACACAGAGATCATCTTTCTCACGTTCACGTGCAAGTGAGTGACGGTTTCACAAATCAGACTTAGGATTTCCCAGTCACAGTGAAAGCCTGGAGTGCAGAGACCGTCTCGGGCTTCAATGGACTGACCGGCAAACATTAACACAAGCACATGTTAGAATGCAAAGAATAGAGTCAGATCAGCCAGGTTGGGCTCCCAGAGACTTCTTTATTGCAACAAATTGGTGTAGAAATTAATGTTACTCTGGGCAGATTATTTGAAGCTCTTATCTGAGGCTTTTGTCCAGCCTGATCTCTCCTTAACTGTGATTCCCAAAAAATTCAAGTCATTTGGAAGTAAAGCTCAAGCTCCAGCAGGAAAGTAAGTCAAAATGTAATCTTGTCTGTTCCTTCCTGAGATACAACAAATCACAAGCTTTGGTTACCAAGGAAGACAAAATTATTTTGAAATTTCCTGCATTAGCGCTATTTAAAATTGTCTCCCATTCCATATTTCTATGAATTTTCTACCAAAAGTTGGTTCATAGCAGAAGCTCTTTCTATACTGATGTAGAGACATTTAATAACCCTTCACAGCCACTGGCTCATAGACCTCCTTCTTCCACAACTGTGAAGCAGTGTTACATTCAGAAGAAGGTATAAAAGCAACTGCCTTATGACAAGATGTTAATAAACAATGGTCTAGAGTAAAATATGTGATCCCAGACATTGTGAGAAACATTATAAATAAACCATGGAGAGTAGAAACAGCGTGTAAAAAGGAAGTGAGTTATTAGTCAGTGGTAGGGGAACAGGGAAACGGGTGGAATAGTGGAGAAGGGACAATGAGATGAGTACACTTAAAGTGTAAGTGTCTTGCCTGAAAGACACCACATTTAGTGACTGAAGACAGTAATAGATCAGAAGAAAAAAAAAAGAGTACGTTAGAGTAGCACAGTGAGAAATGGGAACACAGACACACCTTTCATCACAGATCAGAAAACATCACTCAGCGCAGTTGTTCCCTACTGCAATGTCATGAAGGTGGCAGATGGCAAAGCTCTAACTGCACAAAAAGGCTTTAAGAAGTACTGGGGAGAAAGGAAAATAAGTTTTAAACATTTGGGGACAATCCACGATTGAGGCTAATGAGTTAATACTGGGAGAAGAGAGGCCTTCAACTCTTCAGGAGAAGAAATTAAAAATACAAAAGGGAGGGGGGAAAAAGGTTTTAAGCTACAAGAAGCCATTGATGGAGATTGTATCGCGGTTGAGTTCATAAAGCAGACTGACTACTGTGCAGTTAGCATGTTTTCAAAAAACTCATCCATGCAAAGGGAAGAGGGGGATGGGCTCTGAAGACTAACAAATCAGTTCGTATGAAAAGGAAACCTCAGGTCAGAGTGTGAAATCTAAAATACAGACCCATTTTCTTCACCATATATTTTGCTTCTGCAGTTACTGTATGTCATCCTAAACTGTGACTTATGCTAGGTGAAGTTCTGTACAGGTTATTTGTGGCAACATTACAAGAAGGATAGAAGAAATTGAGACTGGGGAAACACCACTCCACATTACACCCTCCTGCAGAATATTCCTGATAGGAAGGCCAAAAATTATTCATCCATTCTCTCTGTGCATCACTGATTTTCCGATGAATTTCATATTTCCTTGGGTAAAGTTTGCAAGTGATGAAGTGACTATTTCTGAGGTGTTTCCTTACCCACTTTCTCCACCTGACTGAATGAGTCACAGCCATGTAAGTTTTCAGTCTGAATTCTTCCTCATGTGTTTTAGGAACTCAGGACTGCAGCCCCAAACTACTTGAGGAGCAATATTTTTCTATGCAGATACTCAGATCAGAAATCTGAATCCCCTGACTACTCAACATTGTATTTCAGCCTGTGGAATTTCCTTTCATTACTGATTCACGTATTGTTTCAACCTGAGTCAATACATCCACATGTATCAATTAGTTTAATTAAAACCAGTTTAGTTGTGGGAGGATGAGCTGTTATACAAAGAATCAGCATAGCTTATCAGTGAACTTCTAGCTAACGTTAACCTTGTGGTGACACAACATATCATGCAAATAGTGCGAAGAATATTAGCTAAAAGCACTAGGAGTTGGGGGACTGCTTTATGGACACTTGTTTTTTCTGAACAGTTCTGCCCATCTGGCCTATATGCTTTTGCTGCACAAATACTGACGGAGGGTTCATCTCTTCAGTAGTCTAAACAAATGCCTGCAGTTCTGGAACGCGTATTCATTAATGAAGAGTAGCTACTTATGGTCATGATAGCAGCACAGACACCACAGAATGAACCTTATGACAGACTACACAGCCATAAAATCTCAGATTTATTTTGCAAACTATTTTATCACAGACTCCAGGGCTATTATCAGAGGCAGAGCAGGTTAATTCAAAGTTAGGTGAAGTAGGTTTCCAAAAGTCATAGAGATTCTTCTAGACTGCAGGAAGATAAATATTTTGGATGGGTACCAAAATTTACTTGTAATATCTTTTGACAAATTCTTCATTTTTTACCAGAACATTTAGAGACACCAGAATTGTTGCTGCAAGGGAAAGGACAATGTGCCTGGGGAGCTGGACAATGAGGAAAAGAGATTTGAATCAGACAGACAGTGTGAAGAAATCTTTATTTCTGGTACTGCTATTGCTGGCAAAGACCATTAGCATATGCTGGCAACCTCTGCTAGTGAAAAAAGAACCCTTTTGACAGTTGTGCTTTTTCCCAGACTTCCTCTCAGTGTTTGATTACAAGCAAAAAAAAAAAAATCAGAATTTGCAGGGAGGTTTAGTCAAGAATTTCGCCTCAGCTTCTTGGGCAGTATTAACTAAGAATAATTTTTTTTTTTTTTTATTTGGAATAGGAAAGCTTAAAGGGAATTGAACAAACTGGTTGTCCTGAAAGAGGCACGATGAGATGGAAGAACAATGTTGAATGGCTGCTTCATAAATCCTTCCTTTAGAAAGAGGCTAGGTCAGTCTAAAAGCCTAACAACACAAAGCTGTTTAAAACAAGAATTTACCATAGTTAAATAATAGAATTTAATTGAAATATTTGTTGGATGCAATGGGTAAGGTTTCAAAATATTACAAATATTTCACACAAGTAACTTTCCATAATGGCTTTTTTGGCAAATCTTATCTTTACAAACAGACGACAACTTTTTTTTTTTTTTTTTTTTTAATTTCTATTTCCTATGGTATTTTTTTTTTGTCTGAGATGTTCTTCCCCTTTTTTCTGTCTATTTTCTTAATTTTTCTTTAACAAAAAAAAATTCCATATATTTTGTTAATTTTCTTGTATTTCTGATTTGCTAAATCCCTCGCTAAAAGAAAGGGAGGCATCTGATTTGATTATGCCAAGACTACAACTGTTCCGTGCAGATTTTCTCAACAGAGGTCTTTACATGCCACTTTAGTTGACTTGGATAATGCAGGTACTTCTGTATCTTCAAGTACTTTGTGTCTGGTGAGCTTCAAACTCTGACATTTGCATAGAAATTAATTTTTATATTAAAAGCTTAAATGGAACGTGTGTAGAAGATCAGGACATGTTATGAATTCCCTTCAGTCCATTTTTTGACTTATAAAATATGATGAAGAATATAAGACTTAATTTTCTATAAAGGGATACATTAAGTAGTTGTTGCTTTTAATTACATCACTGGATTTGGAGAGGAAATCTCCTTGCAAAAATTAGTAGCAATCATAGAAAAAATTATTATAGAGTGACAAAAGCTGGTGAAGAAATTCAGATACACAAGTGAACATATGGCCTGAAATTCACACTTTATTGGGCTATGTAAAACATGACTAAATTATAACCATTAGTGCCTTCATTTTGAGTCATGTGTCTAGTTTGGCATTTATACTACCTATGGTCATCAAAAGCAGATTTTGCACAGACTTTATACTAGAGTAGTATTTTGAATATTTGAGACTAAAGTACACTTAACAACAATGTGCTTCAAGAAATATGGGACATGTGTGCCTTTTAATAAAACTAGGAATTTCTTTGGAGGCAGTATAACCTTTGAGTTTCAGAGTTGACAACTGGTATTTATTTTAACTTCTGCAGATTTTGAATATTTATTGAACTATGTTTCTGTCAATGGCCAAAAATCAGGTCTGTACTTTTACTAAAGAAGCTGACAATTTCTTAAGCCTTACCATTCCAAATGTTTTCCTTGCTTTTTATTCCACTTTTCACGATAAAATGGTGATTAAACCTAGAGACAATACTATTATGTTAACAAAAATGAATACAGTTCTGATTTTCTCTTTCAAAATGCGTTTTTTTTTATCAAGATCAAGCATTTTAAGTATGATCAACATACCTTTACTGTCATTTACAGTGACTCTAAGAAACAGGTGCAAAACCTTTGATGCATAATAGAAATGCACCCCAGAGACTCCTACATATTTTGTGTCAGGTCACGGCCGTTCAATTTGTCATGCTGTTCATTTACGGGAGTGAATCAGAAGTAAAAGTAATGTTTAAAAGTGTGACATTATGTAATTGTCACATTTTAATGACTTGTCAGCGTAAAAATATTTTGTGATAAGTAACTTTAATACAAGAAATGCTTTGTAAAATTGCAAAGACTGAAAGATTATCACGAAAATCCACATCATTCCTACACAGCTGGTTCTGAGGACACTTCCAGTAGTTTCCTAGTATCATGAGAGAATCTTTAGGTTTTAGAGGAGCTGTTCATTAGATGGTTGTTCATGTTTCCTTGCTGTATGCTACAGCAAACTTTTTTGAGTTATTAAAAAAAAAAAGGTTTGGTAGTTATTCCACTTTTATGGAAACAGTACATATATATCCTGCATGTCAAAAACAGAGGTGCTGACCTTTGCTTTGCTTGTAGCTGTGGGAACTGACACTGTGCCTAGCACCAAAGGTATTAATTGCTTGCAAATATATGTATATTAGATATCAACAAACAGCAAAGCAAGCCTTGCAATTATTTAGTTCTCTATGTTTATTAAATTAATGGGGAGGAGCCGAACAACAAAGATTTATCTTAGAACATAATTGCAACAGGTGATGCCAGGCTGCCTGCATTGCTACTAAACACAAGATTCTGATGTGGACTACTAAGAACTCTGAATCTGAGTTTGTAACTACAGTGAGATGTATTAGAAAGAAGTATTAGAAGAAAATTATTATGACGAAGAGAGAAGGATCTGTGTGTCATTTTTAGGGTGTTAGCCAGCTACTACAAAAGCTGATCTTAATCAATGAGTTTCAAGACTTGACATGTTTCAACCCAATCTCCTACACATCTCTTAAAGAAAAATGTCTTAAATTACAGTTCTGTGTTTTATAAAATCAATCAATTTTTCAAGTACTGTGTTTATAGAAATAATTACACTGAGACCAACAGCAATGGCTAACAAGAATTAAATAATTTGTGATTAAATATTTATGAGTAACAAGATTTCTTGGTCAATCATGAACATTAATTTTTCCTTTTAGACACTATAACATCAGAATACTTTTTTTTTTTTCCTATCTTTTTTCTTTTTTAGAAGACCATTATCACAAGTTCCTGACTCCAGTGTTAACCAATTCATTAGAAGGAGGGAGTATCATTTACCAAAAGTGTAGCTTTCTAGTCTAATCTTCACAATGCATGCTTGCTGAAAATGTGAAGGTCTTCAAGATATGCATTGTTGGTTTTAAGTTCAGTCAGAAGTTTTTAAACAGGCAGTAAGTAAAACTGTTTTCACTATAAATAGTGCATCAACCAAAGCTCTCCTATAACTCATGATGTCATTTCTTAGCTTGCTCAAAAAGGAAACACAACAAACCTTTAGAGAGTCTTATATTTTAAATGCTCATGAAGATGCCACAGCAAACAGAAAAATATTTTCATATTGTCTTGCACCAGAAGCAGTATCAGTTGAAGTGCTGTCTGAATGTGAGTGTTTGATCCCCTGCCAATATATGCAACTATTGCCTAATACCCCGGGAAAAGTACTGGTGAACAATCAGACAGGTAGGTACGTGTTGAGATCATGTGATAATTTTTGTCAGATTCATTCAGTGGTTTCTTGCACTTGTTTTTGTGTGGGAAAGCAGGAAGTGAAGCAGTCATCACCCTAGAACACAGCATGTTTTAACTACGTCTTTTACAAACAGAAATTACTCAATATGATGGATGCCTTAACTCTGAAACACAGGAGACCTCTAAGACAAGACCTAAACCTGCTTTAGGATGGAAACACTAATGTTAGTAGTCCTCTTTCTAGTCAAAGGACATGCATGAGAAAAATGTCTTGATTTGACTGAGCCAGTCAAATCAAGCCAGCAAATGCCACCACCTGATTTATTAAGACAGAAACCTACAATGGCATTTGCTCACCAGACCCTTTTACAACTATAGGAGTGAAAAAGCTGTAACAATTAAGTGCCTTCACATCATGCAGAGGCACAAGGTCTAATTAGAGTGCTAATCATCCACCAGGATGCTCCCCTGATTTCTCCCCAAAACAGCTGGATTTGTGTTCCAGCAGCTGAGTACCCCCACCAGTACTGAGTGCGTTTTGACTGTCATTATGATAAGAAGCTGTAATATAGTACAAACAAAAGCGTAACAATAAACACTAACTCCACAATATAATGTGGCATAAAAACGTCAGATGAGAAACTTCTCAACATAAATATGATATTAATTGTTCTGATTATCACTCAATACTGGACGCCTTTTTACAGATCTTAATTTACAGATCATTTTTAAAGATCATCTTATTTGCCTTGTAGTGGGATTTGTAACAAAGAGTATGAAAAATCCAAAGTTTCTGAAATCATTTTGAAGTTTAATATTGAAACAACATTTATGTTATTCTTTGTTAAATACTAGGCCTATGTGCAGTTTAATGCCTATGAGCTTAAAACCCAAAAGTTAAAATAAAATGTAATTAGATATTTTAACTTTTATTTAACTCACTAACTCTTAAAGCATGTTTCCCCCACAAACTAGGCAACATTTGCAAGATTTCAAAAAATATCATTGCTTCTACTATTTTTTTCTGCCATACGTTTTCTAGGGTTAAAAGTCACAATACCAATATGCACCCTTCTGTAAAGTTCTTGACATTTGTTAGTGCTTGCCAACAGGTGAGCTAAAATCATATGAAAAGGACATTATTAAAATAAATTTGATATTCATAAAACTCCTGTCAAATCTCTCTCAAACTTTGTTTCAGAAGTTTATTTTATATAATGTTTTTTCTTAAGTGGAGGGGGAAAAGATAAGTGAAATCCAACAAGAAGAATTCATTATTTTATTTGAAAAAATCATCATTTTTTGCAAATTAAGTCCATTTCTATGGGTCATACTCTTGTTTTCTAGATTTAAAAATAATATAGACTTATATATGATAAACAGAGGGTTGGAAACCCTCTCCTATGCAGTTGGACTGAGAAAGTTGGGACTGTCCAACCTGGAGAGGAGAAGGCTCCACTGTTACCTTAGAGCAGCTTCCAATACCTAAAGGGGCTACAAAAGAGCTGGAGAGGGGCTTTTGACAAGGTCATGTAGTGAAAGAACATCATGGAATTGGCTTTAAGCTGAAGGAGGGTAGAATAAGGTTAGATATAATTAACTTTTATGTAATTCTTTACAGTGAGGGTGGTAAGGCGCTGGAACAGGTTGCCCAGAGAAGCTGTGGATGCTTCGTCCCTGGAAGTGTTCAAAGCCAGGTTGGATGGAGGTCTGATTAACCTGATCTAGTGGAAGATGTCCCTGCCCATAGCAAGGGACTTGGAACTAGATAATTTTTAATATCCCTTCCAACCTAAACCATTCTATTACTCTATGAAAATGAGGAAAATAAAACACAGAAATAGTATTTGTATTATAAAGGGGAAGCATAACCCCTAATCCTGAAAACACTTTGAGTTAATAAAATATGAACTAGAGTAGTTTGGTACTTACTTGCTATCACAGTTATAGAATGGGTAGTATTTAAGTCCACAGTTAAAATATAACCTTATATATATGTGAAGTAATTGCCTGTTCCCAAAACCATTTTTATACATCACAGCAGTCTGATAAGAGGAAAAGCTGCTTCCCTACAGTGTTTGTGATTGTTATTGAAAAAATAGGTCTCTTTTGTGATCCAAAATAATTGCTCTGTCACCTATTGGGGTTTTTTGTCCATGGGTAGATTATTATCTCTGCCTTCCCAAGACTTTCCTTGCAACTTAAATTTTTACTTAAAATCTGTCCCTTTGCATGTGTAGAGAAAAGGGTGTTTTCAACAAATAATTGTTACGAAAGCCTAGATGTTGTAATTATTTCCAATTTTATTCATATAGTAGAAAATAATACCCAACTGTGATGATGGAAGATTTATTATGTCTATACAAAAACTCAGTGTTAAAATGCTATTGTTCAGTTTTGGTTTTGAAGGAGTATGTAGGCTCCACCTCTCTCTGCTGACATTAGAAGACACTTCCAAAGCCTTTCTTTGGCATGATATTGTGATAGGTAAGTATTTTATATCCCTTTTCTTCTTTTCAAAAGAAAGTTTGCATAAGCAATGAACACTTACTAATTGTTGATGAGTATGATTTGATACCTGATGAGTCTAATTCTATTCAAATATGCATTATTTCAAACCAGGTGAAATGCAGTCACAGTTTAAGATACTGTGAGTGTGAATTCACCAGAGAAATAGCAAAAAAAAATGCATTTATTTACCCTTTCAATTTTATGAGGTCTTAATTGGTCAATAACATATAAAATTTACTTTGTAGCTTCTATTAATTATGCTTTTACTTCACAAACTGGTCCGGTGGTGGCAACAAAAACCCAATTTTCTCGTCGATAAAATGAAGGAAAAAAAATCATTAGACTCCAACTATACATCAACTTGAAAATGAATATAAAATTATTTCAAGTAAAAGTACAATGGGAGAAGTATACCTATCAGCCACCTATTAGGAAGTCATCTGTAATAATTTAGGATGATTACTTTTAGCAAGTAAATAAGTGACCTAAGATGAAACTCCTTTTGCAGTTGCACTTCTACAGCATGAACTGCAAACAAAAATATTGCTGTTTTAATTGTTATCTTTCATTAAATGCAGTTCACAGAATACACAGCCTGTGTGTACATTTTCAACATCTGAAGGAGATTCTGAATAGGTTCTACCTCAACATCACTGCCTCCATCAGCTCAAATAACTTTGCAGGACCAGTGTTATCACCTCCATAATGACATATCTGACCTGAGAAAATTTGCCACTGAAACTAATGTATGTATTGAGTAATTCTCATGACTGGCTGGGACCTGAGCAAGCTTATTTACTACTGGGCTTCCCGTATTCCTATATTTTTCAAAAGAAGCCAACATTCCCTCATCTTATTCAACTGGTAATTTCAGAGAGAAGTCAAAAGACCTGCTCAGCTGGTTTATGATGATAATGGTTTCTCAGGAAATACCCATTAAAAATATGTGTGTCTCAGTTGCTTCTCTCTTTGAATGTCTGGCAAGAGAAATTGTCCAGAGCTTTATATGGCTCTTAATAGATTGCAGGTTTTATTTATGGAAAATTTTAGGGGGGTTTTCAGTGGCTGGCCACACGCGATGGACTTTACTAGCACAACTAATCTGTGATTCCTCAGTGAGTAGAAAGGTTTAGTTAAGTATGAAAGTTTTCTGGTTTTGAAAGTATTTTCCCCAATTTTTTTCATTAAATGATTACAAAATCATTCCCAGTAACCATGTAATTTGGGTATCACATATATATAATGATCCCGTTTCAGCTGACACAGTTTTATTTTTCCCTTTTGTTTACGGATTAGTACATTGCTTGCTTTGAATTACTTTCCTAAAGACCTATCTAAGAAGACAAAAATATAAATTTGTTTATAAAGTTAATTCTGAACATGAATCTGAGTTTTAAAGATAGATAATAGGCAGAGATTATCCATTGACACAAAGGAAGAACATGCATGAACATTCTCTGGAATTCTTTGAACAGCTCAGCAGTAACCATTTTTTTATGAGACCAGTATCAGTGAGAAAATAATTGTCTTTTGTTCATGGGTTGTAGTCAATACAGTGCCCACACAGGATACAAACACTGGTTTTCATCCATAAGGTGAATTTTTTGAGGAAGCTGGCTTCAAATGGTAGTACCAAAAGGCCTGACTGGATATTTCGTTGTTGCTTCTGTAGTTGTATGTGTGGTATGAGAACCTGGTGCTCTGAGCTGGATCAAAGGGGGAGAAAGTGCCCATGCCAATCTGAAGTCGTTTAGTATCGCTTTGCAGCAGGAGCAATATCAGGTCCTGTTGCTGTATTAGGACTGTTATTTTCTTTTTAGTTTTCTTGTAAAAGAAAAATGGCAGCAATTGTATTTTTCTCTGAAGGCAAATATCACAAGATTTTTACAGTAATACAGGCAGACTGAGTATTCTCAAAGGTCTGCGAAGGAAGAAAGGGATTTTACTATTTAATTAACAGTTTAGTTTTATTTTAAGCCTAATTACCTGCAGAACCACAAACCCCAAAACTAGCACAGGCTTGGAGACTGACTAATGACTGTGAGCTCACATAAAGAATGACCTCAACACATGGACCTTTTTTAAGTGCATTAAAGAAATAATAAAAGAGGAGTTGAGCCTTTCCTCCATCAGTGTGCAGAACTCACTGAGAACTGGGTGATTGCAGCTGACCAGTGGGATGCAACCTCCCAGTGACAGTAAAAGAAGATGAGATTTCCAGGCTTCAACAATATAGCATGGGTTGAATTAGCTGAGCATTCCACTGATTTCAGCCACCTTTTTTTAATGGTGGTGTTCTGGTTTTGGCCAGGGGTAGAGCTCATTTCCTTCATGATAGCTGGTATGGGAATGTGTTTTGGATTTGTGCTAAAATGATGATGATAACACAGAGATGTTTTTGCTACTGCTGAACAGCATTTGCAGTGTCAAGGCCTTTTCTGCTCCCCATCCCACCAGTCAGGAGAGTGGGAGTACACAGGGATTTGGGCAGGTATGCAGCCAGGAAAGCTGATCCCAGATGACTGAAGGGATATCCCATATCATATGATGTCATGGTCAGCATATGAAATGGGGGGGAAAGCAGGAAGGTTTGGACCTTTGGAGGGATGACATTTGTCTGCCCAAGTCACCATTACACATGATGGAACCCTGCTGAACACTTCCTGATAATGAGAAATAATGAATGACTTCCTTGTATTGCTTTGCTTGAATGCATGGCTTTTGCTTTAACTATTAAAATGTCTTTATCTCAATCCACAAAGTTTTTTTTATTTTTACTCTTCCAGTCCTCTCTCTGATTCTGCAGTGGGCAGGAAGAAACTAGATATTGAATGATATTTAGTTGTTGGCTGGGGTTAAATTACAGCAATCCTTTTTGGCATCCAGTGTGGGGCTCACAGCTTCAAGATAGTGACAAGTTTGCTTGGGGTGTGCTGGGTTGAATTTACATCTGTTGTTGCTGTTTAGCAGTACATTAGCAAGCTCCTGTGCTTGCCGTGGGGCTCACTTGCCTGGTTGTACATTGGACTCTCGTGCTTGTTAGCAGATGCTTTTTACTTTCTCCACTCACTGCAGTGCTGTGCTGCTGATCACCTCCCTCTGCTGTGCCTGGGAACGTTCTGACTACAGCTCAGGCAACTTGTCTGGGCTGGCAGGTGGCCAGGGCATCACTGCTGTACCTGTGCTGCTGTACTGAACAGGCTGCAATTCCAGTGTGAATTTGAGTCAGTGTCTCTTGGATGAGTCCATAGTGGAGCACATATTCACCTACAGCCCATGGGGGACCCCACGCTGAAATGGGTGGATGCAGCTGAAGAGGGCTGTGAATTGGGAAGCCTGCAGTAGAGCAAGCTTGTGGCAGGACCTGTAGACCTGTGGAGAAAGAAGCCCTACCGGAGCAGGTTTACTGTCAGAACTTGTGACCCCACAGGGATCCCATGCTGGGGCAGTCTGCTCCTGAGGGACTTTACCCGGAGGAAGGGACTCACACTAGAGCAGTGGATGAAGAACTGCAGCATATGAAAAAGTTCAAGAAGGACTGTCTTCTGTGGGGAGGACCCCACACTGGAACAGGAAAAGCAGAGATTCTCCTTCAGCTCATGAGGAATACCATGGTGAAACAGGCTGTCTCCTGAAGCCCATGGAAGTTTGTGGTGGACTGTAGCAGGAACCCCTTTTTGGTAACAATGCAAGGGGCAAGGGGAGGAGGTCACTGCAATGTCAAAGATGATGGTCTGGCCTAAAGGGAGCAGAGGTGGAGCTTATAGGGTTATATGTCTTTAAGTCAGTGTTTAAGGCCTAGTTGGATAAGACCTTGAGCAATCTGCTCTCGTGGGAAGTGTCCCTGCGCATGGCAAAGAGGGCTGGGACTAGATGGTCTTTTAGGTCCCTTCCAATACCTCAACATTCTGTGATTCTATGATTCTAAGTTGTTGTAACCCATGAGTTGAGCTGCTGGTTATAGGAATTGCTTTAACAGGGACCACCTGATCCAAGGTGGGGGGAGACTTGAACAAAGCAGTGCAACAGTGAACAAACCTGAGCTGGCATTGGTGCCCAGGAGCTACACACACACACAACCCTGTCCCAAGTGACTGCCATACCTGATATCCCAGAGGCACATCCATGCACTAATGTATCACAAAGTTAAATATTAAACTGTCCACAACCTCCTTGTTTCAATTACTTTCAATCTGATACTTGTGGCAAGGTAGACTTATTTACTCTGAAAATGAAACAAAAAAATCCTAACTGCTGCAACAGACACTGAGACACACAAAGCCTAATTACTTATATTCCACTGGTGGATATGTTCTGCAAGTTAGAATGAATTTCTGTCCCACAGGAGTTAAAACATTTTCAGCATTTTAAGCAATGTGAAAACTGAAATGCTATGTGTTTCTGAATGAGTAACGACTGATCTTTTCTTCTTTGCTAATAAGACTGAGCTATACCTTATGTGACTCAAACCAAATGTTACAAACCAAAACTGAACACTTGTGTCTTTTGGACTACATAGTAAGCACTGAAATATGAAGGAAAGTACAATATATGGGAAAAGTGCTGCTCTGCATGCAGTTAAATAGAAGAATAACTTATGTTAAACCATCCTTTCTTTGTAAATTCCCTGAAAAGCACAGGCGCTGCTATGATCACTGATAATACATTCTTCTGTACTGTCATCCCACACTGGCACCCATTCAACTTTCCCAGTGAAACAGTATAGTATTACAGCTCCATTTTCTTTGTAATTAAGACAGTAATCAGGATGTCACTCATTACCTCCTTCAGGCTAAAAGACAAGCCTTACAATACTCTGTTCAGAAGTGTCAGAATCAAGTTATTAGCCATAAAATTAACTACAGCAGCCTGTCTTAATCTTTGCACACATATGTGCACACTTTTAACACAGCTACATAATGGCAGAGGCAATATACAGAAGACAAGCAAAGCTTTGCTCTTCCCTACCTTGTCTCAAAGCACACAGCAAACCTTGCAGAATTAACTGATGTAGAGCTGCTTCTGCAGGAGGTAGGATTTTTTAACTGCCACAGTATTGAATACTCCTACTAGAGTCAATAGAAGCCCCTTAAAGAAGATTTGGGCTATTATATTATAAAGCTGAGGAGGAATGGCAGTGTGATGGGAGTGTACATCTCCACACATTTCCTCCTTGAGCATTCAGTCTCCAAGAGCCTAATTCAGCTCTACATCTTGCTCAATGCTGGATGAGGAGGGAAGCATAGGTGGTAGCAATAGTTGTATAAATCCAGTTCTGGTAATTGTAGCTCTTCTGTAAGACAAAACTAGCTTAGTTATTATCAAAATGTCTATTCTATAGAGTAATTATTTAAAAGACAAACCCCAAACCCCAGAGAGAACCAAAACCACTAAAAACCATAAACTACTAAAGGTAGGGAACCCAGTCATTTCTCATGGCTATTATGACAACTAGCAAAAGTTACAGGAAAAATATTACCAATATTGACTGTATTTGCTCCAACAGCTTCAACATAAAAAGACTCATTCCAGTACTCCCTGACATTATACTGGACAATTCAGAACCTATTTTGTCTCAAGATATTCTCCAGAGAGTATTTCTAGAACAATAACTTGACTTTACATCTTGTTGCAGAAATAGCAAGCTCTTAAACCACCTGTGAGAAATACATGCTTTTTCTAGTCCATCTCTATTCATTTAGCACTCTTTCACATGCCTTGTAATTAAGTGATACGTTGAAGAGATTTCCTTTTCATTAACTAAGGTTGTCTTTTTATAAGAACAATGTGAGAACTACTGATATAGATTAAGTGTTTCTTGTGAAACTTGTGTTGCTTTAATTTTAAATTCTACCATTTGATCACTTAATCAGACACTGGCAGATTTTAAAAAATCAAATAATTTCCTTTTCACTTCTCCTCTCTTCTTTTATCTTTAATCAAATGTGAACAATAGTACTAATTTTCTGCATATTCTTTTTCATTTTTTCATCTAAGAGTGTTAAGTCACATTGTTTAGGAAAGACAAGAAATTTCACTCTGAAGTTTGCTAGTCAGATTGTTATGAATTCCATAGCTTGTCAAATATTCACTTGAAAGGAAATTGTGTGATTTCACAAATGTGGGCTGATTGCACCATCATCTACACATCTTCTAGACACTTGATCTTGATTCTCCATCACTTTGTACCTTGAGTCATCACCCCGTGACATTGAAAGCCAAGAGCATATGGGTACAGAGCTCTGGAGAACACCCAGAATTTCCATCCTTCCCTCCTCTGAGGTATAAAAAGAAATCAGAAATAGTGGTCTGCTAGTCACAATTATCTGCAACAGGGGAGAGGGGATTAAAGAGAAAGCATATAGGGGTTTCCAAGAGAAACCTTTCACAGAATGTGTCTGTGTAGCCTGCTTCTCACACTAATTACAAAGATGTGAAGGTGCTGGTTGGGAGTGAATGGCAGCATGCTTAAACACACTCACCATGAATATTGATTCACCTCTGAAGAGTTTTTCACGACTTGTTTCTCTGGTTTTGATGGAAACTTCACAAGTTCTCTATTCCTTATCATCAACTATGATAACATAAATTAGGTTTTCTGTATTAGGAAAAAAAAAAGATAGTACAGACCAGAAAGATCAAATGACTAAATCTATATGTGGGGACTAAGATACAAGATTTGGGGGCAATTATATGTCTGTATGATTTGACTTCATATTTCTGTATATATAAACTGCAGTGAAAATATTCAGTAAAAAATATTTTTCACTCCCTTAAACCCTGCATTTTCAAAGCAGTATGTGTAAGTGTTTGTGTTTATGTGTCTAAATGTAGTTAGGTGTATTTGATTTGGTTCATTTTATGTTGTACATATAGTTCATATTATGATATACCTATGTATTTAATATATATAACATATAATAATAAGGTAGTAAATATTAGTGCAAATATTTGTGTATATAGTTCCTCTTACAGTGAACAAATATTTTCTGTGTCCCATTGTTTTTTAAAGTTTTAATTTGCTTTTTAATCAGAAAAACTAGAAAGTCCTCATTAAGCCCACAAGAAGCCCAAAGAATTTATAGACTAACTCTTTTCATGACTTTATGAGCTGAAGATCCACTCTGCCAGAAAAGAAAAAGAGACCAAAAAGAAGGAATCGCTGCAGAGTACTGCCCCTTTCCCAAGACCCTGTCACATTGGAAGTGGATTTGCCTGCACTTCTTCAGTGTCCTTCTGATGAGCCAACCTTGCGTCAAGTCTCTTCACGTATCTTAGACCTGCAGGCCAAGAGGTACATCTCCAATTTCTGTGTGGCAGCAGTATTCTCTTGACTTTTGACCCCCATGGTTTTCTGAGAACAAGTTAAATTGGTCCTAGCATTAAAGATCAGAAAATGGATGTCTCTAGTTCTCCAGCAATGTTACAACAAGTCTGTTGTTAACAAGAGGGAGGAATGAGTTTTTCATACTAGTTAATAGGATTCTTTATTCTGTCTACTAAATATTTCTAGTTTTGTTCTCATACAGCCTAACAAAAAAAACCAAAAGCCCTTCCTTTCATCATTCCCTTAGTTTTTTTGGCTGTTCTGTACCAGGAAAACATTCAGCAATCTAATGACTGAATGCTAAAAAATGACGTGTCAGAGAAATACTGCCATTTCTTTAAGCTCACAGAATTGAGGTAAAGACTGATTTGAGAGAACACCTTTCATCAGATCATCATGGTATATTCTTACAAGCCCAAATTTTGCCCATCTTTATTTTAATTGTAACTAACTGCATTTACATATAAGGTATGTATATATTATATATATATTATGTATAAATATATAATATATATATGTTATATATATATAATGTATATATAATATATATATTATAGTATAAAGATACTGTATGTGGTAGGGGGTATTTTTCTATACCAATGTAGATACAAATGTATTTGAAATGCAGCAAAATTTGAAACAAAAGCTACTGATCCCGTGTCTGTTAACTTCATAAGTTAAGAAGGATAATATTTGTGTTTTATTTATGAAGTATATATCATAGGCTTTACTACTGAACAGAGAAAAAAAGGAATAGAGAATAGTACAGCAGAATTTGTAGTAAAACATGGAGGAAAGATGAGTGTACAAGTGTGGGGGAGATGACAAATTGTGCTGAAATTTAGATCACACTTTTTTGTGGACTTTGATGCATGTACATTTTTATACTTGCTTGGATATTATAAGGTCTTCTTGGAACACTGTATAAGCAGAGGCTGAAATGTTTTTCTTTTCTTTTCTTTTCTTGGCTTTAATATCTTTAGCCATTATGCTACTATTAAGTACATTACCTTAATAACAACTTACTCAGATGGTTTGATGGCAAACATGCCTGTCTGCCATTTACACTTTCTTTAAACGAGTAAATATTTGCAGCAAGTATATTACTAGAGTAAATCAGGGAAAACAATTCTGATCATAGTAGTTTTAAAATTTTAGCCTTCTCAAGAGAATAAGCCTGAATCTAATATCAGTGACACTCCCCTACTGTGACTTCTTATAATATTTATAATATTTGGATGTAAATTTGAAATCAGTCCTTTTGATGTCAATTTAATTATAGTAGCAGGTTTTTTACATAAGATTAATACAATATATGGTGCAGCTTGAATCTGAAGCTCAGGGCTTTTTCTTCCTGATTCAAGATGCCTTAGCGTTTTGCCATGTGCCTCTAATGACATTTCTTGCAGAAACACACAAGTAACTTGTCTCATATGACTGGAGGGGAGTCTCAAATATCTGGTTCAAAAGCACCATTGTTTACATTTCCTTAGTGCCTCCAAAAATACTCATAATGTTCAGACTGAAGTAAAAGTCTGTTTCATCACTGTCACTATAACAATTTTCTAGAGCCCTGAAAAACATGGACTTCTAGAGACTGTGTCTTGACACCTGTCATTCTGAAAACAGAAAAATTAAAGTTCCAGATATATTTCTGGCTAAGCATTTGCAGATTAGTGTTTCTGCTGAAATAAGGTTTTACTGGTACAGTTATGAAAAGGCAAGGCTGCTTGAAGCATTACTTGCAGTACACTGGCACAGTACTACTGAAGTGGACCAAAAAACACCATATATTGGGCATCTGACCAGTGGGAAATTGGGAAATTTACTGTTCTGGAAGCTGTTGATGGACAGCCACTTAAGTACTTGCATCATGGGAAATACCAGTGGTACCGTATAATCAAGGACATTTTTCATGAGCTGAGCTTTTCCCTATTTGTATCCCAAATGGATTTCAAAAAAAGTCCCAAGAATTGTATTTCTTCATTTCCTTTTGTAGTATAAGCTCATGCAGGTGCACCACAGAAAGGTCACAGAAATATGGGTTTGGAAGAAATTTTTTTTGCAACCCATGCTACAAGCAAATTGCTTCCTCTTAATAAATACTTATACAATATTACACACCACTGTCATATGAGCAACTCATCATCTCCCCCAAGTGGATCACTACATAATATCACCAATAGAATGTTCTAGGTCTATTTTAATTTTTCTTATTTCTTCTGTGTTCTGATCTAATATGAAACTTGCATTGATGAAACTGCTACATGTCAAACCCAAATAATCAAAAAATGTAAATGAACTTATCACTAAAGAGAAAGTGGTTCATCTGCAGCTTTTTTCTACACAGCAGACTTTATGTATATTCATTCTACATATGATAGAAATGAAAAGGTAACGAGGGAATAAGCAAGGTTAATTCTATACCTGAACATTTTCTTTACAAAATTCCTTAGCTTTTGCAATGATCAAACACAAGAAGAGGCACAATGTTCCTGAAACATGGGAGGTTCCTTCAGAATATAAAGCAGAATTTCATGCTGTAAGGGTGACTGAGCACTGGCACAGTTTTTTCACAGAGGCTATGGAATCTCCATCCCTGAAGATACTCAAAGCTGTCTGGACATGGCTCTAGGTGGCCCTGCTTGAGCAGGGGCACTGGATCAGATGGCCTCCAGTGGTCCCTTCCATCCTCAACCATTCTCCTATCCTTTTATTCTATGAATGCCCATCCCATTATTAGATGTAATAATACATATAATTGATTCTAGAAGGTCATGTCACTGTCAATAAAAAGTGACACAGTCTTAACTGTATCATATTAACGCATCACTCCTTTTCTAGTCTTTCTCCAAGAGCTACCAAAAAAATTGTGTCAGCATACCCTTCAGATATTCCCTTCTTTATATCTGCCAGTATTCTTTGGCTTGGGAAGTGTTAGCGGGACCTGCTGTATTATAGTATCTTCAATACTCTTCTGAATACTTTGCTGGCTGCTCTCAGAGGAAACTAATACAAGTATCTTTTTCATTGCATGAATAATGAGACCGGGAAGGCAAAAGAAGTATACAGGTAAGATAGTAACTGAGACATAAGATATCCATTAACCATATAGAACCTCTCTGTGATTAGCAGACATATAGAAAAAACTTTCGTGTGTAAGGATTAAACAGCTTATAACATCAGGCCTTATCTTCCAAGTAAAGATATTACAGTGATTAAGAGTTTTCTAATGAGATCTTAGATGTGTAAGCAAACATGTTCTCCATGTAGGTTGAATATTGTGTTTAACAGTGAGTTGTAAGTGTTATTGTCATGTGAAAGCGACACATGAAAACAGTAGCTTGAGATATAGTTTAAGTTTTGAAATTTTAATCCTGTAAAATGATGGCAAAGAGGAAGCAAAATGTTGGAGTAGATGCTAGTTATTTTGGAAATTGACAAAGATAAATAGGTGGTATACAGAAACTATAACAGTGTTGGAGCCAAAGCCTGTTGAAGTACTTGTAGAAAAAAGAATTCTTCAGTTTTAGATTAGACAGTTGCTCTCTGTATGTCCTGGTGAAAAATTCAATGTCCCTTACTTGTCCTAAAATTGAAGTATCTCTCACACACTTACAAGTGGATCTTAAAGGCATAAGCTGTAAGTGGCCCTTGAAGACTGCAGATAATCTTGTGTTACCTCACTCTATGTACTACATTTTTTCCAAAGTGGCAATCTAGTGCTTTTTCTATGGTTTCATATTCATATGTAATTTGCTCTTGAAGAGAGGGCTTGGAATAGCAAACTGGAGCTGCAGGACTCACGTGGGCTTTACTCAACTGTAAATGATCATGTAAGGCAGCAATGACTTAAAAGATTGAATAGTGCTGAAAAAAGGGAAAGGCGCATAGTCCTGATTTTTGTGTATGACAAGTGGTATGACAAGTATTATGTAAATAAAACCTTGCTTCCCTAAATTATAAAAGATAAGAAGATTACATTTGTTTCTTCAAGTTACTAAAAAGCCTTTTCATCTCTGGCAGACAAGGAATGCTCAGTTCAATTTTAGAGACCTTTCTTAAAAGCTTTTTGTTTCGTTGCAGTTAGGAATGTGAGTGATCAGGTGAAAGTGTTCCTTTTGCATTTTCTTGAGGCAAAGTCACTTTTGTCTAAGTGGGTACAACAGGATACAGAGAGAGAAAAGAGAGGGTTTAGTGGGTTTATTTCTCAAGTGGAAGCAGCCTCGTTCATCTCCGAGTACTGAACATTACTATCAGTTTTGCAAGAATAATAGATATTGAGATTGAGAGCCAGAAAGAATAAATCTGTGCCAGTGTTTAGATTTCTGTATCTGGCTTAATTAAATATCTCATGGAAATGAATATCTCTACACGACATTACAGATATGGAAGGAGATGGAAAATTGACAAAGGCTTTGTATTCCTTACAGCAAGTCAAGGAGTCTCTTGACTGTTCATATTTATTCAGTTATTAGTTGGCAAAGATCAATCCATTCACTAAGAGAAAATATCAAAATTTTCTATTTGCATTCAGACTGCTGTGTTTTTCAGTGACTGTGGTTCATCTTCCTGAGGCCCCACCCTTACTGGGACCTCTCTCCAAATTCTGTCCACCAGAGCACAAGGATTTCTTCCTTCTCAGTGTAGCAAGGAATGTTTGCTCAATTAAAATATGTATTTCCACAGACAGCCAAAAATGAGCAAATTTTTGGACACCTGCAGAACTGTTTTGAAGTAAAACACATGGATTTCTGGGGGTTTCAGTTATTCAGTGGTATACTAGAATATATTCGTACAATACAGATATATTGTAGCAAGAGACAACAGTACATTATTTTAAAAAAAAACAAACAAAAACAGTTTTTCATCAAAACACTGCCAATTAAAAAACAAAAAAAAGAAGACAACCTAACCTAAATTTTTAATCATTGCTTTTCAAACGTTTTAGAAAAAAAGTTCTGTTCTAGCATAAAATGGGTAACTAATACAGATTTTCTTTTTAGATTTTCTTTTTAATAGTAAAAAGACAGGCATAATTTGCTTTTAAACAGACACAGAAAAAAATAAAATTATTATCCTAAAGCCTGTATTCACAACCAAAAAAAGATGAAAATCAAACTCATAGTTCTGGGGGATTTTTTTCTTTCCCACTTATAATGTCAGGCCATCTGCCAGACATATAAAAGGGAATATTTTCATGAGCTGTTTACTTCCATAAAGGATAGTTTTCATAGCATTCAGAATTTTTTAAAGGTCAGAATGACATGGTTACTGTGGTCAGAAAAGGAACAATGACCCTTCTGTGTGGAACAAATTGACTCTTCAGGTTAAATCTTCCCTTGGGGAAAATTTATGTAGTTGAGTCATACTGGGTTATAAGGATTTACGTCACTGTTAGGGTCTCTGCATATTCAAGCTATATCAATTTCTTTTACTGGTAAAACAAATGTACTTTGTACACCACAAAATAAAGTTGGGCTCAAAATTATGAGTGATGCTGAAAATCATTAAAAATTTTGTAATTAACCTACTTTTCTTTGCAAGATAAGAGTGAAAGACCTTGAATTTATTTTCTGAACAGAGAAAAAGGAGAAAAGGGCCAGGCTTTTCTGCAGGGGAAACAATAGTTGTTGCATCAACAGAATAGCACAGGGATTTCTGAATGGGGTTTAAACTACCTTGTTTATTGAACCATGTTGTGGTTATTTTCAAACTGTGACAGGTGTAATTAGAATATTCCTGCTACAGAAGACAGTTCTTCACTAATTTGTCTATATGCATATACATGCATAGAAATATGTGAGTAATCTACACTATCACCTGTATTCCATTAAACACAGAGGAGAAATGTACAACTAGAAATAATCAGGTAAGATGCTGAGAGATTTATCAGTATGAATCATATTTTTTTTAATTCTGTACCTATAAAATATTTGTGTATGGCAAGCAGAAATGAAATATTATGTAAAAGCTTAAAAAATAGTTTTTTTCTGGAATCAATATGCAATCATCACAGCTTTATCATGAAAACATATATAAATATATTCCTAACTTCATTTGGCATTCAAAGTTTTTTCTTACTTTTTTATTAGAAAACTTTCTTCCATCATCTAAAAGAAAATACACCTCCAGATAAACAAAGAAAACTTTTCACTGTGATTTTAAATCAGTAACAACAATCCAGCAGACAGCGGAGTTGTGCCATGATAAAACAAGTGTTGCACAGACTATCTTACAATAATGAAAATTTAAATCCCAATGTGGAAGCCGTTTTGCTAAGAGATGCACCTTCTCTCATGTTGTACATGGTCTTGGGAAGAAATACAGTTTTATGTCTTTTTAAGACGTTAAATATTTTCAAGAATTTCCACCACAGTGGAACTGATCACCTCAAGATATGAACGCCTTAAGATTTGAATCAAACTTCGGAATTTTTTTTATGGTTGTTAATCAGTAGCTGTAGCTGAGCAATTATGATTGAGCAATTGCAGGATGAATATTGTATTCTTGGCTAACATTTTGTTTCAAGGACAAGGGAAGACTCCCAAGATGAATGGGCTGTCTGGATGAGAGCCACCAGGAGTGAAGTCAGGACTGAGCAGTAACTGGGGGAAAGGTAATTCCAGCAGTGGGAGATCTTGACCACCAACTCAATGATCACCTCCTCCAAACAGGCCCCAGAGTCAGATGGAAGGAAGAATTGTGCCTGCAGACTAATTAGCATGAGGAGTGAGAGATATAATGAGCAAATAGGGAGATGAGTATTAATTGATGAAAAAGCTATGGAAAAAGTAAACAATGAATGCTGACACCTTTGTTTGTTAAAATGTATAAATAGTATAAAGTTCAGATTATCAGGGAGCCAGCCTTTTGTGTGCTACCACCCATCTCCCCCCTTTGTGTACACTAGGATAAAACACAGAAATATCTTGCCAGGGTGTGTGAGTTGCTGCTGCACCAGGTAACAGGCCCGTGTTCTGGACAACAACAGGGTTCCTTTGAATTATGATGAAATGCATGGTCACACTTCCAAAGGAATTTGATTGATCCAGACTTTGAAACAGGGTATGCTCTAGGTGACGAAAACAGTCTGAAAGATTTCCATGAATGGTGCTCATATCATCTGCCTGCGAGAAAGCTTACAAGACTGATTTTGCTAGGCTGCTCAACTGTAGCTCTGGAGAAAACACTTCACTTCTCTGTTCCATTGCTTTTCTTCTAGCAATATTTTTAATTTCTTTTTCCCCCACCCAAGTCCTTTTATGCAAGATGGGCATAAAAGCTTCCTTTTTCTACTGCTCATTTTGTGGAGATGGAAAGGTTTTGTGCATAGGAAATACATATTGATAGGCTGTTTTTCAGAGAAGACATAATATGATGAGTTATTTGCAATAGGCTCCAGTGGTCTGGAAGCAGTATGACACAGTATCCAAAACAGTATCCTGAAATGTTTTATTCAGTTATAGACTGGGAAGTAAAGAGCAGAAGCATAGCAGATTCCAGGATGAGATTAAAAATCTCAAATTTTTGAAGAGGAAATACATTTGCTTCTCTTTTTCATTCTTTCAGTTTTACAAGTTGTCATAGTTTGACACTGGCCAAATGCCAGGCACCCACAAAAGCTGCTCACTCTCCCTCCCCTGCTACAGCTGGGCAGAGAAGAGAAAAAATTTAAATGAAGCGTTTATGAGTTGAGATAAGGATAGGGAGAAAACACTCCTATTACCGCAGGCCTGGGCCCTAGGATATATCACCATGTCCCGCAGCCATAGGGAGGAGGAGGAGAGAAGATCCAGTAGGCAGGAATTGTGCAGCAAGATTGATTGATTGAATTATTTTACAAACTCTTTTATAGACTTTTTTCTTCATAGTATAATTGGACAAAGGATCAGCCACCCCTTGGGGTGGTTGGCCAAAATCCTAAAATATCCATTGTCAAAATATTTTTCTACTATACCATAAACAAGACTTTTCAAGGTTGCAGGTGGCTTGGGTGTTTACATTCTCTGCTACCTCTTCTGCGTGAGAGACAAGTCTCTCACGGACTTAGAAAATAGCAAGAAAATCCTTGCTAGCAGCATTTTTGTATCTACACACTCCAAGGGCAAAACAGGCTCATCTTAGAGGTACGAAATGAGTTTGTTACTAACAAACTCAGAGAAGGATAATGAGAAGTAAAATAAACCCTTAAAACCACCTTTATTCCCACCAGCCCCTCACTCCTTCCCATGCACAGCTCAGGGAGACAGGGCATGGGGGTTTGGTCAGTTTGTCACCCAAGTTCTTCTTCTGCTATTCAGGGAGAGGAGTCTTCCCCTGCTGCACTTTGGGGTCCCTTCTGATGGGAGACCAGCGTGGTCCACTCTCATGAGCAGCACTCCTCCCAAAACTGCTGCGCCGGGGCTCTCTCTTCCCACGGGGTGCAGTCCTCCAAGGACAGGCTGCTCCCGCCTGGAAGCAGGGCCCTCTCTCTCCACTGGGTCTCCCGCTGGATCACAGCCTCCTCCAGGCATCCACCTGCTCCAGCGTGGGCACCTCCCCCACGGGCTGTGGGTGGATCTCTACATCCTCCATGGACCCGTGGGCTGCAGGGGCACAGCTGCTTCACCATGGTCTGCACCACGGCCTGCAGAGGAACCTCGGCTCTGGCTCCTGGAGCACCTCCTGCCCCTCCTTCTTCACTGACCTTGGTGTTGCCATGTTGTTTCCCTCACGTGTTCTCACCTCCTCCTCTTCTCTTCACTGTACGCCCACCCTTGTTTTGATTTTTTTCTTAAATATGTTTTCACAAAGGTGTTACCATCATCTCTAACTGGCCCAGCCTTGGCCAGTGGCGTGTCCATCTTTAGAGCCATCAGGAATTGGCTCTGCCAGACATGGTGGAAGCTTCTTGCAGCTTCTCACAGAAGCCACCTCCATGCCCCCCTTGCTATCAAAAACCAGGCTGTGCAAAACAACACACAAGCTTTACTACTCTTCTTTGTTTTGGACTTGGTGCAGTGCAGCCCTCAGATTTGTAATGTATTTTTGGCTCCCTGTATATGGGAGTACTGTTTTCATGACATCCCATTTGTCAACACCCCATACTTATAGCACACTGAAAATGGCAAAATACTGATAATGCATTGTGTAGTATGTCCACTTTGTTATCAGCAAAAATTTTACCTAATATTAGCTAGATTTTGGCTTAAATAATGACCCATGCTTATACACTTCATCCTTGTTGAGCTAAACACATGAAACTTTAAGTTTTTCCAGTTAAAGCAAGTTTTTATTTCCACCAGGTCTGGAGTTTTGGTTTTGGTTTTGGTTGATTGGTTGGTTGGCGGGGGGGGGGGGCTGGTGTTTCTGTAAAAATAATAGTTGTTTAATAAAAGCATTTAAAGGGATTTTATTACATTTTCATTTCAACGACCAACACTAAAGGTAAAAAATCTTTCTATTAAGATTCCATATGAATGCTGAAGAAAAGGTTTTCTATTTATTGTCTACTATACTTGCTTGAATTTCATTACTTTTCGCAATTAAGTACTATTTCGCAGGATTATTTGGAGAAACAGCATATAGTCGGAAACAGCCAAGGAGATTTCTAGGTCAGTAGAATACAAACTCATTCATTTATTCAGCTCTTAATATCTGACAATAGCAATCAGTTCTTATACTGTCATAGAAATGGATCACACAACATGCTTCTTTAAGAAGCTGCTATGTGTAAATGTGGCATCTGCTATTCCAAACATGGTTTTTATTGACTATTGAAGCTAATATATTTGATACATAAAATGCACATAAAACACACATAAAATGACTGTGTCTGTACTCCCAGGGACTTCCATGGGCTGCAGTAGCACCTCATTCCCTCCATTTTCTGTAGATGAACAGATATTTTTATTTGTTATCACATTTTTTTATAATATGTACTCATTCACAAACTGTTGTACTCAACATAATGTTGGTACTTTTTAAGCTCATCTGCTGGGACATTCTACTTATCCTATTTTTCCTAATCTCTCAGGAGTTTTTATTGTATTATTCTGTGATACTCTGAGAAGATATTGTTCTCTTGCTGGTTTTATTTTTAATCTGTCAGCTGAAGTTCTACCTCAAGATAAGTTCTTTTAGGACTTAAGAAATTAAATAGATTTCTTAATTTTCTTAATTCTTTAGATTTCTGTTTTGTGAAATAAACAGCAGTCAGGTGTTGTGAGGCCAAAAGTAAAAGATTATACAATGAACTGTTAACACATGCAAGCCTGATAAATTTGAAATTGCCTAGTTGCAAATTTCAAGAACTGAATAAGTGGATTTTTCTCAGAACACTGTGACAGAAGGACAGAAGTTGCAAACATTATTGCCATATGAATTCCTCCCATCCCTAGAATGATCTTTAGCACTTCATGAATTCCTACTGGACACTGAACAGGTCTAGTGATTACAAAAGAGAGTGCTAAAGGAAAACTAGACTTCAAGTGAAAGTTTCAAGTAAAAGCTTCAGACTGAGGTACTTTATTACTTGTTATGATAACCTAGGTGGAAATATGACAAGTTTGTTCTCATTTCGTTAAAAACAATGCAAACATATTAGATATATTTATAATATTATGGTATAGCTAGAAGGTTATATTAGATCAAGGGACAAAACAAAGAGCATAAGCGACAAGCACCAGGTGGCAAAACATAAAAATATTACAACCAGGCACAGACCTAATATTTAAGTAAATAACTGGGAGAATCAAGAAAATAACAAGAAGTCTAGAAAAGATGAGCTACCAAAAAAGACTGACCTACGAATGATGTTGGTTTTGAAAGCTTGTTACACTGTGCTGATAAATCTGGTCTAGAAAAGTTATGTTTAATTTTGGTAAATGAATGTTTTAAAATTTTCTAGTGCACTTTAGCAGCTCAAGGAGATTTGTTCCAGATGGTTCTTGGCTTAACAACAAATGTAAACTTCAAAAATATAAATCTTGTTTCTTTTCAAAAATGTTTGATAGAACTGTTTTATGAAAATTTATTTTACTATCGTCTACTTAACATTTAAATATCTCCATTTCTAAGGTAAGATAAAACTGTGTAAAAAAAGTTTGTGGTGGAAATTCAACAGCTAACATAATGTTGGTTTTTTTTTTTTTTTTATGTCAGCAAACTCTTTTCTGAGGGAAAATTACTCTCATGCTGTGTGCTTAAGCACACCACAAACCTTGAAGTAAGAAGCAGTCACAGTACCAAAGCTAGCTTTCAAGGTCCTAGTGCCTCAGAAGCACCTACTTTGGCTCACTCACTTTTCAGTTGTCAGCAGTTAATGTCTCAGTGGATGCCAGAGGGCCTCCAGTGCCTTTTTCTTTCCAGCTTGTGACAGCAATGAAAATAGTCAGATCTTCAGCCACATATATCCGCTCTCTCCCTTGCAATTGTCTCTGATGGGCAATATGATTTGTCCTAAGAACACCAGGAGGGAGTTGTCCAAAGATAAGATAACTGGCCCCTCATTAAGATTAGATTTGTTGCCAATACAAAATGTAAATATTGCCAATGCAGTGTGTATTACAAGCAGTTCTAAAGGGTTATGATATTAGGCAGGTTCCACTAGATACGTACCGGTTCACAGCCTTTGGCCTAGCAGAATGCACAATTACAAAGCAACAAAGGACCTGTGGAGCTATTTTGTCTCTGTGTGACCAGATCTTAGCTGAGGCCACCATTCAGCAGCTGCTCACATTTTGCCCAGTTGGCCCGGTCTCCAGCAGCATTTTATACCCTTTGCAGGCCAATGTAACAAAGTCAATCCCAATGATCACAGCTCACACATCTGTGGAATGAGAGCATTCAGACAGTTCTTCCTGCAATACCCACCTTGTGTTCTTAGGACAAATCATGTAGCCCATCAGTGGAAGTCGAGGGGTGGAGGGTGTGTGTTAGGGTGAGAACACGTGCGAAGACCTGCTACCAGAGCATGATCAATTTTGTAGTCTATAGCCACCTTCAAGACCTCTAATAGATGTTTTTAGCTTAGTGATTGATTGCAGCCAGAAGGTCCAAAAAAGTGAGCAAATATGGCACTTCAGAAACATCAAACATCATATGCAACAGTGCAGCTTGTAAGACAGTGATATACACAGGCTTCTGACTCTGCTGTTCATTATTCTAATTGAAATTACCTGGTTTGTGACCAAGGAGAAAAAAGCATTCTCCAGCGATTATATACTGGTACCTTTTTACTACCTATTTTATTAAAATTTTGCTTGAAAAATCTAATTATTTCTTAATGTATGAATGAAGATCTCTTCAGCAGTGGATAGAAGTATACAAATGAGTACCACACACTTAACAGAGAGAATGTTTTCATTTGATTGATAACTTGTTTTTTTATTTTTGTAAAGTGAAATCTAATTTGAATGAAAATAATTGGGGGAGAATACTAAATATGTATGTATAAGGTTGAATTATTAGGGTAACCCTTTCATTGATAAATACAGAGTTTTCTCTTTCACATATGTGGAAACACATACATCAAGGCAGAGATTTTGATTGATACTAGGTAAGTGTGTTCACATGCAGGAAAGGGGAAGGCAACTGGCGAAGAACTTGATTCTTGTTTGTCCTGCAATAGTTGATAATTAGTGGCATGGTTTCAAAAAAAATTCAGTCATACCATTAAGTCTTATTTCTCACTGGCCAGCTAAGTTAATTGGAACACTTTTATTTTCATTGTTCTACAGACTATTCACTCATACATTACCCGTTTATTCCTACTCTTCGCAGATTTAATCACAACACTACAGTGACACAGATAGAAAACTATTTCAATGTGAAATTATGTGTCTGAACAAAACAGATAAGGCAGGCAAATAAACAAAACATCACATAATAATTAAAAGTATTTTGATTGTAGCTGAAAAGACAACACAAGACATGACAATTGTAATTTCTTGTAAAAGCCCTTTAAGATGGTGGCTCACTAATAAAGCAATATTTTTGGCCTTTGTATCAAAAACCTGTAATGATATTTACAACATAAGAAAAGCAATATTAATTAGGCAAGTGCTAATAAAATTCCCCGAGTGTGAACATTGTATTTTAAGATAAGAATTTTTAAGTTGGTGAGTTTGTGAGCTTCATCATCTTTGTATTTGAACCAAAAGCTGAGCTTAAGGTACCTCATTTGTACACCTTGTGTGACAGCAGCTTACCATCTTCTTTGCAAGGTAAAATGTATGAATTATTGTTCAACTTGATCTTCAACCCTCTCTATGCTACATGGTCTCTATCATTTATAATTTTGGGTAGAGGTTATTAGAGGTACATTCTTGTCTGTTTGTTTAAGTATTTGCATTTCAATCCTACCAATTTGTCTAATCTTTTCCCAAGTTTTTAATATTGTGTTTTCCCCCTTCACAGAGTCTAGTCTAAAAATTTGCAAGTTCATTATTCACCATAAAAACAAAATAATTATTTTCTTTTTAACATATGTCAGTAAGTGCTACATCATTCTAACTTTATGGAATTTGGTGAATAACAATTTTTCCTTCATCCATACCACTGCTTTCGTGATTTTGTTAGAATGTTTTGTTTCATGGCTCCTCAGTGGGATTGCACTTGTTTCCAGGTAGACTGAGGAGTTACTGAGAAGCCTGTTAGAGATCAACTGAAGAACATTATTGGCAACTAGTGGGATTTCCTCTACTTATGCAAGTGTAATTGCTACAAGTAGTAGATATTTTCTGCCTCAACACAAGTCAAAGGGGAAAATTAGCAGTCATTATTGTTGAAGTTGACAAAGAATCATAGAATATTATAGTATCCTCAAGTGAAAGAGACCCACAAGGATTACAGAAATTCAACCCCTGTCCCTGCACAGGACTACACCATGCGCCCAAGGGCATTGTACAAATGAACAAAGATGTTCATTGAGACTCTCTTTAAAGCAAAGCAGGAGACACTGAAGAGAAGGTAGGCCCTGTCTGCTTCACTGTTGTGTTTGGTTTCAAAGCTCCATGTAGAATAGACATGAGAGAGGATAATCACATTTAGCATAAAACAGAACAGGTCACCCTTGTTCCATGTTCTGCAGAATTACTCTGGTTACTAACCAGTCTTCCATCTTTAGCTACTTGATTTTTTTTATACACACTTGTCATGCTGTGGTACCGAGCATGGATTCAATCCTGAAAAAAGTTTGGTACTGCAAACCTATTTATACTGATATAGGCATCAGTTATATCCATTGCGTTAATTCTGTGGTATGAGTAGAATTTCTGGTGCAAGTGTCCTTGCAGTTTTTTTTTAAAAAATATCACCAAAATAACATGAAAATAGATCTTTAGTACTGGTACACTCCACTACAAAACTCTTGAACTATAGGTGAAAATGTTTCCTCCACAATTGCTTCTGTTAAGAAATTATCATATAGGAAGTGAGGTGAGGGTGTTGATAGAAAAGGTAAAGATGTAAAATCTTTGCAATCTATGGGTATCTTGCCTCCTTGCCATAAACCAGCAGACATTTCAAATTCAGAGTCTGGCCACTGGCGACTGGATGAAGATTTGTTGTAAGTGCCAATATCTAGAAAGAAAAAAAGAAAAAACCTTCTTTCCAACAAAAGACAATGAATGTCTGAGAAATGCTATGTTTCATAAATATGTTTTCCAGTCTTTTAATTAAATTTTATTATTACTTCTCAGCTTTCACTTCCTTCCACATACTATTTTGTATATATACCCCAAAACAGTTGGTTTGGTTTTGAAAATGAGTTTGTCTTCTCACTCACGTGGTTTTTAATAAACAAAAGGCAGAGGAGATAATGCGTACCACAATTGTAGGAATGATATTCAAAAATATATATACTTGAAGTTTTATTTTAACCTCTATGAAAAGCACAGGTACTCATGCTGTGAATTTGTGCCCAATTTTACCAGAAGTTTGGACAAATACAGACAGGGAAGTAATTTTTATAATTATTGCTGGAAGTTACCCCAGGCTGGAGTACATAACTGAGGGAGCAAAAGTACATAACAATCACCAGAATTTTAGTATACAGTAATTTGCTTTGCTTCTTCATAAAAGCATGACTCACAGAACCACAATCACTCATCCATAAGGCATCATGTTCTGTTTACTCCTGAGGTTCATGAGTCTTAATACTTTCTAAAAATGTAAATATATTGCTCACAGTGTTCAAGCTCTGGGCCCTCTGTATGTGGATTAAGTCCCATTGATAAGTAGGTAGAAACATACGCAGTTTAAAAACTCCAGTGATTAAACTGTAATCTAAATTGCAAGAAAACACAGTTTCAAATGGAGTCATCTTGTTTTTAGACTGCTTAGAGTCTGCTACAGCAGGATATCTGACGAGATAAATTTTTTCTCCTCTTCCAATCATGGAAAATGTCTTTTTACTGCCTGAATTTGGATAATATATTTTGTCATTTTACCTGGAGAACTTTTGCTTTCTCAGATGACCAAAAATTCTTTGCTGTGGGAGTGTCCAGATAATACTGTTTTGTCCGAAAATGCTTTAAAGAATTAGATATTTGTTTATGTTTGGAAGACTCCAAACTAAACTATTGCTAGATCATTATTTCCCACTGAGTATTCTTATTCCCAAGACCCTTTTATTTTAAAGGTTCTTTCATCAAATTGAATTGCATCCCAAGTATAAAGTGTACTTGCATAACTGAAGTAGTAAGCACATAGCTTAAAAAAATGTTTCGTTTTTCTTAATTTAAAACATGTGTACTTTACCATTTCCTAAATACAACTGCACAATATTCTGTTGACACCATATTTGTTCTGCCAGTGAGCTTACCGTCAAACATTTGTAAAGAGATACTTGCAAGTAATGAGATTTCATTATTAAAGCTCTGATTTTTTTTTGTGCTGAGAGGTATTGTCTATGATATGTGGAAACCTGAAAATGCTTATTTATGTATGAGGTAATTATATTCATGTCAGCAGTCCCATTGAGTTAATGAGATTATTAGCAGGAGAAAAGTTGCTCCTATTTTGGTGTTTTCAGAATGAGACCATGTATTCTATTTCTATGTTTTCGAAATCTTAGAAGCTGTTCAAGCAGCTCTTTTCCTCCCAGATTTGCTCAATCCTAATTGTTAGACCTATATGTTACTGAGTAGGAATATCCAAGTCCTTTAAGCAGCTTTAAAGATCTAAGCCTAATATACTTGATAGATGCCTATGCTAATGTCATCACTTTCCCTGGTCTCTGTGCTGATTTTCATAAGCATTTCTAATCAGTATGACAGAACAATATGTCTTCTTTTTTTAATCTCAGGAGTTCTTAGCCTGTCTTATACGTGGTCCCACATTGTAAAACATAAAAAACCCACACGATTATCTCCCGTCTTTCACAAAGGGTGTTTCTTGTATGTGAATGATTTATTTTCTTAGGCTGCTGCTGACACAAGTGGGATTGCGTGGCTCCTGCTGTGCCAACACAGATTTTTTATTCCTTTATTTTTAAGGAGGCCTTCAATTTCCAAACCGGTCTGAAATGTTGTGTTACTTTTGTTGTCTGGATACACAAGCAGCAAAATACACCTTAATTATGACTTCAAGGTGAAACTACTTCATAGTGAATTTGCAAATTGGAAATAATAACCAGCATTCTGCTATTACTGCATTTAGGAAGATCTATGCTTCAAATACCCACAAGAACCCTGAAAATTATGTTTTTATTATTGGTGATAAAATAGTAGACTTTTTCTCAGTGCAGAAATTTTGCACATGATTGCAAGCTTATACAACCAGTAAGAGAATGATGTCTCACAATGATACATTAGCTTGCATCCCTCAATGCTGTAAATAAGAGAGCAATGTTGGCTGCTCTCTTATTTACTGCTTACAGATAGACACTTTGGTATTTTATGTTGTCTTGCCCTCTGACAGCACAGAACCCTTTCCCATTTCCCCTTCACCAGCAAGGTCTCCCAAGCCTTTCTTCTAAAGGCAAGTTTCAAAAATAACAATCAATAATGGACAAGATCCTGTTTATGAGTCACTTGAAGAAACTCAACCCATAAAGTTCCATGGGAACTGGCAGGCTATGTCTAAGGATGTACAGACAATGTCCTTCAAAGGCTGCACTGTATATCTTTGAAATGTCATGGAGATTGTAGGCAATCTGCAACAACTGCAGGAAGGGAAATGTGGCATCCATATTCAAAAAGTCCAAAAGGATCATGCTGGGAAGTGCAGACCAGTCAGCTTCATTTGGGTGCAAAATGGAGCAAGTCCTCTTGGAGCACATTTCTGGGCACATGAAGAACCAGAATTTGGTAAGAAACAGTCAGTGTGGGCTGCTGAGGGTGTATCATGCATGACCTTGTGGTAAAATGGCAGAATCTGGGAATGAAACAGGTGGATAAAATCTATGTCTATTAGCTTGGGATGTGCTGTTGCAGGTGTGTGGACAAAAAGACGAGACAAAATTAGCAGAATCATTGTAGTAGTTACTGGTTCATGTTTCATGTAGAGGGTAGTTACAGGTGCAGTTCCTCGAGGGTCTGTCCTGAAATATATGCTGTTTAAAACACTGTGAATAAACCAAAATGGAACTCACTCACCAAGTTCATTTACAACTTCAACCTGGGAGCACCAGTTAACATGCACTGGAGAGCAGGTTGGTCATTCAGAAGAACCTGACAGAAAATGATGAACGGACCAACAGGAATTTCATTAAATTTACCAAGAACAAATGCAAAATCATGAACTTGAGATGGAATAATCATGCTTCTGGTATGATACAACCAGGGGTTCATCAGCCTGGGAGTAGCACTGCAACTGTGCAGTAAGAAAACATCAGCCAGCAGTGTTTCTGGGCAACAGCTAAGACTATTGTTGTCCTAGGCTGTATGCACACCACACTCGGAAAGTGATTATACCCCATTACTCAGGACTTTTTAGTCCCTATGCAGTTACCAAATTCAGTTTACAGTTTCCCAGCATGGGAATGGTGCTTGCAATTTACAGGAGCTCAGGGATGGTCACTGGACAGTGGGGCTGGAGCACTCACCCTGTGAGGAAATGCTATGGGGCATCTTGGAGCAGAGACATCTTCAGAGCATCTGACAGAAACCCAGTGCCTATGGGGAAGGAATCAAGCAGATGGAATCTTCATAGAGGTGCCTGCAGGGAAGAAGACAGTAGATATAAATAAAAATGGGGAAAATCCCAAGTGCACGTATGGAAAAATTCACTTTAAATATAAGTTCAAAGGAGGTTTCCAAAATGAATGGCAGACTGTATGTTATTAAAGATTTCCAGGAATGGATGCACCTTGGTACCCTGAGTACCTTGGTCTGAAGTTTCAGTGCTGACCATTATTTAAGCAAGATACTTTCCCAAAGACAGACTCTGATTCTGTCAGAGAACTCTGACTCTAGTTCTCTGATTAAATAAATTTGTGAAGAGGGGAGAGAGTAGATCACTCTTAGTAGAAAAATTGTATGACAGAACATAACATTCTGGGTTAGTGTTGGCTGATTCACTGATTGCATAATCAGCTGACGATAAAATAGAATACTGTACATTGGGAGGGACTTCCAGAGTTCGTGGTTCAATCCTGAGCTCAAAGTAGGTCCAACTAGGCCAGGTTGTTCAGGATATTTTTAAGCAATAAAATTGACTGACACAAGATGCCAAATATGTATTTTAAACCATGAAATCTGTACCCTTATTTCCCTATGCTAAATAATATATAAGAGTTTTGATTTCAGATTATGACAGTGAGTCATCATGGCTCAGTTTTTATTTTGAGAATTATCATTTGTGGTCATAAGGAGTCTGCATAGAGCTCAGGGAGATCAATTCATCAGTCATAACTTGGCCTTTGCAAAATATCAGACATAGACATTAAAGTGACCTAACAGATAGAGGGCTGAAGTAAAACTCAGCTTTGAAGGATACCTTTCATTTTTGCTTGGGAAAGAAATGGCCTTTAGGAGACTGTGGGAAGGATCTAATCTAGGTCTCATGGAAAATCCACAGAAAGGATCTTCCTTGAACAGCTACAGTAAGAAAGCAAATACTTCCAAGAGAAATGTGGAAGAAGTCACGTTGTCAAGGTTATGCAAGAAAATGTTTTCAAAGGTCAATATTCTTCTGTGGAATTCAATGCACCTTTACACTGCATAGTAAGAAATTTGAACTATTCGTGGGTATGAACTAGTGTCTTTATGGTGTTTAGAATAGCTTCTGAGCTAGTTTCTATATCTTTAACTCTATACTGCATTGCATATTTTAACTTTAGTCTCATTTAGAATTGATCTACTGAGATCAGACTGGTTTGCCTGGCTACCTTCCGTCTCTGCCTTTTAGTTTTCTGTTATCTTGAAATATCTGCAAGGGGTTAAGCAAGACAGCATTGTGCAGCACTACAGGAACTGATTGCTTGGGCTGCTTTAGAAACAATGTATGAAAGATTTCCCCAAAGGCTGTGGTTTTTCAGTTTGAAGTCTGGAAGAATAGAACCGCTGCTGTGAAACGATGAGGACTGAATGAAAAGACACTCTAGAAGTGCCAGTCCCTCTTGAAACAGCTTCTTATTCCCACTCAGCAATTAAACTTTTCAGCTGCATGTGTCTGGAAATTGCAGCATTATCCTACTGTCTGATTTACCAATTATGAGGGAAATAGAGAAATTAGGACCATTATAAAAGTTTTGTTGGTTTGGGTTTTTTTTAAGTTAGAGGTCTGAATCTCACTAGTACTATTTAAATCCTTTTCTGTTACGTAGTTTTATATGTAGTTTGAGGAAAACAAGCAAACAAACAAACAAACAACAAAAAGCTCATGGAAAAACTCCAAGCCAAAATAAAACAGAAATGGGTCTTTTGGAAAGTTGCCTTGAAGAGTAAAAGTCCTAAGTGCTCTGTGTGATTAATGAGCCAAAAGTCAAACATTCCTGCAATTTATTTCTTTAGCTTCATGCCCACTTCAGTTTATGGTCTTATCTTCTCTAAATATTGCAGACCTTGGATGCACACCACCTAGATTTTTTCCCCATAGAAGCACCAATTTCTAAGTGCCCTTCTGCATTTTTGTCAAATATTAATAATTATATGCTAAAAAATAGGGCAGATTTCTTCACTCTAGAAATTTCCAATGAAAGCAATTTTTTTATCCTCACAGAATAAAAGAGATTCTGACCAGCAATTAAAAAATATCGTCTTGATCTGACACTGTTCCTGAGATTGATGTACAGTCCAAATTAATTATTTTGCCTTTCCTTAACATCTCTCCAAGCTCAGCTCAACAACAAACTAGGGAGTCAAAGTCTCAGTATAATGTAAATAGTGTCTTCTCTTGCACTGGTCTTTAATAAATGAGCAACATTGCCAGTGATTTATGCCAAATTTATGGATGGGGTATGGTGAAAGTCTCAAACCAATAGTGATTACCAGCCTGGTTTACACTGATGATAGCATGAAGGATGAGGAGAACAAAAAGGTCACAGCACAGGTAAGAAAAGAAAAAAATAAATAGCAGTAGAGGGCTAGGGAGTAAGCTTTCCTGGGAATGAAGGTATAAAAGAAAAGGTGCAAAGAAGAGCACAATAAAGCAGTAGTTGCAGAAGTCTACCAAGTCTGTAGGATGTTTGGGGTCCATTGATTTAAGAGAACTTCCAAATGTGTTTGAAGAGGTTTTATCTTCATCTTGTGACTTCATGACTTGCAGGTCTATTTAGTGTGCTTAGGTTAGTGTGCTTTTCATAGTTATGTCTAACTGTAGGTCAGGCAGTAGATTATCAGGTTTTAAAATCTCCTACAAATGACACAGTGAGTAGTAAAGCTTCAAGATCTACAGGTATCATGATTTTTCCCTTTCAGGAGTGACAAAAGAGTCATGTCTCATTTGTTTCACTTCAGAGAATTCTGTGGAATTTCAGATATGTGTCTTAAATACTGGAGTGAAAATTATGTGTTACACTGAACATATTTAGTTTTGTCAGGCCTTTAAGAAAAAAAGTTCATGCAGAGTTCTAACATCATGGTCCTAAATGATATGGATTACCACAAAGATCTGACATTTACCCTGCACATTTTCATTGGCAGGAAATTGCAGCAAGTTATCTCTTTTTTAAGGTCTCTGGATGTGTTTTTTGGGGGGTATTTGTGCATTCAAGGAAAGAAAAGAGCTAAGAAACTTCTTCAGAAGACCTCCAAAATAAGGATCTTTATTGTTACTAACAGTAAGGCAGGAAGTATTTATTAGCAAAAAGCAAGGGACAAAAATTGAAACCGTATCTTCTCTGTGACCTGGTAAGGGTAGGTTTGACATCAACGAAAAGATGTCATTAGCCAAATTAATTTCCTCCGGTGCATTTGGCAGGATTTTCCTTCTTTTCATTTGGGAGCAGCTGTGCCACTTGCCACAGGTAGAGGTAGCACGCACACACACACACAAGGGAACCACCAAAGTTTCTTTATCAGCCATGTGGTGTGAATAACAGGCTCCTGTTTCTTCAGACTTTCCTCCATATTCACTAGTAATGCTGGCCCTGATGAGCTGCATAGTCTGCTCTCCTGCTGCCACTTATTTCCAGCACTCTGCTCACAACTGCAACAGCAATTTCAAGCCTGTGATATTTCTGCTGTGGTTTTCTTTGCTTCCTGAACAGGACAAAGAAAGAAGCTCATTAAGATTGCCATGCAACACGTCAGAAGACAAAAGAACTTACCCGTGTCTCTTTGTACTTTTGTAAGGGATGATAACTCCTAGAGGTGAAGTCTCCAAATAAAGTTTTTATTGCTGCAAAAATGCAGTCTGTCTTTCTCTCACTTTTTCTTTCCCCACAGTCAGATCAGGTGAACTTCTCCACTTTCATACATGCAGTATGTTGAACATAGAAAGAAAAATGTCCTATTTAGAAGAATTTAGAATTGGAATGAAAATAAGTCTGCCATCATTGTGTCATCCATCATCTATGTGCCCTTGGCAATTTTGTTTAGTCATATGTCAAAACTAAGTGAACCAGAAGCAAACTGAGCTGAAAGAGTAATAAACTGGAAAGAGAATGACAAAACAAAATAAAGGAAAAACACCCAAACAAACAACCCCACCTAAAAAGCTCAGAAAAACTTGCACCAATCTTCTTTTTCCACAATAAATTTTTCCAGTGTCACTCTACTGTTTCTAATCTGATTGTTTTTCTATTCAGTTCTTTTAACTCTGCTTGCTGTTGAAATATTCTGAAAATGTCTAGATCACAGCACCATCCCTAGTCTCATTTTAGTAGTTGTTAACACAGCAGATTGTAGATACAATGAATTTACCCACAAAAATCAATAACGAAGCTGAGCTTTCAGGAGCTTATCATATGTAATTAAAGGTTAGATCAACTAAAATGTTGCTTCACTCTCACTCTGCATGAGTACCTGGGGAGGTTTGAGAGTACAAAAGGCACACTTTCCTAGGCACATTTTTTTATTTCCAGCATGACTTGACTTTCTTGTGGAGAGGCAACTGAAAAGGGAACTCTCTGAATAACTCACCATTTTGTCTAATAGTCTAGATTTCCAGAGCATCTTTTTTCTTCTTCCTCTGATTTTGAAAGGTGGTCTTGGGAATCAGATCACCAGAGCTGTCTACTGATACATGATCTTAATAATCACTCCTTCTTGGAAAGTTTCATGCACTCTTCTGGCTACTCCCTCTTTGCTGCTGCCTCCGTTAATTCTATTTTGTTGAAGAATCCCATTACAATCTGGTACTCATGTCAGACTCTCACAACTGTGTCTGATCCCAGATTGGTCCTTGTTTAGGAGTGAGGACCTTCAGGCTCTTTCATATTGCAAGAGAAAATCCCCCTTGGAAGAGAAAAAATGCCTGCCTACCCTTCCCTGATAGAGAGTGACCTATTTGCCAGGGTACAGCCTAAGCCCCCTCCACTGACCACGGAGAGCAGGTAGGGCTGCCACCCTGTCTTGCAATGACCTGAAAAGAGGAGCAGTCTTCCTACTCTTCAGCCTTCATGGCTCTGGATAACTACTGTATGTGGTTCTTGAGCTGCCCTCTCTTTGTGGTCCTTAATTAATAAGTGGGGTATCTTGACAAGACTCTTCTGAGAAGGCTTAAGTTTGGAAAATGCAGACATTTCACTCTGGCTTTTCTGTGACAAAGTCCATTGGTGTTTGTTGCTGAAATGTTGGATTTTACATGGAGCTTTAGACCAGTGACAATGGCAGGAGATGGGAATTCAGTGAGCAGATTGAAAGGCAGTCGTATTGAAATCTCTCACTAACTCCTCACACCTTTAGTGTAACATTTGATTTAACATATGTGTGCAGTGCCCTGCTGCACTGATATCAGATGTATTCTTTTGTTGGTGAATAAACAAAATAAATATCTGAGTTAAGAACAGTCCTTAAAAGCAGTGACTGAGGAATTAAAGAATTGGCATGAAAAATGCAACAGGTGGGAAATCTCTTCCAGTCAAAGCAATGGAGGATTGAGAATCTTGTTTTAGCCCTTACTCTGACAGAGAATCTGTAGCAATCTGAATACACCAAGGATTTCCTCAGGCCCAAGGGAAAAAAAATATTCTGTAGCTTTTCACCTGTATTATTCTTATTTCGAATTCTTTGGAACAAAGGCTCACATTTACCACGTCTGTATGTTGCTTAGAACAATTGGATGCTGGTCTAGATTTGCCTGAAGACATTCCCAACATTTCAAGTATTTCTGCTTTTTAATTATTATCTTAATGCTGTGCATTCCCTTAAGGGAATTTATACTGTTCTAGTATTTCTCTTTCCTATTATGGCCCATTCTTAATCCGCTTGAGTTTCATTCCCATAAGCAGCATATTCAAAGCCACAAATAATTACACCTAATAATTATGTCCTCTTTTGCCTATTGTTTTCCTGTTTGTTCATCCATTTATTTGTTTATTTATTTGTTTATATATTTATCTATTTTAAGACTGTGTGATTGTGTCAAAGCAACTAATAGCTAGACGTCCATGGCTGTTAGCAGGAGATATGTACCTACTCTTCTCTGCAATGGAGGAAAACAGTTTATCTGTGTTAACTGTTGCCTAGTGACTTTTATGTTTGTAGCTCATAGCACTCTGGAGCCTGCAAGTAAATAGATTTACATATTGTTATGTCAGGTTACAGGATTTTCGGTTTTCTCTGCCTGAAGATGGAAAATAGGAAATAGGAAATGATAATTTGGCCAATGAGCCTTAAAAATATGTGGTCTTTCCATAGCAATTGCCTTTCTCTCCAAGTGTAAAAAGAAAGCATTTCCCGTAAGGAGAACACATTCTGAGTGAAGCAATATATAATTTTCATGGAGACCTTGAAGCAGCAGCACACACGCTTTGCCTCTGGAACTCCAGATGGCACTGAGCTTGGGAACAGTAGCTGACTCAAGAGTTTCTGGTGTGGTACTTTCAGCTGCTGGGTTAACACAAACCTGGAGGAAGGGGGTAGGCATTCACTGAGATTAGTCCCTTGCAACAGGTCATACAAGGTAAGTCATCCACACATAGTCTGGCATGTTTTTAAGGTTTAGAGAGTGAATATGTAGACTTCAGAGCAGCCTAGCAGCAAAATAAAAGAGAATGATACTTGAAATTCAAAACCTGGAATCTCTTCCTGAGGTGTTAGGAGCATTTCTGTACCCTGAAGATGCTGTGTTTCCGATGAATAAAGACAAATGGTATCAATAAGGCCTTAGGGATGGTGCTTTCACTTCCAGTTAGTCTGGTTTTAAGGTGATACAACATGATCCATGCAGGGTGTGTGTCTGCTTGCACTGGTGAGGCAGGTCTACATCTTGGACCCAGCAGGATGTAAAGGGGAAAACATGGGGTCAATTTTTTCAGACCCTGCTTAGTCGCTAGGACTAACTCCTAATGTTCACAAGCAGGACACATTCTGCAAGTCTGTCTTCCTTGAAAAAATACAGAAATTCTCTCAGGATTTTACTAAGAAAAAAGTTCCCAGAATTTGTCTTTTGAGAACAGAAGCTGGTAGTGATGACGGGGATCACCTTCTGTAATGTCTCATTTCCTTGCTGTACTGTATTATTTTTCAGTCATTTGGAATGATCTTGTACACAATTTTAACTGCTTGCCACATACAGAGGGAAGCTATTGCTTAAAACTATTAAAAGATACAAGTGGTGATTGTTTCCCACCCTGCTTTTCTATAATTTTCAGAGGTTATCACAAGCCACCAGATAATTCAAACTCCATGGTACTTATGAGGAGATTAATATCCCACTTTCATGACATATGTGCAATTGCTTCTTTAGCAGGCTTGTGTTATTTCTTATGTATATGTACTTACTACTAGCATGCTTACTTCAAATGAAAAGTAGTCACTTACCAGATTAATAAAGTTGGTACTGAAGAATAATTCATAATACATTGGGGAGGTAGGACAAATTAGCAAAAAGGTAATTTGTAATTTAACAATAAGGCTAAGTTACAGCCTGTTAAGGCTTC
Source organism: Corvus kubaryi (assembly GCF_017639235.1). Classification (NCBI taxonomy): domain Eukaryota; kingdom Metazoa; phylum Chordata; class Aves; order Passeriformes; family Corvidae; genus Corvus; species Corvus kubaryi. The sequence continues at coordinate 7,359,041 of NW_024581072.1, forward strand.
ATGTGAACTCCCTCATTAAGAGGGAAAGTGACCATTACTAGCCTAATTCCTAAGGGATTTCATTCAGGTCTACTGGACTGAAGCCATGTAACTTCAAAATTAAAGCATCTACACAGGTACTCAATAAATGCCTCGCAGTGGGATTAACCTCTGGTGAAATAAAGCATTAACTTCACTCTTTTCTCGAGGATATCCACATAGAAAAACTGTCTTATAATTGTAGATGAAGCCAAACACAAAAGTAGAATTAGGCTTTCAAATGACTGCTGACATAAATGTGGTCAGTCAGCAAAATGACAATGTATCCCAGTCCTCCATTTCCAATTTTTCTAAAGTTTAAGTTTTGATACAATACATAACTCAGAAAAGAGGGCTTTGTATTGATTAAAATTATTAAGTTAAATTAAGCTGAAACCATTTGAAAATGTTCTTGGCACTTTTTGTGTATCCATGTGGAATGTAGCCATGAATGATGGCAGAGGCCTGATCTCCTGAACATGCAAGAGAAAAAGATAAAAATCTCAAAACCATAGGAATAGAGAAAAAAAATACAAACTGTGTGACTTATAAAAGCACTAGGCCATAAGTGTAATATTGTAAGTATCTGCATCACAATTTAAAATATAAAGTAGAAGCAATGCAAGTAGAAAACGTAATAAATATCACAAACTGACTCAGTGACTGAGGTAGGAAGTTACCGAAATTTATGTGTATTTATGAGTATGTATTTATGTGTATGTACTTATGTTATGGCTTTCAATTAATTAAAAATCTGCACATTCCAAAGTAAAGTCTCCTAGGAAGGGTTAATAGGTGTAAAATTATTGGCATGAGTTGCTTTTGATAGTGAAATAGCTACAGTCCAGGCTGAATAAGTACAATACTTTCTAACAAAAAATAGAGTACACTTTCTAACAAAATGCAGTGCAGTCACTCCTCAGACCCATTGTCAATGTGTAGTCCTTTGGAGTTTGTTTAGAGAAGGTGATTTCTGTGTCTTTATGAGTGAAAATAAAAAAGGTGTCTATGCATATATATAAATAAAGTATCTGAAGTTAAAACTCTTTAAAGAAACAGAAGCTTTCTTCTGTCATCCAGATGGGTGCTATAGCAAAAATAAAAACATATTAAAAAAAACTCCAAACAAAAACTCCAAACAAAAACCTGCAAAGTAACATATTTTATATATGATTTTTCTATTAACACATAAAATCAAGCCAAAGGATTCTGAATCCAAACTAACAAAACAGAATTACTTTTGCCTCACTTGCTTAGTAATGTATAGTAATGAGATATCCCAGGGAGTTTTTTCCATTGTAGAAAATTTTGGCAATATGTGTGCCTTGGGACTGATTGAGCTATGAAGCGCTAGCAGCACCATGTTTCAAGAAGTGATCAGGTGCCATGAAGAATCATTTTAAGAACAGTTTGTTTTATTACAGTTGCTGATGTTGCTGAGTCTTTATATGGGCAGTACAGTACTTCAATTTTGTTTAGGTAAATCAGAGATATGTTTTGGGCAGATCATCTCCTAAATATATAAGATATATATTTTCTTCAGTTTTGTAGGTTTTTTAGTATGTTTGTGTGTTTGTTTTTTCTTTTTCCCAATTTGAGACTATTAAATTTGAAGGTGAACTTTCTCGTAAAGTTGTGAACTCACTGTCTCATTCAGAGCAGCTGCAACCCCAGATATGGATTTTGTGAATATCCAGCAAAAATACAGTTAATTTTTCAAAAGCCCTTTACAATGCCACTTCCAGAAATTACTAAGAGGGTCCAAGCAGGAATCTGCAATGATTTGCATACAACCCAGCTAACCTAGCCTGCTCGGAAAGCCAGGGAAAATAATGAGCCATTGGCAGACCATAAGACCCGGTTGTCTGTGACAGAGATGCCAGTACATCCATTTCGCACACCTGTGTCTGCGAAATTAGTCACCATGCATTGCATATCTCCCAACTGATGTAACAAGAAGCCTGCAGCTCGTTTTGGTACAAACAAATTTGTGCCATCAGTTGACCATATTGAACTTGAGTACAGCCAGTTATTTTTGCACTGCCCAGCACTGCTCCATGTGGAGATTCTCTGCACAGCTGAGTCCAGTCTGGTGGCAGAAACAAGAGGTTAGCACCCCAAAGTACCATTCACAGGATAAACAGTCCTCAGATGTTCCACCAGCACAGCTGCTCTGCCTCCACAGAGCTGGGAAGAGATTTCTATGTGGCATCTACCAGCCATATGTGAAATCATTTTGCATACAGTTAGCTTGGTGATTTCTGTGCCAAATCCCATCTTTCAGGTGCCACCTGACAGCACTTTTCGGAGTGTTATATTTCATGCAGTCATGAATGACACCAGACAAGCTAATAGCCCAAAGTCTGCCTCTAAGCCTGAAGCAAAGTTCAGCAATTTAGGACACTGGCAACACCATGAATTGACCTCTGCATTGCTTTTGGGACAAGGTGTCATGTACTTCCTGGCACCTCTGTGCTGATTTTTGTCCTCCTAGTTTGTAACTTTTGAAGTAATGAGCTTTAGCAACATTTACTCTTTCACACAGCAAGCTCCACCTAACCTCTGAAAATGCTTTTCTCTGACATTTTCCTGCACATTTAATAGGGACAGGTAAGAAGTACTGAATTATATTCTAAAAAATATGTGAAAATTCAAGTCTCTGTAGTTAAGAGGAAGAGTTGAATATGGTTTGATTCAAATGCATATGTGGACTAGTTTTTAGGCAATTTGCTTTGTTGTACAGAAATCAAAAAACAGGAAATTCAAATAAAACTCAACAGCTCAGATTGTATGGCCAGTTGTCAAGTCTGTGTTACCAATCCTACCAGTATACCTATTTAAATGTTTGCTTTAATTATAAGAGTATTTCCATTTCAGAACTATCCAGGACTTTAGTGATGGTTCTGAGGACTTAAGCCTGCATCATGCTTAAATTTCATAAATCCGAATGGTGATTGGACAGACATATGAAAGAGTGAATATTCAGGGTCAAACCTTCATGAAAAGAAAAAGCTTGTCATTTTAAATGTACATTGACAGTCCCTCTTGACTTTATTTATCCAACAAGAAAGCCAAGCAGGTAAGTCATGGCCACACAACAAAAAAAGACGTAACAACTTTTTCAAAACCTAATTAAAATCTAATGCTGTACACCTCATAACACTGTAGTATTATTAGAAGCTATTATTGAAATGCACAACAGAATGTGTTTCCTTAAAAGTTGTCAGACAAAACTTTGAGAAAGATGTGTTACTATTAACTCTGAAAAAGTTCTCCAAATTTTCTTCGTTTAAACTTGGATAATGTGTTGATTCCCTTGAAATTTGGACATATATGCTACTGATCCTATTGCAACTAATAGTTCTTTTAGTTACGGTTGGATTTTCTGCCTGTAAAATACGATAAATAAATAATTCTAAAATAATGCTGAAACTTTTGCTCTTTTTTTAAAATATTTGCATGGAACTTAAACTAAGGAATTTATATTTTTTATACTTATCTCAGCGAGGAATCTCCTTCCTCCTTTGTAAAACCTTGAAAATAATAAAAACAAAACAAAATAAAAGGTTTTTTCTACTTTCCAATCAAATGCCACCATTAATAGAATCAAGCTGCATGTGTGATTGTACTGCTATGTGCTCATTATTAAAATAACCTGAAGAATAAAGTATAATTTAGGTGATCTCTACCAGGAAATCACATTCTTCAGAAATGAAGGAATCTGTACTAGAATTTTGGCCATCAGCAATGTAAAAGTCAGTCTAGTAAAAAAATCTAAGAAATATCACCTTTTTATGTTCAAAGAGGATCAAACCCTAAAATGAATGAAGCTTGTGTCCTCTATATTAAGTTGCCCTCAAGTATTGAAAATCTCACCAGCGAGAGCCATATCACACAAATGTGTATTTAATAACCTCTATGAAGCCTAGTATGAAAAAAGTTTTAATCATCAGAGTTGATTGTCTGTCCACTTGAGCACAGAATTATGTAGCTTAGCATTGCATGGAATAAATGCAAAGAGCCTTGAATCTTGAGGACAGTAAATAAACTGCTTTAGACACAGTTTGACCGACAAATTGAGGCTAAACCGGGTCTGTTGGAGGAGCAACCAAGCTACAAGGAGATGAATTATCTATTAACATGCTTACAAGAAAAACTGCTTGGGGCAGAAATTTAAGTACAGTGTAATATATGATATGACAACAATTCATAACAGAAACTGAAAGGATGATAAGTATTGTTGGATTGGCATTTAGCATTTTCCATGAGATAAATACTATTAATTGATTTGGATTTGATATGGTCATTAACATGTAGCCTAATTCTACTTTTACATCACTATTAATCAGGATTAAATCTAGTCAAGTCAGTAGCTCCACACAGCATTTCCAGGCTCCCAAATATCAAATTACAAAAGGTAACTTTTTAATGGAAAAAAAAAAGGGCAAATTATTCATTTCTATTACTGGAGCCTCTGTCCTGAAGAACATGAAATGTGTGAAAAACCTCTTGCATATGGATCCTTCAAGTGAAGGGTTAGACACTTGTTATTGAAAACTGAAGAAGTGAAAGCTTCTGCAGAATCTGCCACGGACTGTACTTTAGTTCTATAGCCAAGATTTCAATTTTTGTAGCACATGTTTCTTTAGAGGGATGGAGCACCTCTCCTATGAGGAAAGGCTGAAAGCCTTACTGCCTTCCAGTACCTGAAGGGAACCTACAAAAAAGATGAAGAGAGACTATTTACAAGAGTATGTAATGACAGAAGGGGAAATTTCTCCAAACTGAAAGGCAGCAGGTTTAGATTAGATATTATGAAGAAATTCCTTATTGTGAGGGTGGAAAGGCACTGGAACACATTGCCCAGAGTAGTTGTGGCTGCGCCATCCCTGTGAATGTGTACAGCCAGGCTGAGTGAGGCTCTGAGAAACCTGCTCTAGTGGTAGGAGTACCTGATCATGGCATGGAGCTTGGAACCATATGATCTTTAAGATACCTTCCAATCCAAACCATTCCATGACTCTATGATTCTATGAAATGTCACCAGAAATCACGGTGGTAAAATGCATGAATTTGATATGATGTGGTTTAAGGGACAGTCAGTATCAAATTAGTATAAAATTATCTTCAAGTTTTCCTCATTTGGAATGACTCTAGATTTTGGTTTTCAAAATGTATAATTGTTTCACAAAGTTAGAAGAGTGGGTAATATACATAATGGGTAAGATTTGATTTCCTTGTGACTAATGGAGCTGTCTACTATTTTAAGAAGAAACCTGTTAGATTGATATTAAATTGATACTAGATTGATTGTGGGGGGCAGAGGGCAGTTGTTAAAATTAGCATAAATATGAGAAATAACTATCATTAGGTATCAGACTTAACAAATCATTTGAATAGATAAAACAGCTGAATCTTGTGAGCCTTCAGGCCAGGTACAGGCTTTGGAAGTTTGATTTCACAATTTTCCTGAGTATCAGAGAAACACTTGTAAAACAAACCAGTGTTTATTCGAAGATTCTGCTACAAAACCAATGCCTCCCAAGAAGGGAATAATAGAAGAGATGTGTCCCTAGTAGTATAGATATCTGTTTCCCATTGTTTCGGAACAGCTGGTCTTTGTTGTACAGGTAATTACAAAGGCATTGTCAGAACCTGCTACCATCCCTCACCATGTAAGGTTTTACATGAGGAATTCTGTTGATGCTCATTGTTACTGAGGATCAGTTGCAGAATCCGGATGTGATTAACATGAGGCAAGATCTACAGGAGAGGAGGGGTGGGAAAATTTAATAAATGCATAACATATATAACATTAAACACATATGCAATTTAAGGACTTTGTTGCAGTGGGGATCCTGCAACATGCATATACCAAACCAGGAGTCCCGTGGAAAGGAAATATATATGGACAGACAGATTCTTGCTAGATGTTTCAGAGATGTTTATTTCTCCAGCCGCAAGGCCGGGGCTCTGCTGAGGAACTCTCACAGTCACGGGACCCGAGGGTCCTTCTGCCCGTGCAGGGAACACAAACCAACCAACGGGAACGAGGCTGAGCAGGGACAGGGAAACCCCGTGTCTGTGCCCTCAGGGCCCCTCTCCCAGGGCTACACGGCAGGGGAGGGACCCCAACAGGACTTCTAGAAATATTGATTTCACCAGCAAGGTAAAGAATACTGGAACGCTGAATACTGGAAGTTACACATCCTGCACTTCCTCTGATAGCCAAAAAGCAAATATCCCAGAAAAATTTGTAATGATACCACAAAAACAAGTCCCTCATGATAACTTAATACAACTGTTTTTAAAATTTCTGCTCCCTTTTTTCTCTGCTAAGTTTCAACCTTTTCAGCAACTAGAAGTTCACAAAAATACATATAATCTCAGCACATCTGTGTTTTCTACTGTGTTCTTCTGTGTACAATATAATTTCAAAGCCACAGAATACAGCTGTACTTAGGGAAAATGCCTGAGATTTGGTATGGTTTTTTTACTGTTTTATACCTTCTTCCAACAGATTTTTACTATATTTGACATATTGATACGAGCAGTATTTTGCTTTTCCACTTCTAGTAACAAGCTATTTTTTTTCTCACTGTTAAACATATTGTTTATATTTCAACAGCTGCCTGATAGGAGGGAAGCCAGAGATATATTTTGGTTCTAGTCCTCCTATAAGAGGCTTTTACTAACTTTTAGTGGAGAACACTGGATATCTGTAAATTTCCCATGGGACGGCTTGCTTGCATAGTTTGGAATTGCATTAGCATTCGGCTTTCCTGGCCAGCTTGCAGCTTGTCAGCTGTGTGTTTAGTTACACGTTGAGTCCCCATAGGATTGTTTGGCTATAGTCTTAAGAAATAAAGTAGTGGTGGCTGATGTCTGCAGCTGGATTTCAAAGTATCTGTATGAATCTGGTGAATAGTGTAGTTTGAGTAAAGTAGCAGTGTGGGAACATGCCCCATTTCTTTCTCTCTTTCCTAAATTTCTTTGTATTACAGAGCTAAGAAATGCTCTTGTTCGGTGTAGCTCATTTTCACTGTGTTTGTGATGTGTTGTCATGTTATTGGGTAATTTGTGAAGCATGGTTTCATGGCCAGCCGCACTGCCTTCACCTTTACTCCTAGAGACACTGTGAAAATCTCAGCAAGAGGCTGGGGAATGGGGATATAGTTTCAGTTGGTGTTCAGGACCTTCAATACCTGGGCATGAGTAGCTCTGGGCTCCCCACATGGGTCCCTGGGACTTTTCCAACACACAGCTGCTGTCACATACATCCACCTGTAACACTACTGCCTTATTGTCTTCAGCCTAAGCACCCTGCCCAGGCCTGAGGGGTTGGTAAGTTAATTAAGCTACTGCTATGGCACATTGCCCACTTTCAAATGGGTGATCTCTAGGACTACAAAGGATCTTCGAAAGAGATTGATTATGCAGAAGTCCATAACTGAATCTGGTACTGTCTCATATCCATTTAGCCTTGAGCTTGGATGTGCATCTCTTTCATGGTTTTCTCACCTACCAGATCCTAACAACCCTTTTCTGCTTCTACACTACTATTCCTACTGACTACTAGGAATAAATCTGTAAGCTGGTGATGTAGGTTCCTGGCCAGACATGGCTTTTCAGAGTGCTTGGGTGTTGTATGTCATACAAAAAAATGATTAATCTTCACCTTCATCTGCAGGTGGCATCTAGTGGTCTGTACTTTGCTTTTCTGCAGCCAGCAGCCTGTCACCTGAGCAGTCACTGTTTTTTTCTAACGAGCAACAGAACCTACAGCTGTAATGTGCAGATACACAGGACCATGTAGAAGGAAAGAAAGTTAAACAGAAGCGTTTTCATTTTAGTGACTTGCATATTCTGCAATGCACAGTGGTGTCCTTATGCAGTCCTTAAAGCTCTTTTCAAGCAATGCCTTGTTATAGGGACTCAGCAGTGTCTGGGTAGTTAAGGGTGACTTGGCTTATTGCTGGAAACAAAAAGCAGCAAAAGACACTGGTCAAGATTTGCCCCATGAATGCAGATGACCCTTATATTATTCATCTATTTAATTGCTCTTTTACTGGTGTAAGTGTTGTGTTGTCTATATCTTACCTCCTTATTGTTTAGTTTGGCTTTTGTATTTTCAGTTCAAAAACAGGTTCTTGAGGCAGGAGATCTGTTCAGGATCTGTTGAGTGTACAGTGTGTTTACACACTAAGCTTGTAAGAGTAATTTGCAAAGATGACCAAGGAGAAATTAGAAAAGGGGATAGATTTGGCCCCTGCTGCACAGTCTGAGTGACTTTGTCACTGTCCCCCAACAAGATCAATACACTTGGACTAGTAGTGCTCTTGCTGTGGGCTCTTCATAGAGTGGTTTTGCTGCAAAAGATGTTTCCTTCTATTGCGAGTGTTACCTGTCCCAGGTTCACAGCCTCCTCAGCCCAGCCCTGACAATTTGGGGGAACAGAGGATGTCAGTGATGCATTGCTGTATGAGAGTGACTGCATACAAGAAATTACCTGCCGCTTGTTTGTAGGAGTCATTAAAAAAAACTGTCATACAACTGAAGGGAAGGTCAACAGATGTCTTCTGGTCCTAGCTTTCTCAGCCTATCTCTCACAATCAAATACAGATCACAGAGTTTTGCTTTGGATCTTTAAATGTCAGATCATTATAGTAGTGTGCCTTGTTTTGTGTGAGATTGGCTGTTAATGGCCAAATGCAGTTGTTATGGGCAATTAAGTGGTATCTTCCAGAGACTCTTCTCTTGACCTTTCTTGCTTTCCAAACAAGTACCTTAGGTTTGGCCCACCTGGCTATTATCTCTCTTTCCATTACACAAGAATGTGCTAATGGTGGCATGGAACATGAAAGAAAAATCTAGAAAAGCACAGACAGATGACTTGCCTATATAAGTAGTAGAAAAACATAAATTTACAAATGGTACAAGTTCACTGAAGTATTCCATTACACAACTCTTTTCTGAAATTTGAGCAAATTATGTTATGTTACTGCCATTGTGCTCTGTTTGAGGATTTTTTTTTTTTTGAGAATTTTAAAAATATGTTTGGAGAGACTTAAATTTTCAACATTGAGCTCTTGAGATTGCTGCTTGGATTACATAATGCAGTTTAAGTTACTTTGAAACTAATATTTTGATGCATGAAAATTGGAAAACGTAAAAAGAGCTTCATATTTTGTTTGTCTCTCTGAATAAAAGCAACATGTAACCCTATCTTTGTATAACTGTAAAGCAAATAATTGGACATCTGCCAGTAAACAAAAGGGAACAAACCCATACTGTCATTTTGCAATGCCCAGAAGAAATCATATAGTAATAGCTATGCTGTATTTTAAATTTAAAATAACTAAATGGAAGGTGACCTATGCAGAGTTAGGACATGTTTTTTGTGCTATGTCTCTTGCAATACCTAAAAAAATTCATGATTTCTCAGTGCACCTTTCTGCACAATATTTACAAGTTCTACACTGAACAAGGTTATTTTCCCACTTAAGGGTAAAAGGGTTGAATCAGCAATTACTGCAGATCTTCTTCTTCTCCTTCTCCTCCTTCTCCTTCTCCTTCTCCTTCTCCTTCTCCTTCTCCTTCTCCTTCTCCT